>NC_036445.1:0-345000 GCF_002775205.1 Xiphophorus maculatus
CATCCTGCAACTTTCAGATGCATCCCTGCTCCAACACACCTCAAATGAACGGCTTGTTAGCAGGTCTGCTCAGAGCTGATCCTGGTCTGTTGCAGCAGGGATGCATCTAAAAGTAGCTCTGGAGGACGGGACTTGAGCAGCCTGGTCTAGACAGAGCAGCAGCTGACAGGGTTGGTTTCTTTGTGAAAATGTTGGACCTGAATTTGAAGCCATTGGCTCTGTTTCTCTCTAGCACCGATGGAAACGGTGGGTCACATGAGCTAACCTGACGCCTGGTCCACCAGGACCCTGGAGTTGACTGTAAAGTCTGGTTGTTTGATCTTAACATTAAACCGTGCAGCATACTCAACAGGTTCAGCCATTTCACACTTTTCCTCAAAGAATTTCTGTCGTTTGACTCTAGTGTTCAAGGTTGAGAAGGGATTTTTGTTTTAGTTGACCAAAACACTTTTCCAAGTCTGTGACTTGAATTTCTGAAGTACAGCTGAGAAGTGCCTCTCTCACTTTCGTGATACACTGAATCTACAAACTGCTCATCTGAACCAGAATCTGATGTTAAGTTTGGATTAGCAGCTTCCTGGAGAGTCCAGATTACAAACCGAGAACCGAGGGAACAGAATGGCTCCGGTCCCTAAATGTTGTTCCCATCTTCTTCTGCTACCCACAATGCATTGCAACCTCAATATTCATCTTTAAGATAATTTTATCCATAATAAATAATTAGTGGTTGTCTACAATCAGAGTCGGCAAATTCACGCCAGGCTTTTACAAAAAGTTATTTATTGTTACAAAAACATCAATTTGATAAAAACAAAACCTAAATATTTAGATTCACAGACTGATCCTTCAACAACTGCTCTGATTGGTCAGTCTGCAGTTTCATTGGCTGTTGGGTCAGTGGGCGGAGCTTCTTCCTCTGCGGTGGCGTGACGAGCTGCAGATCGAAACAATCGCATCAAATCCCGAAACCTCTGAGAGACCTGAGAAGAGGTCAAAGGGTCAAAGTCTGAAAATCGATTGGCCAATCAGAGACCTGCATGGAAATAACGGCCAATTACCTCACTGGGAGTTTTGTTGCCAAGCAGATTAGAAATGGCCTGAAAAGCATTCTGATTGGCTCCTTCCTGCTGACACATCGTCAATATGACACGATCCGCTTCCCTGAAGAAAATCAAGAATTACTGAGAAAATATGTGAGGAGGCGGAGCCAAACGGGGGCGGAGCCTAACAGGAGCCTCACCTGGTCCAGAGGATCACCTTCTCTCCACTCGCAGTCAAAGAAATGTTCTTGGCACAAACCGGGAGGTCAGGAGGAAGGCTGGGCCGAGGCGAGGAAGAGGACGAACAGATGGGAGGAGCGACTGAGGAAGAGGAAGAGGAGGTGTCAGCGGTGATGAAGGCAGCCGGCGCTCGGAGCTCTTCCTCTCTCTTCCTCTTCGCGGTGGGGCTCTCCTGCTCTTCGTCCTTTAACTGCTCCTCTTCCTCCTCCTTCTCATCAGTCATAGGAAAACTTTCCCATGATGCACCACTCTGATCTGCTGACCCAACCGATAAGGTCAGAACACACCTGGGTGAGGGTCAGGCCAAACAGGAAGTGACATCACTCACCTGGCCGGGGGCTGCTGTGACCCCCCTTCAGCTGTGTGTCACCTGGTGGGTCGGGGGCGGAGCCTATCTGGGCATAAAGAGGATCCAAACTCTTCAGAGCTCTGGACACACCTGGAGAGGTCTGGGAGGCAGCAGACAGGTAGGTCAGTTTCACCTTCACCTGAGCCCCACTAGAGTTCGCTGACAGGGAGAGGTTAAAGGTCACAGGATGAAAACATCGCAGAGGAAAAACAGAGTGAATGAAATCCAGACAAGAATAATCAACATCAGATACAACGATCAAACTCTGACCAGGCTGAGGCTTTTAGCCTGAAAGGAAATCAGGGTTTCAGCACTTTTCAGTTCTCTGGAACTTTGTTCCAGATCTGTGATGCATAGAAGCTGAATGCTGCTTCTCCATGTTTGGTTCTGGTTCTGAACCAACAGGTTGGTCCAGCAGCAGCAGCAGCAGCAGCAGATCTTAGGGTTAGGGTTAGGGTCCATTCAGTGATTTCTAAACTAGCAGCAGTTTAAAGTCTCTCAGTGAAGGACTGTACAACTGGGTTAGGGTGTCTCTATCTTCCTGGTTTTAGTCAGAACTCCAGCTGCAGCGTTCTGACTCTACACTGGAACTGGAAGTCATTTGAAATATCCAAAATAAACAATAGAAAAAACTAATACAATGAATTATGAAGCCTCTGTAAACAACATTATCCTTGAAAATAAAAGCAACACAATGAAGACTTTATCATCCAATGTTTGGTAGAAAGAGAGAAAAGAGAAAAACTAAAAACCGTGCAAATGTAAAATTATTGAGCTTGTTTTAATTGATCATCTGATTTATTGCGACAGGCCAATACATTGATCAGTTTCTCTACATGGATCATTAACATGAGTTCTTTAGTCTGGCAGAGTTGCTGAAACTTTCCATCAATTATGATTCCATCATTAAGTTAGTCTGACAACAGACGTCTTCATCTTCATCAGCAGCTCCACTGCCGCCATATTTGATGCTCTCTGAAACTTTCCTTAGAGGCAGGAAACCAGGTCAGAGCTGCCCTCTAGTGGCCACTCAGATGAATAACGTTTCAAACACAGAGCAGAGAGACTTAACGTCACTTTTGTTCATGACTTATTTACATGCAGAAACATGAATGAGACGCTAAACCAGCAGAACCTGATCTGGGAACCTTTATTGATCCCCAGCTGATGACAAATAAGGGAAAAATCTTTAAAATTGAATTAAACTAATTTTAGCAAAAAGTCCTGCAACAGTGTAAAGGACTCAAACCTTGTTGTCATGGCAGCGAGAGCATCGTTTCCTCCGATGTCGGCTGATTGTTGCATCGTGACAGAGGCAGAGCCAATCAGAGCCCTGCAAACACAAACAGCCTTTAAACACAACCCGCTGATGATGAAGACACTGCATCATCATCATCATCACCATCAGTGGTCCTGCGGTAGAACCCCTGATGGTGATGATGATAATGTTGAAGTCACTGGACCATCATCATCTCTAACAACCAATCAGAAGCTTGGGTTTTGTCTGTCTCTGCGCCTCTAACAATCTTCTTCTGCTGTTTCATCTCTTGCTGATTGATGCTGATTATTTTCTGCCTCCAGGTGGCGCAGCAGGCAGCGCTACTCCACCCTGAAGCTGTTCCTGAACTCCTCCTGTCCACTAGGGGGCACCAATCCTCTAACTCAGGCTCTCGGGAGCAAGTTTAATCTTTGCTAACATCCGCAGTGGATTCAAGTTTTATAAACTAAAATCAGGTCGTTTTTGAAGGCCAATCACAGCCTTCGGTCTCTGTGACATCACCAGGCACCTTGTAGCTGCGGTGGGACTCCATTTTCCTCCTCTGGCGCCGGCTCCTTATTGGTGGGATTTTATGCCCCTCCTCTTCCTCCTCCAGGTCCGGCAGCGTCACTTCCTCGAAGCCGGCTCCGCCTCCCGATACCTGGCCGTTGGCTCCACCCCCCTCCGCGCCGTCTCCTTCCTCCGGCAGGTGAGCCTCTTCGAATTGTTCAGGTCGAGCCGCCGGCGGCCGCAGGTCGTCGAAGAATACCCAGAATTCAGCCTGCAGGTGGGTGTGGCCTCTGAGCAGCGCCGCCATCTGGACCTTCAGCTGGGAGGAAGGTTAAGGTTAGAGAACCGGGCCGGAACCAGGACCAGACCCAAGACCGGAGCGGAACCAGAAGCTGGTGTACCTCTTGGATATGGGCCGGGCTCGGGTCGGGTCCGGTCTGCAGGGCTCGGATGATCTTGTGGTAATGAGTCGGATTGTCTCCAAAGCTGATCTCCAGCTGCCGCAGGAAACGCCTGCTCCGCTCGAACGCCTGCTGCTCCTCCAACTGGACCGGAACCAGAACCAAGTAGATCAGGAACATCAAGCTCTTTCAATGTATTGATATTTATTAACAGTTTTAATAATTTAGCATCTGCTAAAAGCTGCTTTATATTTAAAGAACTGAATGTAAGTCAAATGTAAAATTTACCTCATAAAAATGAAATATCAAAAGCTGTTAAATCTCAATCATTTAAGTTTTACTTTGTCTCTATCTTTATGTTTCTGTGCCAATTCTGACATTTTAAATTTCTTCATTCCTGCCTGATTCCGTCTCAGCGCTGCCCTCTGTGGGTGGAACGGCGGTACTGCAGGCACTCACCAGCCCACACTGCAGCGCCTGCTCCGGATGCAGGAACGCAGCAAAGTCCCGCAGCAGGTCTGTGTGTTCTCCCAGGATGCAGCGCAGCTTCCTGAACAGGCCGGTCACTTCCTGTCCATCTCCTGCCTGTTCGAACTCGCCGAGCAGAGAAACGAACTCCTGCACCTGCTCAGGTGAGTCCTGCAGCGCCTCGCGCACCTGGACAGCATGACATCACAAAAATGAAAACAACAATAATAATAATAATACAGACCTTTGGGCACTTAAATAACTTAAAAACAACATTATATGTAGGAGAAAACATAAGGTACAGAAACCCTTCAGCTGTGAGTTTGACAATGAGCAAAAACAAAAACAAGTTATGATTTTAACTCAAATGTGCAGATTCATCACACTGTGATGATTTTAAAATGTCTGGACCAGCAGCACCGCGGTTCTGCAAAGTTCTGGTTCAAATTAGTCACAGAAGCAGTTTAAATCATTTTAATGACAACCCCTCCTCTACCTACTGCTGGTCAGTTGGCTGAAAGGCCGGTCTAGCGCCTCCAGCTCGGGTTTATGCTAAATATTCTGCTAACATTTTGGTTTTTAAATGAAAAAATACTTAGATTATTAAAACAGTAATGAATGAATCCGTCAAACTTCCTGCTGTAGCCTGCAGGTGGCGACAGCAGCTGGACACCTGGCCAATCAGAGAGCAGCACTTCAGATTTAATCCAGATGT
This sequence comes from Xiphophorus maculatus, assembly GCF_002775205.1. Taxonomy (NCBI): domain Eukaryota; kingdom Metazoa; phylum Chordata; class Actinopteri; order Cyprinodontiformes; family Poeciliidae; genus Xiphophorus; species Xiphophorus maculatus. The sequence goes on from NC_036445.1 coordinate 4,982, forward strand.
GGGATTGGGCCACCCACCCTGTTCAGGTAGCTCTGGGCGAACGCCGCGTCCTTGCTGTCCCTCAGCGGGTCATTGTCCAGCAGCTTCTCGTCATACAGCAGGGACAGCTTGGATGCGTCCTTACTGAGACGCGTCCTCGCCAAGCCGCGCAGCGGACGGCTGCGGCCTGAGGACAAACGAGGACAGAGACAACGTGGCTGGTGAGGACGGTGGACTGGTTCCGTCCAGCGCAGTCGTCCCTGCGGACGGTCTCACCTCGTCCCCGCCCCGCGTTCCGCCGTCCTCGGGGCGTCTTGTCTCCAGATGGCATATCCTTGTCCAGGCTGGTCTGGAAGCTCCGCCCCTCTGCTGGCTCCTCCCCCTTCGCCTCGTCGTCCTCCTCGTCTTCGTCCTCCTGCGAGGACGGGTCGTCTTCCGAGTCTCCGTCGCAGAGCCGCCGCTCTGCCGCCAGCCAGGTCAGCTGTTTCATCGTCTCCTGTGGGGGACACCGCTGTCGTCATGACAACGCGGCCGAGGAAGTGGTCGCCGACCCACCGACCCCTGACCTCACCTGTAACTCAGGAACCGACAGGACGGACTCCTCGGACGCTGATGACATCACTTCCTCCTCGTCCTCATCTTGAGTTAGGTCGTCGAAGTCTTCCTCCTCCTCCTCTTCGTCATCCTCTTCCTCCTCCTCCTCGTCGCCGCCACGACGATCCTTGTCCCCGTCGTCCTCTCTCCCCCCCCCCCTGTCCTCTCGTCCCCCATCCTCATCATCCTCCTCTTCCTCTCCGTCTCCGTCCGGCTCCTCCTGCTCTCCCTCGTCCGCTGTCCTCTCCTGCCCCCCGCCCTCCACCGCTCCTCCTCCTCTTCCTCCTCCTTTTAGACTGACGGCCATCTTTGACCAGTCCTCCTCCTCTCCCTCTTCATCCTCGTCTCCTGCGCTGGACGAGAAGGGGCTCAGTGATGATGAAGAATTGTCCTTGTCTTCCTCTGGAGGATGGACGCAGCTCTCTGGTTCCTGCTGTCTGATTGGTCGGAGGACGTCGGCCCCCGCGGCATGCTGGGAGGAGGAGGAAAGGGTCCACAGCTGCTGGGCTGCAGCTGAGCAAGGCATCGTGGGGGTTGTAGTGCTGGGGGCTGGTTTCTGCTGGACGTCCTGACGTAGGGAGAGGGAGGGGCTTAGACGAGTGGCAGCCAATGGCAGCGTCCCACGGCGGCTGACTGCCTGCTCTGCTGGGGCTTTGGCGAGCGGCAGCAGAGATGCATTATGGGCCAGCGTGAAGAGGCGGCGCTGGGCGCGGCGAGACACCTGGGACTTCCTGCCATAGGAGGGGTGGAGCCTGAGGGCGACTCCAGGGGGGAGCGACGGGGAGTACGGGCCGGCGCCTCTCCTGGTTCTCTGGATGATCAACTGGCTGTTCTACAGGTGACAACCATCACAGGTGAGCTGCTAGCAACAGAAAGGTACAACTGGCTAGCGGGTGACCTCTGACCTTCAGCCATCTGGGCATGGTGGAAGTGTCTCTGTCCACCGGGGGGCCCCGGTTGCCTGGACAGACCCTGCTGCAGGCGACGGGCAGCGGGGGCACGACGCCTTGCGTCACAAACACCTGGAGGAAAAGCAACATCAGAGACCTGTGCTGTCATTGCTCCCAGGTGACATCACACAGGTGTAACAACATCACCTTGATCACGCCGTCTCGCGGTGCTCTGGGGCTGCTCATCTCCCGGATCCGCCTCCTGAAGTCGGAGCGGCTCCTGCAGAGCAGGAAGGAGCTGATCAGCTCGTCAGCCTTCAGCGCCCCCTGGAAGTGCTTCAGACCCAGCACCGCCAGCCTGCAGCAAGGCATCATGGGAAGAGGGTTACAGCAGTGGTCCCCAACCTTTTTATTACAACGGACCGGTCAAGACTTGGCAATTTTGCTGCGGCCCAGGGGGGTGAGGGGGGGACCGTCAGATAATGCTTCTTCATGTTGGTGTTCCCACTGAAGCCTTTTCTTTGCCCCAATTTTCCATTTACGACAATCTTCCAGCGTCCTGCAGTGTGTGGTGAGTTACTGGTGATGTGTTGAATATGTCCGATCTACAATCGTTCATATTCAACTTTGTCTCGGCCCGATTATCGCAGCCTGTGGGGTTTTTACTGACTGGGAGCGAAACGCAGCCTGTTGAATGTGACAGGTAGCCAATCAGAAAGCGCGGTGACATCAGAACGGAGGGGATCCCAGACAGTTGTCATGGCAACCAAGAGTCCGGTGGACATCAGAGGTGATATGTGGAAATGTTTATTACTATATGTAAATGTCATTTTTATATATATTTATTATATGTGGTTATGATTATTCATTTAAAAATGTTAACTACAAAAAACATAACTCACCTCCAAATCATAGAGCGGCTGCTCCGCCATCTTTTATCAAACGTCTTTTCTTTTTGTTTCGTCTTTTATTGTTTAAAATGAGCCACAAACTATCACTGCTGCTTCTACATCATCATCCTGTTTGATTATTCTACACTCATGTTTGGTCTGTTGGAGTTTTACTGGATTTTCTTCTGGAATCGGTTCTGTGGTGTGTTGCTGCTGGACTCACGAACCGACCGAACCTGTTGGACTTTTATCGGCTCTGTGGTCACAGAGGTTTGGAAAATCGGCCCACAATCCTTAAATCATGTGAACCAGACCTAAAACTCACAAGCTCCTCTCCTCTCGTCTCTCCACTGCCCTAACGCTCTCTGACTCTGGTCGCTATGGTAACGTTTACATATCCCTTCAGAATAAGATACAAAAGCGCCACAAAAACGAACATTTTACTTTGGTGAAAACTTTAACTCAGGGTAACGACTAATGGAGCCCTGAGCTTGTTTCTCTGCAACCAGACGGTCCATCTGGGAGAGATGAGAGACGATGAGACCGGAAGTGTTGCTGATGCTCCGGGTTCTTGGTCTCTAGTGGAGAAGCAGCTTGAAGCTTCATTGCCTCATTAACATCCGGTCACCATATCATGCAGAGCTTGGACTGTGGGAATCACAGATAAATCCATCCTCCTGGCTCTTCTCTGGGCCTTTTCCCTTCACAAAGAAACTTTACAAACAATCTGATCCGTTTCTGGCTCATTTGCTGCTTGTGGCTCCATGTTGGCGGCAAGACGGAACCGAGAGAGTCCGGTTAAAGGATTTACAAAATAAAAGATCCTCCAGACTCAAATAATACATAAAACGGAAATATTTAATTATTTCTTGCGCGGTCCGGTACCGGTCCGCGGAGCAGTTTATAATCTAACCGTACCCGTCCTCTCCGGCGGTGTAGACTCTGCGTTGGCGTCTGCTGTGCAGGGCGGGGTCAAGGCTGCAGACAGGAAGTAGTTCTGGGTACAGGAAGACGGGTCGAGTGGCGAACAGCCAGGCGGCGTCGGCGGGCAGCAGCGGGAAAGCATGACCTGAATCGGACCAGAACCGGAACTGACACCCAAAAACCAAAACTGTAGCTGAGCGGTTAGAACAGAGGCTTGGGTCTTACTGCTGGTGGTGGGAGTCATGGTGGGCAGCAGCCGTCTGGACGCTCCAGAACCAGAACAGCAGGGCGGACTGGGCTGTCGCTGGTCCACCTCCCTCAAAAGGTCCAGCGCCCCCTGCAGGTTACACGCGCTGAAGCTGCTGGGTGGACAGAGGTCGTCATGACGACCAGCAAACTGCTGCAGCTCCTCCTGCAGGAAGAAATGAGTAATGATCTGATCCGCTCCACTCAAACATGGTCCAACCTGACAGGACATATCGTGATGGACAGACATTAAGACATCTGGGCCCTGAATCCTGCCTCACTGGTCCATGACACTCACCAGGTAGCGTTTGGTCAGGTGTGCCTCGTGGTTCAGGGCGTGGACTCGGCGGCTCAGCAGGTGGACCTGAGTCAGCAGCTGGACGTGCTGAAGGACAGAACCATCAGAGGGTTAGAGTGCATAAAGTTCTGCTCTGCTTCACAACTGAACAGAATTCTGGTTCTGATCACTTCCGGCCCATTTGTGGACCTGAATCCACCTTCCACCTTCATGATTACGAACAGAAATGAAACAGAACCAACCCCAGAGGAACCACCGACCCGGTCCACTGAGGAGTTAAACTTTGATGGTTTTAGAAGACGTACCTGTTGCACCTGCTGCTGTAGCTGCAGTTTCTGGGTGCGGTCCAATTGGAAGGAGGTACCTGTCTGGGGGGCAGGGCTTAACTGGAGGGCGGGGCCGGTCAGGTTTCCCAGAACGATGAGTGGCGGGCCGGGTGGACCCTTGGTGGTCCTGGGATGGTTGGTGGTGTCCTGCAGAGCTCTCCTCTGCTGCACGGCTTCGTACTGTCTCCGGACCGTCTGCCGCCGCTCCGTCAGCATCCCGGCTAACGGAGCCTCGAAGCTAAAGACGGCAACAAAACAATGAAGCTCTTCAGAAGTGTCTGATCTAAAACACCATTGGCTTCAGGCTGAACCAGATACGATCAACCCAGGGCTGAAACTGATGGAAATAAAGTCAGCAAACCGACCATGAACCCGGGTTCTGAGGAAAACAGAACCCGCTTCAGCTAGAACCTCAGGCATCCGGATGTTCTCCTCTTTGCTGAACTCTTCTCTTGCCATCTTTAGTCAGAGAACCAGCAGAGGACATTTCTGTTCCTCCTGACCCAAACGATGTCGGCACTGCTCTGCCGGACCGTCCCAACAGGAGGACCGTCTTTCACCTGTTGCTAATGGCAACCATCCACCAACAGAACCAACCCAATTGGACCTTCTGGCAGTTTGCCACCACCTCAGACCTTCAGGAGGAGCTATCCTCTCCTCAAGGTGAAACTCACCGTAAAACCTGTGGGACGTTAAACTTGGGCACTGATGGGACTTCCTGCTCCTCCTCCTCAGCTGGAAGCTTTTCCTCCTGCAGCTACAGAGGTCAAAGCCAGTCAAAGCAACATCTGGACGGGACCAAGGTCCGTTCTGCATGCTCTCCAGAGCCAGAACCAGGAAACCAGAAAAACACACCGTGTCAAAGAGTTCCTCCAGCAGCTCGTTGACCTCCTTCTCTGGAACAGAAGACAGAGTTCAGACGGAGACCAGCTGATCCACAACACCACCCCACCCTGAACACCTACTGGTGATCTGGACGGCTCGGTCCGTCCGGTAGTCCTCCAGGTCCGGCTCATCCAGGTCTTCCAGGAAGTTGTACTCTGGGTCATCGTCATCATCAGCTTCCTCTGAAAGCAACAAGATGGAGTCAGAGAGAAGGATCATCAACCATCCAGTCTGGTTCAGGTTCCGCACATCGTCCCTACAGTCGTCCACCGAGGACACGTCCCACTCTGTCCACTGCTGTGAGCTGCACCTTCAGGCAAATAAGGCGACCGTTTGCAGACTACAGAAAGATTTCTGACAGAACATCGTAAAGGTTCAGATGTTTCCATGAGAACTGAGACCGGCCTAAAGGGTTCTGGACGGTCGGGATGACATCAGTTTCATTCTCACTGCAGATCTTCGTGCTAAAATCAGATTTACTGATTAAATGCGACTGCAGTCAGACTTGTGTGAACAGTTTCAGACTCCAAAGCGACCAGTAGAAGAACGCAGCCGTCCCCCAGGAGCTCCCTGCTTAAGGAAGCAAAAAAGATGGCCGCCACTGTTTACGGATGGATTTTAAAGTTGTTGGGAGCTGAAAGCATGGTGACCCGATCAGAACCAGACAAAGGCAGCTGATGAAACAAAAGCTCAGCTAACAGCAACCTTCAGTGGAGCACTGACTGTAGCTTCTGTTTGGATGTGGAGAAAATGCAACGCCATCATTCAGCTGCACACTTTGAAAACTATCGGACAGCTTTTAGTTCCATGCATGCAGTGGCGGTTTCTGATATGGGTGACATAGGCAACTGCCCGGGGCGGCATTTTGTGGGGGGCGGTGTGAGCGCCTCCCACAAAATGCCGCCCCCGCACCTTTCCCACTTCTTCCCTCCGTCTCCCTTGGTTATCAAATCGGGGGATTTGACCGCAGTCAGACTTGTGTGTGAATAGTTTCTGACCCTAAAGCGACCGGCGGAAGATCGTAACCCAAGAGCGCTCCTGGGGGATGAACCTTTTAGAAAGATGGTTCGCCCAGGGCGCCAAGCATCCTGGGACCGCCTCTGCACGCATGGATGAGGAACAGATTGGCTGGAGCTGGGCTCACAGCATCTGGGTGTGAAAGTGAACGTCCTGCGACCAGGTGACTGCTGGACTGCTAGAAAGGTACGGCTACAGCCGACAGGGGGCGCTCTGCCCAATGCTGCATCACTAAGGAACCCCCAAAGATACCCTGACCTCTGACCTTCTGGACCAGGCGCCAGGAGACCCTGCAGCCACTCTGTCCAATGACGGTCCTCCAGCTGGGCGGGGCTCTGGTCGTACATGTCGGCAGTGATGTCAGGGGGCAGAAGCTCTGCCTCCAGGCGGTCCAGAGGAACGTTGACCAGAGGAAGCTTGGAGCGCGTCCGGAACGCCAGGCAGCCTTTATCACCGTCGTCCTCTTCATCGGCCACTGGCTTCCTGTCCAGAGGCTGAGAGAGAGAGACAGGTGAGAGGCAGATGGGCAGGGAGCTCCGAGACAAAGAGACAGGTGAGATGTTACCTGGTCGTAGGGGTAGGCGGAGCTACAGTCTAGCTCCGCCTCCACAGCATTTAGCCTCTCTAGGAAGGACGTGTCAGAGGAACCAGCGCTGGAGGAGCTGCTCACCTGGTCTGTCACCTGACCTGCAACACGCTGGACAAAAGGTCGGAGGTCATGTCTGACCTTAAATAAACTTGATTGCAATCAAGTTTATTTGTGTATCACATTTCAGTAACAAGGCAGTTCAAAGAACTTCACCTCATAAAAACACAAAAATACAAAGTCAGAGAAACAGCAAACATCACATTTTCAAATTGTTACACATCAGATTATTGATCACTGGATTTAAAGGAACTCAGGGTTTTGGCTGTTTTTCACTTTTCTGGAAGCTTGTTCTAGATCTGTGGTGCATAGAAGCTTCTCCATGTTTGGTTCTGGTTCTGATGCAGAGCAGAACCAGAACCAGCAGGTTGATCCAGCAGCAGCAGATCAGTGATTTCTGAACTACCAGCAGTTTAAAGTCTCTCAGTGAAGGACTGTAGAACCAGGTGGTGTAGAACCAGGTGGTGTAGAACCAGGTGGTGTAGAACTGGAGCTGGTAGAAGGCCCACTTTGGAACCATCTTTATGTGGCTCTGAAGGGTCAGGTCAGAGGTCAGCATGATCTCTGGTATCTGGCAAGAAAAACGGAAACTGACTCTAGATCTACAGCTCTAGATGTATAATTCTAGCTTCTTTCAGCTTCTTTTCAGAAAGTTTCATCTTATCCACACATTTCTCTGATCTCTGTTCAGTGATGGAAGGGGTCAAAGGTCACCTGGTGACATCATAACGTATCATCTGCATCGTCATGGTAACTGATCTTATTTCCTGCTGCAACCTGAGCCAGTGGGAGCTTATAGATATGGAATCAGAGAAGTCCTAGGGTGGAGCCTTGGGGAACCCCATGTGACCTCTGACCTCTTGATGGGACGCTTCTTATGGAAACAAAGAAATCCCAGTTTTTCAAGTCGGACTGACAAGTCGGTCCAGTTGAGTTCTGGACCGGAGTTCTGAACCGACCCAGTTCTCCAGTCGGTTCAGTAGCATGACCAGAACCAGAACCAGCTCAGTGGGTCTTCCACCATCTGTGTTTATATGGACGTCATTGAACACTTTGACTAGGCCGGTCCCCGTGCTGCGGTAACCATGGAGACCAGACTGAAGCGGCTGTTTAACTGATTTTCCAGTAACGTTGCTGATGAACGGCAGATTGGAGATGGACTGAGGTTCACCCAGAACGATTCTACCAGTTTGATACCTGCTGTGTTTAAAACCGGATGTTGAGATCCGATCACTGAAGGCTGGACTTCCTGGAAGAAAGCAGTGGGTCAGATATCCAGACAGCAGGAAGAGGAGATTAATTGATCTGTAATTTCTTCTAGGCTTTTATAGTAAAGTGTTTAAACTGAGTCCGTTTTTCTGCATGTGCTACTGCATCTTATGTGGATGTGCAGATTAATTTTCAGATTTTTATCATTTTCTCTGAAAATCCATTTCAGGCGTTTCAGTCTGGATTCTATCAATGTGGCAAATAAAGCTCCAGAGTAAAGAACATTTTCATGTTTTAGTGTTCATAGTGTTGGAAATATTAGTTTAATTAGGCTAATTTTAATGGTGTTTAACTTTAGTGCAGGTTGAAATATTAGATTGATCATGATTGTTTTGAGTAGGCCTTAATTTAAATTAGATTTAGATTCATGATTTAATGAATACTTAACATAATCAGTAGAACATTTATGATGGTCACGATTTTATTAAAATTAGTCTATGCAGTGTAGAGCTTTTATAGTAGATCATAGTATTAACAGTCTATAAATCAGATATTCATCTGCAAAATCTCTCAGTTTGTTGCAGCCAAAGGAGGAAACTAATCAGAAAATATTGAGTGTAACAGATTTTTGGTACTGAAACTGCTCATGTCTGTTTTATAAGAGATTGAAGATATTAGATGAAACGTGCAAATCTTTATAATCAAATCTGCTGTTTGATGCCCAGGGTCAGAGGTCAGAGGTCAGGAGAGCTCTGTGTGTTCAGGAACCAGTTTGAGGCAGTTTGAAATGAAAAACACGGATAGTTGATAAACTTTGGTCCAGCTTTAGTAAAATGTCTGAGCCACATTCAGAAGATGGTTGAATCAACATTAATAAGGTGTCAGTTATGGTTGAGACGTTAATTCAACATGTAAGTCGCCGACCACTTTCATTTCGTTTCAATGTCAGGCTTCAACGTAGATTCAACGTTTCTGCCTGACATTGTTTCACCCATATTGTGCTATTGGATGGTGGCTGCTGTCTTTGTGGTTTCACTTTTACACACGACACTAACAGACCTGGGATAACAATGAGCAACAGGTAGAAAAATTCTCCTTTCTCAACAATAGCTACACAGTCTTAGTTTATAATAGAATAGAATAGAATTACTTTATTCATCCCAGCAGGGAAATTACTTCGCAGTTACAGCATAGAGACAAGACACAACAACAACTACCACTGAGTAGTAGTTGTAGATAACATAAAAATAAAATATAAAATGCTATAAATTGTAAAAATATAGGTTTCATAATAGTTTTATGTTCGGCCCTACGGCAGGTTGTCCAGCAGATCTGTGGATTTCTGCAAGGAGACACAAACTTCAATTCAATGGGAGCCATTATATCTGAAATTTTAGAGTGGAAATGATCTAGCAGCTCATCTCCATGGTTACAGATGAAAGGCGAGGAGGAACTGCTGCGTTGTTAGTGAAAGAACGTTTTGTGACAGCAGCTGTTTGTCTGAGTCAGAAACGATCAGAGACTCTGACTGACATCAACATTATCATCAAAGTTGCCAAGAACATCTCAGCGTTTTGCCTCTCTGCCTTCAGGTTTCTCAACTTGGACATTAAAAACTCCCACAGTTGTTATACAGTCAATCAATGCAAGTGACCTGCAAAACTCTGGACAGCAGGTCAGGGGTCAGAGGTCATAGTACCTCCTGAGGTTCCCGGGTCTCCTGGTCCGGATGTTCAGGTGGAGAGCACAGGTGCGTTCTGGGAGGTGAGGCGAGGCTGTCGGCGTCGCTGAGAAACATCTGCACAAAGGATGTTAGTAAGCCATCGCCATGGAAACGGTCTGATCAGTTGTCATGGTTACACTTCAATATCATGGACTGTAAATGACCTTTCATCCCTAATTACTGTGGTACCATGGCAACCCCTAACTCTCCATCCCATAATATACAGGAGAGGCTCTGACAGAAACTCACTCACCTCCTCAGCTGTGTCCTCCTCCTCTTCATCAGGACAGTACTCTTCATCAGAGGAGTCTTCATCTTCCTCAAGGTCAATGTCAACAAACTGAGGAGGCTGCAGAGAGAGAGACAGGTAGAGAGAGAGACAAGTAGAGAGAGGTAGAGAGAGAGAGGTAGAGAAAGAGAGAGACAGATAGAGAGAGACAAGTAGAGAGAGAGACAGACAGGTAGAGAGAGAGAGAGACAGATAGAGAGAGACAAGTAGAGAGAGGTAGAGAGAGAGAGGTAGAGAAAGAGAGAGACAGATAGAGAGAGACAAGTAGAGAGAGAGACAGACAGATAGAGAGAGACAAGTAGAGAGAGAAAGGTAGAGAGAGAGAGACAAGTAGAGAGAGAGACAGACAGGTAGAGAGAGAGAGAGAGACAAGTAGAGAGAGAGAGGTACAGAGAGAGAGACAGACAGGTAGAGAGAGAGAAGTAGAGAGAGAGAGACACAGACAGGTAGCGAGAAAGAGACAGACAGAAAGAGGTAGAGAGAGAATATCCAATAAATCTCGTTCCACCTCATGATTATGCCCCACTTGTTGTTGATTCTTCAAAAAGTAATAAAAGTTTTTGATCTTTATGTTGAAGCATGAAAAGCAGCAACAGGTTGAAAAGTTCAAAGTTGACAGAAAGTTTCACAAGGTGCTGGAAATACCATCCAGTCTAGCCTAGGATAAAATATTGTCTTTAGAATGACTCCATGTCTGTGATTCCTGTTGAAGGCTACCCTAACCCATCTGAAAGGTCAGAGGTCGCAGGCCGCTGTCTGAGCCTCCGAGAGGATTCAGCTTGACGCTCTAAGTGGTTCCGATCCAGTAACCGATTTTCAGTGCAATTAAAATCTCCACACAAAAACAAATAATCATTATCACTGCAATCTTTTCATATAAAATATTCAATAGATCATTCTATCCGTCCCTTTAGTTGGAGCATACACATTAAGAAAAACTAAATTCACATTTTCATATTTGGCTTTAACTTCCAATAAATTACCTTCAATTATTTCCTCTGCTTCACAAGAAATAGGCCAAACCCAATCCTGACACTAAACTGGACTTATGGCTAAAACAAACCTCCTTCCAATCAGTCTCGTTATCAGAAAAGCTGTTTCTTCAACTAACATTATATCAATTTTCTTCAAAGCCATACATCTAAAAAAACTCTGCTCTTTTTACTTCATCTCTGGCGACATTTAAATTGAATTTTTTGCCATTTAAAGTAAAACATAGAGATGAAGAAACAGAAGAAAATACACACAGAAGTGTAAAATATTTCTCTAAATATCCTCATCTTCATCAGCAGTAATTGTTTGGGCTCTGACTTTCAAAATAAGTTTCTTTAAGTGATAACTTTATTATCTGTTAATATAGATCAAGAAATCAGCAAAATTTCCAGTTTTCTTTGTTAAAGCCCGAGAGGATTCAACAAACAGTTTTAAATCTGGAAAATATTCTTCTACTTTAATCACCCTGACCTATTTAGTTTTTTGTAAAAACTTCTTAATTTCAGCAGGATACAGATTCTGCTGACCCTGAAGCAAAGACAAACACTGACCTCTCCTGCTTTATTCGCCTCTTTAGTGTTATTAGCAGGTTCAGAGGCCTCATGTCTAAAGCGGCGTGCGCACAAAAACTGTGCGGCGCCATATTTTACGCACAAGTCGGCATGTATGAAAATGAAAGTTTGAGTAAATATAGGTTAACTTTTGACCTGCAGTGAAAATGTGCAGCAGCCACACAAACTTTTTCTGTGGACAATAATAAACTAGAAAGAGTCAAAACTCACTAAATCCACTGAAATCTGATTCCGTTATTTAGACCAGGAAGCATCAAACCCCATGATTTTATGATTTTAATATTTTACTGTTTAAACCATGACATTTATCCTCAGACAATAAGCTAACACACACACACACACACACACACACACAGAATAAAGAAAAGAGAAATAAAGGATGTGAAAACCTCAATGTAAATAATCATGTTGCTCAGTTTGTGTCTCATAAAGATGAAACTCATCGTCTGAATGCATCTATTTATTCTCACTAGAGAGAAACCAGGGCTGATCAAACAGTTTGATTATTGATCAGGTGATCAGGTGTGGAGACAATCCCAGGTATATCAGTAGCTGCACCAAGGTGAGCCGCTACCTGAGGAGCTTTGGCTCTGATGGAGAACATGGAGCCATTGATCAGAGATCAGATTGATCTGCTGGTTTCTGATCGTTTAGATTCATCCAGACTGATCATCCTGGAGCTCTGAGCAGAACTTAAAGCAGGTACCGGTACCGGTACCGGTCCAGCTGCAGTCGTCCTCCAGTGGAGCCAGAAATCATCTGGACTCTGTAAATGTAACTTCTGCTCCTGATTCCTGGATTCAGAAGAAACATTGAAATCCCGGCTGAACGCTCTGCTGCTCCAACAGCGTCTGCTCTGAGATCTTTAGGATTCTTTCTTTCATTTTTTATTTTTGTGAGGTGACCTTATGTGCCCTGAAAGCAACTTAGAAATAAACTATATTATTATTATTATAGATACTTACTCTGCTACAAACAAGGGCGTTGCCATGGTTACGGCTTCACATGGCGGCAGACTTCCTGGTATTTATACCAATTAATATGTATTTATGGAGGCGACAGGCGGAGCAGCAGCTGCTCTGTTTCCCCAAATCAGGATTTCTAAAGGTGAGCAGGTCTGATCGCAGCTCGGCTTCATACATCTGGAGCTTTTTGTGCGCCACACTTTTTCAATTTGTCCTACGCCAAGTTTTAGTGTCAAAACCGCGCAGTGTTTTATACACGAGACCTCTGAACATTTCTGGGACAGTTTCAGGAAATCCTCATCAAGGCTTTCACAAAAAACTTCATCAGTTCTTTTTTCCCCTCAATCTGCATCAAAACTACTCTGATCATGTTTGGTCTCACTGTCTTTTCTTAAATTCTACTTTTTATTCGAACAATAAGAATTTATAAAAGATCGCACAAGGGTCACCAACCCGGCTCCAGCAGCACCGAGACCCAAACCAACCACAGCAAAACCACCAGCGGCACCACAGTGCCGCTGAACACTTACAGGTAAAGAGACAGGCTGGGTTTACCTTGGACAGGTGTGGAGCCGGCAGGGTCCAGTTGAGACTCTACAAACAGACAGACAGATCAACATGCTGGTTCTGCTCAGCTGGCTCTGCTTAGCTGGTTCTGATCCGGTACCAACCTGTCCCTCCTGAACAGCCTGCTTCAGTCTGGACCGGGTCATCTTGGTCTCCTAGGGGAAAAGAACCATAAACAACAATCAGAACCAGAACTGAGGTTGAGATTCAGGATTTACTGCAGAATGTTCTGGATCCTTCTACAGAAGTGAATCTAGAATGGGTTCTGATCTGATTTACCAACATAATTTACTGAAGGTTTGGATCATCTCCATCCAACCGCTGCAGAACCATTCCTTTCAGAAACGGTTCCCAGTCAGCTACTGTAGAGTCACAAACGGACCATGAATTCAGGAACCCATTCCCCTGCTGTTCCCAGAACCAGAACCCTCTGCTGTAATCTCTTGAATGTGAAGCACTGGGTCTGATGACTCCACAGCCTGTCAGCCAATCAGAACTCACAAACATGGGCAGGTCCTGGGTGTCTCTGATGGTAGCCTTCATCATGGCGACCACGTGTTCGTGTGTTATCACCTCCTGTAGAAGATCAAGCCGTGTTACACCGAGTCCAGAACGCGGCGCCTTCTGGACTACCCGTCTTACTCACGTGTAGGATGGCTCGCACGTTCCTGGATGTCAGGTTGTGCTGTCTGGACTTCCTGTCCAGGTCCATGTCCAGCTGTCCCAGCTCCACATCGCTGCACTCACTGGCTTCCATAGCAACCGAGTCCCAGCTCAGCTCCACCTGGCCTGAATACGAGACCGAAAACAAGGTGTGAGTGACTGGCTCTGCACCCCACAAGCATTGCCCTGTCTGTGACCCCGACATCATGACCCTGCATCCTGCAGCTGGATGAAAGCTTACCTGAACCAGGTGCTGCTTCCTCTTCCTCCAGCCCGCCGTCCGCCACATCTCTACTGGTCTTCGTTGCTTTGACATCCAGAGGACAGAGAGTGTCTTCAGCTGGACGTCCCTGGGCCATCTGTAAATTAGAGGGCTTTACTTATTGATGAGGAGGAGTTCAGGGGGCCCGGTACCGGTACCGGTACCGCTTCAGGGAAATCAGATTTGGAGAAACCCCATAAACCTTTTTGTTCTGTTTCACTCGGTTTAGAGCCGATCAGAGTGATTGGTTTGGACCCAAAGTACGGCATGCTGGTGGTGCACAATATATCCTGTCACCATGGCAACAGCAGTGTGTGTAATATCCACGTCTCAAAGGGCTGTGTGGAGCAATACCTGCTGTCTGATATTATCAGGCTGATGTCTAGTTTGATCTTATATCAAACACCAACAACATCACATGAAAGGTTAAAGGTCATAGACTGATGGAAGCAGGCGGGAGAAAGAAAGAAGAAATTCAGATGTGATATCATCAAAACAAGATTTCCTCCCATCATTCTCCAGGTTTGAACGTTCCACAACCCGACCAAGATAGCTCTGCTGAAAAGAGAAGAACCCGAGTAGAACCAGAACTCTGAGGTTCTGCTCAGTACAGAAGCAAAACCTCCACAGACTCACAGCTCTCAGTCAGGACTTTATGACATTCTTCATAAATAAAATGAATTTTATTTATTTATTCCAAATAGAACTATTGGCATCTTCCTGAACGTGATTTATGGGGGAATTTTCCTGCCATAATCCAAGAGCACACGTTCAGTCTGAAAGCAGGACTTCCTGTCTGTCTTTTCAAAACTTGCAACGTTTCTTGAAACTTTTAAAGCTGACACTTAGTCTCTGCTCACTTATCAAACATGGACGACGCTAGCTTTCTGCTACGTAGTACACTAAATATCCGCCAGCTGAGCTACTGGTCGCCAACAGCTACTGGTCGCCAACAGCTACTGGTCGCCAGCAGCTACTGGTCGCTAACAGCTATTGATAGCTAACAGCTACATGAAAAATTGTATAACAGCTAATGGTCGCAAACAGCTACTGATCGCTAACAGCTACTGGTCGCTAACAGCTACTGATAGCTAACAGCTACTGGTCACCAACAGCTACTGATAGCTAACAGCTACTGGTCGCTAACAGCTACTGGTCGCCAACAGCTACTGGTCGCTAACAGCTACTGATAGCTAACAGCTAATGGTCGCCAACAGCTACTGGTCGCTAACAGCTACTGATAGCTAACAGCTACTGGTCACCAACAGCTACTGATAGCTAACAGCTACTGGTCGCTAACAGCCACTGGTTGCCAACAGCTACTGCTTTCAAAATAACAATGTAAGCAAAAGTATTAAAAATTTTGAGGACAAAAGACATGAAATCCTGCTTTCAGACTTAAAATGTGTGCTCTTGGATTATGGCAGGAAAATTCCCCCATAGTGATTACTTTATCGTGAGTAAATGAAGCAGCACTGGATGAAACTGTAGAACCTGATCTGGATGGTTCTGATCCAAATGAGCTTTCTGGGTTTTTATAAATATTAACTTTATAAAGTTAATATTTATGAAATTATTATAAATAATTGTATAAATATCACCAATCATTTAATTGATATTGATTTTGTCTGTTTAACCGAGTCATTTTATTGTGTTTTGTGTTGAATGTCTAATTATTGTGTGTGTCACTATCTTTAAGTTCTTTTATCTTATTTATTACGATGTTCAGCACAGAGTACAGATACCTTTCAGGCTGTTTCGGTTCAGTTGGTGCCAGTTTAGTTGAAGCTGGTGTTCAGGGTTGAAAGAACCTGGTATAAATGAGAACGCAGGATATTTATCTCTGCCGACACATTTTACCACGCTGTTTCCATCCGAGAACCGTTTAATGATTTAACTCCAGGCTTTCAGTCAGATCTTTTTCAACATCAGCCTCAGGAGACAAACTACATATTTGTTGTGGTTGTTTCGATCCCGGCTTTACTGCAGCCATCTAACCTGAGTGGAGCTGAAACACCGGAGCTAATATGGCTAAGCTAACGTGCAGCGGGTTGCCCACTGAGCATGCGCTGGACGTGTTTCGCTTGGCGACACCATAACAAATAAAAGATATAACTCGACCCGGACCCACTGAGTCCGAACTGGGCAGACAGCAGAACAGAACTCACTGCGTAACACAGCTCCTCAGTTTCGGTTACTCCGTCATGTTAGCTTCTTCTTCATCAGTAAATAGGAAATGCAGTTGGGGAACATTACCTCCACCTTTCGGCTAGAGGACGGAACTGCAGGTACAAATAAAGGAAAACAAAAAACTATTTAAAATGTTTGATTCTGATCGATTTTCCACATTACCATCTTCTGTTCAGATTTTTGCAACTGAAAAACCACTACGGATTATAACTGGGACAATCTCCTCCTCACCTAATCAGCTCAATCATGCATTAGATACCTGGTTGGTCCAGATGTTCCTATCAGAACCCTTCAGTACTAGACTGCAGGTCCACTGCTGGTTCCAAGAGGTTCTGGAGTAGAATCCTTCAGCAGATGAAGCTGCTGAACTTAGGAAGTGCTCCTGGTTCAGTTTTCTGCCCCACCTCCTGAGGACATCACACCTGGCTGTAGCTGACAGGATGTTTATGTTCTCAGCTTCCTGCAGGATCCATTTCCTCAGAAGTCGCCATCTTTCAGTGGGTCGGTTCTCCAGAAACACTCAGATTGTCTTGGATCAGGCAGAAACAAGTAGCAACCTTCAAAACCAATCAGTCACTGAAACAATGTCAGCACAGAACCCTTTGGGCCCAAACCCAACACTTGGACCAGAACCAGAACCTGGATCCAGACTCAAACCAAAACCAACTGATTGAACAATCTGAAGGTCTCACCTGTTGGGCGTCTCATCGCTGACTCACCTGCTGCCCATTTCTGACGACCCATAAAGTCCGGATAAAACCGGGTTCGGTCCGGTTCTGTCAAACTGTACAGGTGGTAGACCGTTGCTGTGTAGGTGGTCCCCTCCTTAACGATTGGAGGGAAGATAGAAACCAGCAGAGTCTCCTTTTTATCTCCAGTCTTACTTTAGCTTTTATGCTGCAGGAAATATTATTTTTGATTGGTTTATTATCAAATAATAAACCAATCAAAGATTCTTTATGATTCATCAAAAATACATTATGCAGCCCATGTAGAGGTGGGCGGCTCAATCCTAATATCAATACCAACACTGGTATTGATACTGAACAATACTCAATACTCAACTTGTTTTCTCTCCTGCCTGCTGCACACGGCTCTGTCTGTCAGAGCGGCGCTGCTCCACCCTCCACAGTCTGTTGTTGTTGCACCATCACGTGGCTCAGCGGCGCCAGTCAAACAGGGGGGAATGTATTCTTTCTTTATTTATACTTTATTTAAATTTCACTTATGGTTCTACTGAAGGAAAGAAATTCCTTATTCTTTTTATTATTTTCTTGTATTGTTCAACTTGGAAAAAAAGAATAATTAGTGTTGTGGTGTGTAGCATTTTGTTGTCACGTACAATGTTTGGCGAAATTCTGTCCTAGGTCTTTTGGATCTATGAAGCTTGAATAAGAAAAAGTATCGGTATTGATATTGGTGATACTGCCCTGCATTTACTTGGTGTCAGATTGATACCAAAACTCCTCGTATTGCCATGTAGATCTTTTACTGTGATTGAAATGTTAATTATCAAGTAGATTCTTATCATTCTTATTATTACTAGGAAACTGAAGCCTCTCCAGATGGATTCAGAGGAAATTTCCTGGACCAAATTGAGCTGCTGTTGGACCCGGCCGGTGCCAGAGGCTGGGTCTCCCGGATCCAGAACCGTCTCTGCTCTGGTTGAGCTGGACTGCAGCATGGAAACGAGTAGATGTACTGGAGTTCACTGGGAACCTGCTGGTTTCTTCTACTACTCTCCTATTGTCTGTCTACAGCCATCTTCTTCTCTGGATGCGCCAGCTGGAGGTTTCTGCTATTAGAAGGTTTTTTCTCTCCACTGTCGCCCCCTGCTGGTCAGTATGAGGAGTTCTGAACCACAAACTGAACTGAGCTATAACAGGAAGTGAATTTGATGCTTTTATTGTAAAACCTTTGATGAATTTTATACAAACCTAAACTATGAGCACAGTTGGCTGATAAAAATTGATTCAATGCAAGTCCATATTTACAAAATAGAAAGTTGTGTTCTTTCTACAAAATAAAAACTCTGAAAAACTAAAAGAGGTGGGCGGAGCTTCCAGTTTCTCCAGTCCATAATCATAATCATGGAAAAGCTCAGGTATCATCCCCAGAACCTCTGTCTGCCTGTGGGCAGAGGCAGCGCCTCGTCCGGCGGCGGCGCGGCGCCAAACACCGACCCCGCCGACTCCACCGTGAAGATGAAGTAGAAGTTGGCCGCCATCATGACGAGGCTGGGCAGGAAGGACAGGCCGAAGCCAAAACCGCGGAGGCTGCTGCCGAACGCCGCCGCCAGCCAGTACGCCAACCTGGAGGAGCAAAGAGACGTTGACCTTTGACCTTCTGGCAGACCGCCCAGAATCACTGTTAACCTTTGCTTCTGAGGCACCACCCTGAACCAGTTGCCATGGTGACACTCACCGGCCAAAGGCGAAGACGATGGTCAGCAGCGGGACGAGCTTCAGCTGCTCCTGGGTTAGGTACATTGCCATGACAACCAGCTGCAGGAAGTAGATCAGGAAGAGGGAGGCAGAATCAGAGATGAAGCGTCGGTGGACGGAGACTTCTTGAAGCTCTGCCTCCTTGATGACATCATCAACGGCGGGCTGAGTGGATCCGGAGCTGAGCCTGCTGACACCCAGGACCAGCCAACCTGGGGGAGGAGAGGGCGACAGGTAAGACAGGTGAGAGACAGACAGGTGAGTCCCAGGTTATCTCTTCTCTCCGTCTCACCGAGGACGACGGGTGCGGCGGCGAACACAGAGCAGCGCAGAGTGTAGACCAGCCTGAGGGGGGCGCCGTCCAGCAGGGGGGCGTCGAATGGCAGGAAGACGAACCCCCCCCACACCAGGAATGGGAAGAGCAGCGCTGATGTCATCACGGAGACGACTAGCTTCAGTGCATCTCTGTCTGAACATCCCCCTTTCCCTGGGCACACAGGTGAGACAGACAGGTGAGGGTTAAGCCCCACCCACCTGGAGCAGAGGTCTCAGGTAAACTCACAGGTAGAAGGGGGCATGTCCTCGGGTAAGTCAAACTGGTAGCCATGTTGGTTGTAGTCCACTTGGCGAGGGCTCAGGAAGGGGCTCCTCTCTGATTCCATTTCCCAGAATGCCTCTGTGTCTCTGGAGGCGGCGAGGGAGGGAAGGACGGTGACAGCCGGGCTGAACACCTGAGCGGCTTTCTCTGGAAGTCGGTTCTCCTCCAGGTGGTCCCGCCCCTCACCTATAAGCTCCGCCCTCTCCATCCTGCGGCCTCGCTCGCTCTCCGTCCAGCTGGACGCGTCTGACCTCGCGATGACCCCATCTGTTCGTCCCCCCGTCCCTGTCTCTCTGTCCTCCGGCCACTGCAGCGTCTCGGGCTCCAACATGGCCGCAGGCTCGTCTGCGTCTCGCTTTTTGTTTGTCCCGCCACCGTTCTCTGTCAGGGTTGCTTTAAGGAGCGGATCATCGCTCAGAGACACGTCCATATCTGAGGACAGAGACAAGACAGTTGGACCCTGGTGGGATGCTCAGTTGGTCCATCAGACATAAGCCGGCGCTCAGAGGTCATGTGACCCCAATGGAGGTCACCCGATGACCTGGAGGACGGATTGTTCAGGTGAGACCGTGTCTGAATGTCTCACAGTAACAATCTGATGCAGAGGCATCTGGTTCTCCTGGTTCTGGGTCTGATCGGGTCAACATCAGGGCCAGGAAAATGTAAACATTTTACACAATCACTTTATTATTATTTTTAAAATCAAAAGTCCAGAGAGGAACCTTTGAATTGTGTTTCTGGTACAGCAGTAAATCTGACGCACATCAGCTAGCAGCAGCGATGAAGTGGCTTTTGTTGATTAACTTATGCTTCAAACTGATCTGATGCTAGAAAAGGCTACTGTTGTGCTAAAAGCAGTTAGCCTCTGTATACTAGTCTAAAATGGCATAGACAAAATGTAGCTAATACCAACGTCAGCATCCACAGTGGCAGCTAACGCTAACGTCAGCATCCACAATAGCAGCTAACGCTAACATCAGCATCCACAATAGCAGCTAATGCTAATGTCAGCATCCACAATAACAGCTAACGCTAACGTCAGCATTAACATTTGTAGAGAAACTGTGGAAAGACGAACTTTGCTACAATCTGATGAAGAACCTGAAGATTAAAATCTAGAAATATCTCTGCTGCTCAACTCTGATGGATATTTATTAAATAATTTTGCTGCAAAGATGATTTTTAAATTAGTGTCTAATGGCCTCAAAGCCATTAGACACTAAAGTAACTTAAATCCTACACAGAAAATCCAGGAGGCCCAAATCAACTCTGTCAGGTTTGATTTCAACCCTTTTAAAGTGTCTATATGGATCCACAGCAGAAAGTGTTAATTTAGCTCTTTTTGGAGAGTTGGTACCTTAACTCTAATTAAGTGTCAAATACCGGGGCGTGCTGTGGTGGCGTAGCGGTTAGCGCGACCCGTATTTGGAGGCCTTGAGTCCTCGTCGCGGGTTCAACTCCCGGAACCGACGACATTTGCCGCATGTCTTCCCCCTCTCCTTCCCCGTTTCCTGTCAGCCTGCTGTCATATAAGGGACACTAGAGCCACAAAAATTTAAAAAAATTTTTTAAAAACTGTCAAATGCCAATTCTGCTGGAGTTAGTCACTTAACGCTAAGCAACACTAACTCTGTGTTAAGAGCTTAATATTAACTCTCCCAGAGTATTTTTTTAAACTTCATAAGAGTTCTTTGTAATGAATATTAAATATGTATTTTATTGTATTGAACTTAGGGTAGGGTTATGGTTAGGCTAACCCTACACGAGCCATGTCTAACATGCACGTTGGCCTCAACTCAAAATAATAGTAATATAAACCATCTCAGAAAAAAATATTGAGCGAGCGTGGTGAAGAAGTTCTGAATTGTTCTGAAATGACTTTTCTTCTGTCGCTTCGCTTGGTGGGAACCTGTGACTCTGGGGGCGGAGTCAGTGAATAAACTCCCTTAGTGTGTGTAGAAATAAAAATGTAATAATCAAGTATATTCATTTTTGTGTGAGTTTTGCATATTTCGAATATTGTAATCACACCTTTTGAATAGCAAGTATAATGCTTCATATTGCTAAATTACGTATTTTCATTATAGTTTGAAATGTTTCAGCTAAGGATAAGATGAATAACCTGAGTGCATGCAACCGTTAGATAAGGAGTGCAAATTATGCTAGAACAGGATGCAGCCGTACGGAATGTACTAACGAGCAGAAGTTTCTGGTAAAAAGGTGCAACATCGAGTACGAAGAAGAAAACACTACTCCTTAAATGATTAGCAGCCAAGAGTGGAGTGTTTAATGCAGGAGAGGATTTGACAGCTAAAGTTTGAGTGTATGGCAATAACTGGAGAAGTTTGTGATGGATGAGAGATTAACGTATGGGTTAGTTAGGGTTGTCTTGTTAGAGATTTTACATTCTGGTTTGTGCCTCATTTTTCTGTCTTGCCTGAAATATCTAAGAGTGGGTAGAGAGACGTGTTTTTGAAGCGATGGTTTATTGAGTCTCTCAACAAGGGTTATAGCCGCTGTAAGAGTTCAGAGCTGGGGCGTGCTGTGGTGGCACAGCAGGTTAGCACGCCCCACGTTTGGAGGCCTTAGTCCTCGACGCGGACGTCACGGGTTCGAGTCCCGATGACCTTTGCCGCATGTCTTCTCTCCTCCCCCTCCTTCCTGTCTGCCTACTGTCGAAAAAATACGAGCCGCTAGCGCCGCAAAAACTCTTCGGAGAAAAAAATGGAGAAAAAAAAAAAAAAGTTCAGAGCTAAAAAGTCAAGAGTTATTGATTCCATTTTAACACCTTCAGATTTGATACGGGAACACTTTGTTTTAAAACTCGATTTTAACTAGAAATAATAATATACTCCCCGGAGTTACATAATCAGAATGTGACTCTATTAGAGTGAAATGAACGCTGCTTTTCCACAGTCTCTAACACCAAAACATTTAACACTTTTGAATTTGCTTTTTCTGCACTCATTTATAGATTATTCTAAGTGTGATGCGAACCACACAGAGTAAGATCCACACCTGACCACAATATTATCATAATATTGTAAGTTATTTAATAATGGTAAGTTTAACAATGTGTCTCCACTTATAAGGTGAACTGAAGTGGAGATTGTTTGATAGTTACAACATTACAAAAAAAAATCTTTAGTAATTTTTGCTTGTTTTGTGTGTTGCACTATTCACTGGAAAACTCTAAGTAGGATTTTAGAGCCTCTCCTCCCTGCCCCAGCCTCCAGGTTCTGCGTTACGGCCCTGTGTTTGCTGCCAGAGCGCAGTGCATGGCGCTTCTCCTGTATGGGGGAATTTTCCTGCCATAATCCAAGAGATGACATTTTCATTTTGAAAGCAGGACTTCATGTCTTCCTTCTCAAAACTTGTAACGCTTGTACTCAAAACTTCTCCTGGCGCTCACTCTTAGTCTCCGCTCAAACTCTCTGCTCGCTTACGAAACATGGAACTGCCTTTTTGGCAGAGTCGCCTAGCAACTTCTCAGCCAATAGAATGAAAGCGTTGTGCTGGGTGCGTTTGCTACTATTGATTGTAGCAGAAATCTCAGCACTGCCGGATGTTTTTGTTCATATCGATGGATTATTGACGTCAGATCTCGGGGGATTACGTTTCACAAGTAAGATGGACATATTACTGTTTATATTTTGTGAATAGAATATTACTATACTGTAGTTATATCCACCAGCTAATATTAGCTATAGTGCTAACAGTGTAACACCGGCTTCAGCTATGAAGGCTAACTGAGATTTTGTAAATCTTAAAAAGTTTTAATTATTCCCTAACATTGATTTAGATTATGCGACACAAAGTTGCAAAGACTGTTATTTATATGTAATTGTTTCACTCTGTCTAAAGTAAGATATCTCCCGTTTTAGTTTAGAAGGTTTCATAAAGAGGGAAATGAGTTTAAGGAAAGACGGATCCACTGTTATGGATCTCTTAAGCTGCAGCTCCTCGGCTGGAAAACATGAATAAAACCTATATAGATATTATGTATATAACCATGTTCATCATTATTTAATCAGCTTTGTTCCTCATATTTATATATATATGTATTGATATGACTAAATAATATATTTAAAAAATATGACTGGTTGTGTGTTTTGTAAAATGCTCATCATACATCAATATCAAAATATTCTATTCCGAATCTATCCTGTTTTCCACACTAATATTTAAATATGCTGAACCATGCATCAGTCGATTCAAAAACACTTAAAAACATAAATTTCCTTGTAAGTGCAGCGATGATAGTTGTTTGAATAATCCTGAAAATCTATTTAGTATTTAGTAAGTTATGATCAATTAAATGCGCTGATACTTCATTACGCCTACAATCAATAGCAGCCACACAGGCAGATCCGCTGGAAGGAAACAAACGCACCCAGCACAACACTTTCATTCTATTGGCTGAGAGGTTGCTAGGCGACTCTGCCAAAAGGCACTTCCATGTGCGAGCAGAGAGTCTGAGCAGAGACTAAGAGTGAGCGCCAGGAGAAGTTTTGAGTACAAGTGTTACAAGTTTTGAGAAGAAAGACATGAAGTCCTGCTTTCAAAATTAAAATGTAAGCAAAAGTATTCAAAGTTTTCTTGGATTATGGCAGGAAAATTTTCCCATACTCCTGCGGCTTCACAACTCAGCTGGCTGCTCAGATTTGTGACATTGATCTTAATATTAATAATTACAACGGCGTTTAGTTGCACAACTTTACGGACTCGTTCATTCATGGCTGTTTTCACTTTATTGCGCTGTTCATTTTAGTCTCGGTGCTTAAAGTTTTCTGGAGCACAATGCGGAGCTCGACGTCATTCAGAGGTCATATATTAATTTGATATTAAAGACACAGCGGGACGATCATCCGGAAAATGATGGACCTGGAAGGTCTGACTAGAACTAACTGGTTGTCAGTCAAATCCTGGGGCTTATTTCAAAACTCAAATGAGTTACTTTACGTTCAAAAACAAGTCCAAAGAAGTGACTCATTACATTTAGAAAAAACGAGCCCAAAGCCGCTCATATTAACCGGACTTGGCGACAGAAACTCTAAATAGTTCCTGTTTTTCCAGCAACAACATGTGGATCTTGCTGTTGGTCACTAAAACACGTAGAGGAAATAAAATTAAATGACAAAGTCATTGTAATCTGATTACTGGATTTTAAATAGCAACGCGATTACTCGTTAAAAAAGTAGCGAGTAATAACTACTTTGTTACTTGTAAAACTGTGTAACGCGTTACTGACGTCACTGTCTCTCTATCCGCTGATGTCGGTTTAAAGCTCCGATGACCCTCCAGTTGGATAAAAGGGTTTATTTTAGATCAAACCCAGCAGAACCTCCACGGTCTTGATTCGCAGCTCAGTCTTTGATCTGAGGAACCGCCAACCTGCTGCTGAATGGAGGGAATTAACTGGTTAGAACCTCCAGAACCAGTCGGTACCAGAATGACTGATCACATTTGCCAGCAGCGGGTTTCATTGGGACCGGATCAGCGGGATCCAATTGGGTTTTTATTTTTATTTCTCTGAATATTTCATCAAAAACAAACAGAACCTTTTGGACCTCCGGAACCACCCGAGTCCACATAAACAGGAAGCGTGTTTGCAGTTTGACGTCACTCTGGTTCAGGTCCACCTGGAACCACCTACGTCACGGACGAATACCGAACCTGCTGACGGAGAAAAGAACTGAAGGCTCTGACCTTGGTTCTGGTTCGGTTCTGGCTCGACGGCTCTGGGTCTGGGCTCGGGCTCTTCTTCTGTTGTTCCGATACTTTGCGGAAGTTCAGCCCAGGTGAGGTCAGGGCAGGTGAATTAAAGGGGATATCCTCTTAAAGGAAAAGCATCACAAAAATTAAAACTCAGACGAAGGATAAGTCAACTTCGGAACCGAAAGTAGAACCAGAAGCCGGAATCAGCGGACCGGAACCGGAGTTCTGCTGAGAAAAATGAGATGAAGAATTTTAATTTTTACTGACAATGAACCAGACTAACTTTATTTAATTATTTATTCTTTTACCCTCCAGGGTCTTTTGTGGCTCTAGTGTCCCTTATATGACAGCAGGCCGACAGGAAACGGGGGAAGACATGCGGCAAATATCGTCGGGTCCGGGAGTCGAACCCGCGACGGCCGCGTCGAGGACTGAGGGCCTCCAAATGCGGGTCGCGCTAACCGCTACGCCACCACGGCACGCCCTCTTTATTTTTATTTTGGTTTTGATTCCTGCAGCAGCGACCGTTCACATCCTCAACGGTCCAGAACGCTGTTGCTGGGGTTCTGACTAAAACCAGGGAGATAGAGACACCACCCGGTTCTACACCGCCCGGTTCTGCAAAGCCTGGTTCTACACCGCCTGGTTCTACACTGCCCAGTTCTACTCCACCTGGTTCTACACCGCCCGGTTTTACACCACAAGGTTCGACACCGCCCGGTTCTACATCACCCGGTTCTACACCACAAGGTTCTACACCGCCCAGTTCTACTCCACCCGGTTCTACACCACAAGGTTCTACATCACAAGGTTCTACACCAAAAGGTTCTACACCGCCCAGTTCTACTCCACCTGGTTCTACATCACCCGGTTCTACACCACAAGGTTCTACATCACCCAGTTCTACACCACCCGGTTCTACACCACAAGGTTCTACACCGCCCAGTTCTACTCCACCTGGTTCTACATCACCCGGTTCTACACCACAAGGTTCTACATCACCCGGTTCTACACCGCCCAGTTCTACACCACAAGGTTCTACATCACCCGGTTCTACACCACAAGGTTCTACACCGCCCGGTTCTACACCACAAGGTTCTACACCACATGGTTCTACACCGCCCAGTTCTACACCACAAGGTTCTACACCGCCCAGTTCTACACCACAAGGTTCTACACTACAAGGTTCTACACCACAAGGTTATACACCGCCTGGTTCTACACCACAAGGTTCTACACTACAAGGTTCTACACCACAAGGTTATACACCGCCTGGTTCTACACCACAAGGTTCTACACTACAAGGTTCTACACCACAAGGTTCTACACTACAAGGTTCTACACCACAAGGTTCTACACCACAAGGTTCTACACCGCCCGGTTCTACACCACAAGGTTCTACACCACAAGGTTCTACACCACAAGGTTCTACACCGCCCGGTTCTACACCACAAGGTTCTACACCGCCCAGTTCTACACCACAAGGTTCTACACTACAAGGTTCTACACTACGAGGTTCTACACCACCCGGTTACATACGCTAAGGTTTCGGAACCTTTAAGCCATCTGGCCCAGCCCAAATGATGATGTCATAGCTTTTTGAGCGTCTGATTGGTTCAGTCAGAACACAGGCGTCTCACCTGCGGAGGTGAAGCAGCAAATCAGACTCTTCCTCGTTTTTTGTATAAGAGAATATTGTAATAGAGACATGAGTCACATCTGTTGATAGATGATGAATTCTGGGACGACCTGTGGAAAAGCAGCCAGAGAAATTAACAGCCATTATGGAAATAATCTGAAGCTCAAAATTACTTTCTCTAGTTTTGTAAAGTATTGATCAACCATATATTGTTATCCAAGATATCCAGCTATGAAAGCTGACTGTAACTGAATGGAAACAGTCAACTGATGGAAAATACCTCTGTTAATACTGATCTTTCTGACGGGAGGGGGCGCTGTGTTGAAATCTAATTTTAGAAAGTGGGTTGTTAAAATCTCATTTCATGTAATTTTCCTTTGGAATCAATAAAGTATTTTAGTATATTTATTACAACTAATTTCAATGAATGTATGTTAAATTTTGTAAATATTCAAAATAAAAAAGTTAATCATAAAGTTGAACCGCAGTTCACGGTGCTGCCGGCAGGCGGCGCCTCCGAACGTGCCTGCTGTGCGTTTTGTGTGATGGCGGGTTGTCATGGTGACGGCGGCAGTGGCCGTCATTGATCCAGATCTGCGGTGATCAGTTATTGTTTATCTCGTGGTTCCGCTGCGGCACCGTCATCTCTTTGTGTCTGAGCGGAGCCGGTGAAGGTTCGGGTCGCTCACCGGCGCCGCCCGCTGCGCTGCGGGGCGGGCGGGGTCCGATCCTTCACTTCCACGTCACTCGGTTGTCTGTTGTCCATGCCTCTGCCGGCGGGCGGAGCTAATCGTTCCGGTGCCGAGAGCGTTTGATCATCAGTCACGTGACTTCTAGTGACGCCCTGGCTGGCTGATGTGGGTCATGTGACTTGGTGACACGTTGTCATAGAGACTAACCCCACCCAAAACGTTGACTGCGCTGCTCCAGCTCCAGAAACGAGTGCTCTCCTAGATGTGTGGGTGGGCGGGGCCTAAGCTACGAGCAGCGACGGGATTAGCCGAGCGCGGCGGCAGCGGGCTGCGCTCTGATTGGTCAGAAGTACAGAGAAGATCTGTCTGTCAGACTCAAGCCCCACCCCCTACACAGACGGCGGAGCGCTCCGGACCGGGACCAGAACCTCCGGACTTTGTGGCTCAGAGTGAGAGAGACTGACTCGGACCGTCGGAACCGATCGGAACCGATTTGCGGCTCGATGTCCCGGCTGCTGGAGAGCCGGAGGGAGAAGGACCGGATGAAGGAGAGCAGCCTGAAGGTGAGCCGCAACCCCGGAACCCGCCGAACCCCGCCGCGCGCGACCACCCACACTTTAATTATAGACACTTTAAAATGGGTCGAACGGAACCGAGCAGACCGGTTCCTGGTCCCGGTCCGAGTCTACTTGGTTCCGCTCCGATCTGACCGGGCACATCTGGAAAACACGAACCGAACCGCTGGTTTCGTTACTTCGGCGGACTGGCTCAGTGAGCGGGCCAGGGTTCGGGTCAGGGCCCGGTTCTGGGTCCAGTTTAAAGGGAAACGGAGCCGAAAAGTTCGGAGATCAGAAACGGGAAACAGATTTTTTTTTCTTTCCGCTAACTCAAACGAGCACGCGCGTTTCTTCTACTGCGCGTGAACAGGGTGCGTGCTTGCGTGGGTCACAGCGTGTGCGAGAAGCGTGGGCCGGTACCGAAGAGGTTCGGTGAGTTCGGACTTTTTAAAGGAGGCAGCGTGGCCGCTTTGTCCTGCAGGAGGAAGCGGGGAGGGGGGGGGAGGGGAGGATGCGCGCGCCGCGTGCGTTGGGGCGCGCGCGTGCCAGTGTCTCATACAGGAAGAGATGGGAAGGTCTGACCTCTGACCCACAAACCCAAACAACCCGGTTCTGACGGAAAACCCAATCAGTTCCTGAACCAGGGCCGGTTCTGATCAGCAGAACCGGCCTTGGTTCTGATTTTGAGGGTTCTTCAGAGCTTCCATGTTTGTAATCAGAACCGTTGCTCTCCTTCCGGGTCGGGTCGGTGTGGCTGAGCTGTGAAGCACGGTGGAGGTGTCATGGTGGTGGGGAGGGGGTCACTGGTTTAACTGGGAATGCTGCTTCAAGGACAGTGGGAGTTTTAAGTTTTTACTCCAAAGTCTTTCAACAGAATCTGAGCTGAGCTCTGATTGGCCCGTCAGTCTCAGGCGCTGACTTCTGATTGGTCGCTCAAGCGGAGCTTAGTGTTCTTCATCCCGATGAAGATGAGGCATAGCGGGTGTTCGCACGCCTACGCCTAGCTGAAGCATCCTGGCCGTTGCCATGGTTACCTGCAGGCTGCAGCAGCCCTGTGCGCCCACTCACTCCACTGCTCAAATATTGATCGAAGCTTGGTGATAAGACAGCCGTACGAAGGATTTATGATCAATAATCTCAGCCATTTAATGAAAGCAGCAGAACTGATCTGAAACCTGCAGGTTGACTCACCTGGAGCTGCAGGTTGCTCTAGTCTCAGCTGTTCAATCGGAACCAAAACAGCAACATTTGTTGCTGTTGCTTTGTTTCTCTTTCTGAGTCAAACCAACTGAACCCTCTGAGCAACGTGTTCACCTCCGCGCCTGTGGGGGCGCTGTGAGGTCTGGTATCCATGGCATTGGTACAACCACCTCATCTTAAATGGAATTGGTTGGAGATTTCAGGGTCAAAGGTCAAACATCAGGTCTGTGGCGGGAGAAGAAGATGGTTGCTGGGTGCTCCAGCAACATGCTAACAGTGCTAGCTCTGCTGCTGGGGCTGTAGCATCACGACCAGAGTTGCTGGTCACTCTGCGTCTCGTCGTTCTGCGTCTTGCTTGTGTCTCATTGCGCTGCGTTAATCTGCGGCTCGCTGGCCCCCTCTGCTGGCTGGGAGCACTAGGGATGTGATTGGCTGTTACCGTAATACCTGGACTAGAGGACTCCAGAACCTTATCACCTTGCAGACTTCAGTGGTCACATGACCTGGAACCACCTTTCTCCTCCTGACTCTCTCTCTCTGCTCTAACCCAACTTGCTCGCCCTCCCTCTCTCTCTCTCCAACAGAGCTCCCTTTCTTCCTCTTCATCACTGAACTCTTTATTTATCCATCAGCTGATCACCGACTGTCACTGAGCGCCGCTTCTGCCCTGAGCCGGTTCCGACAGACCCGGTATGATCCATATGGACCAGCGTAACCCAGTCTGACTCGGTCAGAACCAGTTTAACAAAGTCAGAACCATCTGAACAGCTCATCAGAACAGAACCGTTTTCTTCCAGCCATCTGTGGTGCTGTTGGTGAAATGCATCCTGGGAGTTGTAATCCAGCTGAGGATTAGAGACGATTAATGATGCATACAGGTGGGCGGCGCCAGATTAAGGACCACCCACCTGAACACAAAGGTTACAACCAGAACCAGGACCTGGGCTGCTGTCTGGACCCGGCCCCTTTACACGTCTCTGATGTAATCCTGCGGCCGGTTCTGATGAATACAGATGGACTTCCTGTTCCTCTTCCTGTTGAGAGAAACAGAACAGAGGAAAGCAGAAGTTCCCATAGTGACACAGCCCTCTGACCCGGTTCTGATCCAGTCTGGTACCGCTCTGACCTGGTTTACCTCAGAACAAAACACTGAACAGTGAGAGCTCAGGTGTTTCCAGCCTTCACCCCCTAAGTATTAGCCCCACCCTCTGTTCCAATGGTTCCACTGGTTTCATTGGTTCCACTGGTTTCATTTGTTTCACTGGTTCCACTGGTTTCACTGGTTCTACTGGTTTCATTGGTTCCACTGGTTTAATTTGTTTCACTGGTTTCACTGGTTCTACTGGTTTCATTTGTTTCACTGGTTCCACTGGTTTCACTGGTTCCATTGGTGTCACTGGTTCCATTGGTTTCACTGGTTCTACTGGTTTCACTGGTTCCACTGGTTTCACTGGTTCTACTGGTTTCACCAGTTCCATTGGTTTCACTGGTTCCATTGGTTTCACTGGTTCCACTGATTCCACTGGTTTCACTAGTTCTACTGGTTTCACTGGTTCCAATGGTTTCCTGTCCAGATCAAGGAGAAGGAGCGGCTGAAGGAGACGAGAGAGCGGGAGGCGCGCTCCAGCAGCGGCCACCTGTTCACCTCGCTCAGCGTATCGGCCACTACGCTCTGCTCCTCCTGCAACAAGAGCATCACGGCCAAGGAGGCGCTCAGCTGCCCAGGTAAACTCAGCTGCCCAGGTAAACTCAGCTGCCCAGGTAACTGTGTGACCACCAGGATCAGTTGACCCTCAGATTTGGACTCGGTAATCTAACCACCCTCCAACCCCCAGGTGAGAAAAATGTCCTCACTGTCCACAAGAAGCTCAACTTGTGGGTGAAGTTGGTTCTTTCTATGCACTATAGGCAAGTACACACTCAGCCATTTTGTTGTTCAGTAATGACATCATCAGTTTTTCCACTGATGATGTCATTACTGGACCGAAATATACACACAGCTGTTATACTTCTGCTAAAGTGTGTGTTTTGGTTTTTCTCACGTTGTAAGGCCCATTTTTCTTTTTGTGAGGATCCACTGCTCCGTATGGGCCCCAGAGCCTGGGACCCATAAGGAGAACTACTGTTCTAGGGTCAGAGGTCAGGATTAGGACTGAGGTGTGAGTTGAGTCGGTGCAAAGTCCTTATGAAGATAGAAAGGTGTGTGTCCATAGTGCGTAGAGAGGACCAACTTCACTTTCAGAATCAAAGAAACACAGAACAACTGGGGTGTTAAGAATAAATAGATAAATAAATAAAGTTTGTTCTTGACTTTATGATCCTGAAGCGCCTCCCTGGGGGCAGGAAGAGGTGGTGCTCGCGGTGAAAGGGGTCCGTGGTGATGCTGCGGGCTCTCCGAAGGCAGCGGATCCTGTTGATCTCCTCCAGAGACGGAAGAGGGCATCCAGTCAGTCTGTGGGCGGAGCTTCTGGCCCTCTGGAGCTGCTTCCTCTCTGCAGGAGAACCACTGCGAGACGCCGTGGCTCAACACCAACTCCGCAGAGAGCTCAGCTCTCCGCTTGTTCTTCCTGAGAGTCATCAGGAAGTTCAGACTCTGCTCTGCCCTCTTGAGGACTGAAGTGAAGTTGGCGTTCCAGGTCAGGTCTTCACTGACGTAGCTGCCCAGGAACCTGAAATCTGGCACATTCTCCACCCTGTCCCCGTCTCTAATTATGGGGTGAATGTGTGGTTTGCACCCCTAAAGTCGACGATCAGCTCGTGTTCAAACGGAGGTTGTTGTTCTCCGTTCTCCACTCTGTAGTCGGTTTCCAGAGAGAGGCCCTCAATCCCTGTGATGGTACCATTTGGGTCTGTGGGGCTCTCAGCATGTGGCCTTGTGGAGACCCGGTGCTGGTGGGACAGGTGGGGTCGGGTCCAGGTCTCAGAACTCCAAGTAGGGAAATGGACCAGGTCTACGTGACAGTAATGTCTCACCTGGCTACAGTGATGCACAGGTGCACCTGACCAATCTGTGACATCACTACTGTGGTTCCTGCAAAGCCAATCAGAGAGCAGGTACTGAGCAGACTCCTTTCTTTCCTAGGATGCAACGTCACCATCCACAACCGCTGCAGGGACAGCGTGGCGAGCTGCGCCAAGATGAAGCAGAGGGTAACACGTCTATCTGACCACCTGTCTGTCTGACCATCTGTCTGTCTGACCACCTGTCTGTCTGTCTTTGTCCCACAGCAACAGAAGCTGACGTTAGTCAGAAACAATTCGGCTCTACAGAATGTCGCTCTGCGGACCAAAAGTGAGTCCACCTGTCTGTCTGCCTCCACCTGTCTGTCTGCCTCTGCCCACCCTACATCCTCTTCCTCTGTGCTCATCCTCAGCTCCGATGATGAAGGAGCGTCCGAGCTCAGCTATTTACCCCTCAGACACTTTGCGACAGTCTCTGCTGGGATCCAGGCGGGTTCGGACCGGCCTCACGCTCGCCAAGAGCGTCTCCACCAATAACATCGCAGGGTGAGTAAAAACCAAGATCTGATTGGCTGCTGGGAAGCACTCTCAACTGCTAACAGGTAGCACCTCCACATGCTAACAGATAGCATCTCTACATGCTAACCGGTGGCACCTCCACATGCTAACAGGTAGCACCTCCACATGCTAACAGGTAGCATCTCCACATGCTAACAGGTAGCACCTCCACATGCTAACAGATAGCATCTCCACATGCAACAGATAGCATCTCCACTTCTTCTTCTGTTCCTGACACTGTGGTTAAAAGCTAGCAGGCGATTAATTGGACCTGCAGGTGTGATCATTTGCGCCACTGCTGAGTCCAGAGATCCGTTCAGAGTCCTGAGCTACAGCTTCAGATGGACTGTCTCTCTGTGTCCCAGGGGGACAGAGGAGTCCGTCGGTCTCCGCAGGATTCTGTCCCAGTCCACCGAGTCGCTGAACTTCCGCAACAGAACTCTGTCCATGGAGTCTCTGACCGACGACGGTGCGTTGAGCTTATTGACGGGCCGCTAGCGGCGGCGGGGGGCGCTGCGTCTGATAACGACAGGCTGTATTGTAACAGGCGAGTGGTGGTGGAGCCCCCTGCTGGAGGAGCTGCAGGAGGAGGGCGGCTGCGTCCAGGCCGACAGCTGGAGCATGGCGGTGGACTCCAAGTTCCTGCAGATGCAGCACAAAGACGTCATCAAGCAGCAGGACGTCATCTACGGTACGACGCAGGCCGCGGCCAC
This sequence comes from Xiphophorus maculatus, assembly GCF_002775205.1. Taxonomy (NCBI): domain Eukaryota; kingdom Metazoa; phylum Chordata; class Actinopteri; order Cyprinodontiformes; family Poeciliidae; genus Xiphophorus; species Xiphophorus maculatus. Next base: position 38,190 of record NC_036445.1, read on the forward strand.
CAGGGGGAGCCGCCGAGACACAATCACCGGACTGAGCAGGACCAGAACCAAATAAACGGAATAAACTTTACATGTTGCCTCCACCTGTCTCATGTCTCAGAGCTGATCCAGACGGAGTTCCACCACGTCCGGACGCTGCGGATCATGGAGGGCGTTTACCGGCGAGGGATGCAGGAGGAGGTGCTGCTGGAGGCGGGCGTGGTCCACACCATCTTCCCCTGCCTGGACCAGCTGCTGGAGCTGCACACCAACTTCCTGTCCCAGCTGCTGAGCCGCAGGAAGGACGGGCTGCAGGAGGGCAGCGCCAACAACTTTACCGTCCGTCGCCTGGGCGACCTGCTGCTGCGACAGGTGAGCTCACCTGTGGCGACAAGGTGGGTCGGAGGGAATTGGGGTCCGGACAGAACCAGGCAGAACCTGGCAGGTTCAGGTCTGAGGAACCAGTTAAATAAAATATTTTATTTGCACACAAAATCAATAAAAAGACTAGCTGCTCACCTGAGACGTCACAACATGAAGCCAGACTGAAGGTCCGGTTTCAGTCTGAGGGAGACAGCTTCCCCTGCAGGTCTCCAGCGGTACTGAATTCAGCCGGCCCACTTCCTCCGCCTGTGTACTGACAGAGGACGTCCACAAGAGGAGGTTCTGACTGAACTAAAGGCGTTTTTTCACCAGAGCGTCTCTAACCAGTCTGCTCCGGTTCTGTCCCGGTCCGCCCCGACCAGATTCAGTTTCCATCAGCAGATCCGGCGCGACTCAGCCCGGCTGTTCTCAGACTTTCCTACCTACTCCAGGGTTAGCATTAGCAGCACAGCAGGGTACGGCACCGAACCCATTTGATTGGCTTGTGATTTACGACACTGGAAACGGCAAACAGCATTATTTAGCTGTGGACCGGAGGCCCAGCAAGATGGCGGTGTTACAGAAAAATGTGTGAGCGCAGGGGGTGATAGCTCGATGATTCTGGCCAGAATAATCTGTGACCAGTGTGATCCATTTCTTCAGCGGTTACCGGTTTATTAAACGGCCACAGTTGGTTTACATATTTTAACGACAGCACATAGGGATGCGATGGTCATTGTTCACCCTCAGATACAAAGTAATACATTATATTTTCTTTGCGATGGTAATAAAAGAGACCTGAATCTTACAATCCAGCTGTATCAGTATGTACCCAGTAATGAACAGAATCGGTGACAAAGGGCAGCCCTGGCAGAGTCCAACTCTCACAGGAAACGAGCCCGACTTGCTGCCGGCAATGCGGACCAGACTCTGATAAAGGGACCCAACAGCCCGTATCAAAGGGCCCGGTACCCCACACTGCTAGAGAACCCCCACAGTGCTCCCCGAGGGACGCGGTCAAACGCCTTCTCCAAGTCCACAAAACACATGTAGACTGGTTGGGCGAACTTACAAGTTGTCACCTGAAATTACATATCAGAAAAATCAGTCATTACTTTAATCAAATCTATTAAAGCAAACCTTCAAATAGTTATTATTAATAGTATGAAACACCAGTGATGTTCATTAAGAAGCATGAAAATCCATGAGCGTCCTCTTCATCAGAAAAACAGTCTCTTCAGTCAGAGGCTGTAACACAGACTGCTACAGGAGATCCTTCAGCATCAACAACAACTCTTTGTAGAGCCTTGAAATAATGAGATAAACATTAGAACTTATTGGTAATTTAACTACAACTGGCATTAAGCAGAACATCACTTAGTACTTTGTGCTGTGATACCAGTTGATCCTCAGGATTAATATCTGCAGCTGCAAATGATTTCATAGCTGATGATCCAGAGAGAAGGAAAAAACACCCAGTGTTTACTGAGGTTAGCTCAGGATAAACTACATGCTATTATGGATCAGACTGAACATTTACATTTTTTGTTCATCCACAACCATTAATTAGTTTACAGAAACTAGTCCACTTCAGTGCTTACTGGACAGATCCTGCTGGTAGATCCCACCTATGGATCTAAAAATAATTCAATTCAAATATACTTCATTGATCCAAAGGGAAATTAAATGGTGTAACTCCCATTAGCAGCTGCCTCTTCTCATGGCTGTTTTGGAAAATGTCAGCAAGCTTTGCAAATTTGACTGTATAAACTTTAAGTATTAATGCATTTATTTTCTTTAACTTGGCTTTTTAAAAGGGACAATGTACAACCCAAACATAAATGTTACCATTTGAAAAAGCCAATTCGCATTCAGTTCCTGCTGTCACTTTTACTCGTTGCCAGCAGCTCCACTCTGTAGACATGCAGACTCTCCTGATTACCTGCTTACCACTTATGTTGACACTGAGGTTCAGGAAACTACAACATTAAGGGAAAAAAGAGCAGGACATTTCACGCAGAAAAATATTTCTGGCCGCATCAAACTTCTAATCAAAGTTGAGAAGAAATGAGATAATGGCGCCACGTGGTTGATACGAAGGAGGACGAATCTTGTCATGATACAAACACAAAAGGCGTCGGGAACAAATCTGGCTTTTTACGCTCTAACATGCTTGGTTAGAATATGATACAAATAAGTATGGAAACCAATAACCTACCGAATAGATCCCATCGGTTTCATGTGAAGTAAAGAAGCTTTGTTTCATGACTGCAGAAATCTGAAGTGACGTCACTCGGTAGGATATACATTTTATTTTTTTTTACCCCTCCAGGGGTCTTTTGTGGCTCTAGTCCCTTATATGAGAGTACGCTGACAGGAAAGGGGGAAGACATGCGGCAGATATCGTCGGGTCCGGGAGTCGAACCCGCAACGGCCGCATCGAGGACTCAAGGCCTCCAAATGTGGGTCGCGCTAACCGCTACGCCACCACGGCACGCCCCAAATGAAAGGACTTTTATTTAAGTATTACTCTCTTTTGAGATACATTTACATTACATTAGAATAAATGCAATGCAGTTTATGCAGGAAAGGGAGTGAGAAAAATCAGACTTATAACCATATTTTGAATGGAGAGGATAATGTTTTTTCGGGCGTGGAGCCCCCTACTGCCTAAGTGGGGTATTGAATTTAGTAACTTCATTTTATAAAAACGTCGCGCACGGACGTTCAGAGAGTTTTCTAAAGAAAACATAAATGGAGATTTTGTCAAAAATATTAACTACCATAAGGGTTTTAAATTTATTTAAAACTAATTAAGTAAAATTACAGCAAAAATAATTTTTTCCATAATGTGCAAATGTATGGATGGAGTGATCGTTAAGACCGAACATTTGCTTACTAGCTGGGTAGCAGACGTCTTGAGAATCAGAACTAACAGTTAAGTAATGACATTTAAATATTGAAAAAGGTCCGTTTATAATATCATTTCTCTGTTGGGAGGGTTTGTTAGATTTTCCTGTGACTCCATTTAGGGTTAGAAGCTACAACTCTTAGCAGCATTTCTTTTTTTAAAGTTATTTCACTCAATGCTCGAAGGTTAAGTTACAACACTAAAAGAAAGGCAATTTTTTAATATATATTAAAAACTGTAAAGCTGATTTTTGTTTTATCCAACAAACTCAAGTACAAATGATACCAAATTCCGGAAAACTCAGTGGAGGGACAAAGTGTGGCTGGTACATGTTACTGCTCAATCAGCAGGAGAGGCAATATTACAAAATCTTACAAATGATTACAAATTACAAATCTTAATTAAAAGTTGTCAAGTGTTGTATATTATCTCAGGGGGGCCTGGAGGGCCGGCATCCTGCACGTTTTAGTTCTGTCCCTGGTTAACAACCTTTTCATCATGTCAGTGTTTTTCTTAGGCCTCTAACGAGCCGTCATTGGGTCCAGGTGCGTTAAAGCAGGGAGAGAACTAAAACATTCAAGGACCCACTTTGGGAACCACTGCATTAACTGTAATGCATCTGCAGGGTTAGGGTTAAAATTGTCTCATGGTTGCTCTAAAGGTTATTATATGAAAAGTTGTCCAGTCTCCCCGTATTTATTTATTCTTGACATATTCTTTCAGTTAAAATAAAGAAAAAAATTACAGTGATTAATGTTGAAAACAGAAATATTGTAATTTCTTAGCTTGCTGATGATACTGCAGTATTTCTAAAGAATAAATGTGAAATAAAAAACTCTATTGAAATTATCAACACCTTCTCCAAAGTTTGGTTCGACTCTAAACCTAAACAAATGTGAATTACTTCCCATTAAATCTCCTTTAAAAGGCACATTCCTCAACATTCCTATAAAAGACAAAGTTAAATAAGTATAGTGATGAATACCTGGACCTTTTAGATGTTCTTTATGATTTTGCTCCAAACCAGTACAGCATGTTAAAACGTCTTCACATGAGAACTAGTACTCCCAGTTTAAATCATTATATTCTATTTGTTTGCTTGTTTTAATCACACTTTCAAATCTGTTGACTTCTTGATCCTTAATGTTCCTCCACCACATTTGGAGAAATGAAGTGAAAAATACAGAATTTATCAGTGACTCCCATTGGGGGGCCGGGCCCCGCACAGCAGCTAGCAGCGGCCCTGAACACCCCAAATCTGGTGAGGTCTGGAGACAGATGGGAACATCAGCTTCAGAGTCCTGAAGGACAGAACATGTTTCTAATAAGTGTGTGTGTGTGTGTGCAGTTCTCAGGTCAGTGTGCCGAAGACATGAAGAAGCTTTACTCCGAGTTCTGCAGCCGCCACCCCAAAGCCGTGAAACTCTACAAAGAAGTGCTGAACCGAGACCGCAGGCTGCAGCAGTTCATCAGGGTGAGGAGAAGGACCTGATTCACTCCGGTTTACACCGACTGAACCGGATTCACTCCGGTTTACACTGATTGAACTAGAACTGGATTAAAGCGGGTGCTGCTGGACGGTATCCAGATTAAACCGGTTTCTTTCTGTGTTAATCAGCGGGTTTGTCGCGGTCCTCTGCTGCGTCGCCATGGCGTCCAGGAGTGCATCCTGCTGGTCACCCAGCGGATCACCAAATACCCGGTTCTGATCCAGAGGATCCTGGACAACACCAAAGGTGAGGCTCCACCCCCACACCAGGTCCTCCTCATCCCCGGCGGCGGCGCTGATCCGCTCTGCCCCCTGCAGGCTGTCCGGACGAGCGGCGAGACCTACAGGAGGCCCTGGTCCTCCTGAAGGAGCTGATCGGCTCGGTGGATCAGGAGGTTCTGGAGCTGGACCGGAACCGGCGGCTGCAGGAGGTCCAGGCCCGGTTGGACCCACGGGCCCAGGCTGAGGTGAAGGGAGGCGGCGCGTTCAGAGGGGGGGAGCTGCTGAGGAGGAAGCTGCTCCATGAGGGGACACTCACCTGGAAGGTGCAGGGCTCCAGGATGAAAGGTAGGCGGGGCGGGGACACCTGGGGAACACCTGGGGAGCACCTGCTGACTACACTCACTGCTCTCTCCAGATGTGCAGGTCTTGCTGATGTCAGACATCTTAGTTTTCCTCCAGGAAAAGGACCAGAAATTCACTTTTGCGTCACTGGTGAGCCACACCTGATTTCACCTTTATCACCTTTAAAAACCTGTGAACTCTCTGAGGGACCCTGCCTGTCCTCTGTCTCTTCACCTGTCTGTCCTCCTGCGTCTCAGGACAAGTCCCCTGTGGTTTCCCTGACCAAGCTGATCGTCAGAGAAGTAGCCAATCAGGAAAAGGGGATGTACCTGATCAGTGACTCCGCCCCCCCAGAGATGTACGAGCTGTACGCTTCGTCCAAAGACGACCGGAAGACGTGGATGAGCTGCATCCAGAAGGCCGCTCAGAGGTCGGTGCTCCGCCCAGCTACAGTGACGTAGTTTGCAGTTCCTTCTTGTTCTGAACTGGTTCGTAAAGCTCGTCATGTTTTCTTTGCAGCTGTCCTTCCAGAGACGAGTTTCCTCTCATTGAGACTGAAGACAAAGCTCTACAGCGCCGCCTCAGAGGTACTGATGCTGCTCCCGGTGACCTCTGACCCTGAGTGAATTTGGGTCCTAATGTCCCTCCTCTTCCTCGCCTGTCTCCACAGCTGACATCCAGCAGAAGGACAAGGAGGTTCTGGAGCTCCTGCAGGAGCGGGCCACCTTGTTCTCCGACTTGGTCCAGGCCACGGCGCGAGAAGACGGAGAGGAGCGGCGTGTGGAGGCGAAGACCTCCTCCTGTAACCGGAACCTGTTCAGAGCCGACACGCCGCACGCTCCCAAAGCAGAACCGCTCCTCCTGGCCGCCATTGGAGAAGGTGAGGAGGTTCTGCTTGGTCCTTGTTGGACCTGCTTGGTTCTGGTTGGTCATCCTGGTTGAATCTGACTTTCCTTCTCTGTTTCTTGTTTCAGTCGACAAACTGGCGGCGCTGCTGTCCGACACCAGCAATCAGAAATCCTCCGTGACCAACGGCAACCAGGACATCAGCAGTGAGTCACACCTGTTCTGCTCTTTTCCTGGCCCGGTTCCGACCTCCTCTCACCTGTCCCTCCCTCACCTGTTTCTCTCTCAGATGGGGATTCGGGTTCTGTCAACGGTTCTTTTAAACTCAACAGCTCTTCCAAGGTAAAGCTCCTTCCACCAGAACTCCGCTGATTCTACTTAGTCTGAGGCGGTTCAGGTCCAGTTCAGGTCCAGTTCAGGTGTAGGTTTGGTTTAGGTTTGCAGATTAATGATGAAGGTTCTGACTGGTCCCAGTTGGGCTGTTGGTGGTGTTGCCATGGCAACAGGAGCAGCTGCATGGCGGCGGTATCGCTCTGCAGTTCTGGGCGGGTCCATTTTCACTCGGCTGGCCGGCGATCCGAGAAGGTTCTGTTTCAGCGAGTCGTCTGGAGGTGGCTGATGAGAGCCGGGCTCGACCCGTTTCATCAGAGTGTGTGTGACCATGAGGGTTCTGGTTCTGACCCGGTTTTGTGTTTCAGGACCGGAACGGAAACCAGCTGCAGGAACGGACCCTGAACGAGGTAACCACTACTTCCTGTTTCTGCTTCGACCAATCAGCTTTCAGTCGGCTCAGAGGTTAGGCTGAGCCGCAGCGTCAGAACCCGGTTCTGGGTCTGACCCAGTTCTGACCCGCTTTATGTCAACAGGAAGTGCGCCAGCGGCTGGTCGGGCTCAGCACGCAGCTTCACGCCCTGCAGGTCCGTTCCTCCGTTCTAAAAGTGTTTCCTGTTGAAGCAGGAAGTGATGTAATAGCTGTGTTTGGCTCTGCCCCCAGGCGGCGGTGATCCGGCAGGACTCGATCCTGGAGCTGTCGGCGGGCGCCGCCCCCCAGGCTGGCCCTGGCTCCGCCCCCCGCCTAGTGCGGTCGATGTCGCGCGATGCGGCGCTGGACGCCAGTGGCGAGGCGGTGCTGCTGCGCCGGCAGGTGGAGCTGCTGCAGGAGGAGCTGTCGCGGCTGCGTCTGAAGGCGGAAGAGGGTGGCAAGAAGGGGGCGGGCTCCGGAAAGAAGAAAAAGAAGAACAAAGGGAAGGGCGACGCCTCCAAGGACCAGCAGGTGCGTCTGGAGAGCCAGGTGATGTGGCGACGGCGAACAGCGCTGAGGTCCGTTGTTTCTCCCAACAGGTCGACAGGAAGCCGGAGGCCGAGCCGCCCGCCGTCGCCCCGTTGGCTCTCGAGGATCCCGTCGACCAATTAGATGGCCTGGAGGAGGGGCTTGAGGAGGAGGAGGACGAAGAAGTGATGAAGATCTCGCCACGCTCCGACAGTCCCAGAGGTCAGTACCGCCGTCACTGCCGTGCGCCTCACTGTCACCATGGTAACCGCCGCTCTGTGACCCCCCAGACCTCCAGGACATTCCCGAGGAGAGCGAGAGCTAACCTCCCAGTGGATGTCGCCGCCATGATGTCACCGTCGCTACCAGAGATCCACTCGCTGTCGGACATTTTCCTTCAACATTTCCTAAATTTTCTGTTCGATACAGGAAGTGTAACCATGACAACTGTTTACTGATCATGTCTGCTGGAGGGGGGAGGGGCATAGAGAGAGGGAGGGGCTTACAGAGGCTGTGGTCAGCTCTGATTGGAGGCCCTAAGGCCATTGGGCGGAGTTTGTGTGTCTCAGTCCAAAGTTCAAAATCTGCTTCAAAAAATGCTTCATCCGATCGGCCATGCTGGGAGCTGGAGACCAGTACAGGTTTACTGGGAGCTACTGGGAGGGTCAGGGGAAAAGAAGCTGGAGTGAAACTGTGGATAAAACAGGAAACGCTGCTTGGCAGGATTCAGATATTAAAATGAGAGTCTGATCAATAAGTAATAATCGATTTGGCCTTATAGGAACGCTGATTCAGCAGATCTCAGAGCAGACCGACCTGCTGACCTTCACTGGAAGCAGAAACATTTCTGTTCCTGGCTCAGAGCCAAACATGAGACACATGAACGGTCACCACACTACATTACCCAGAAGGCCTTTGGAGCTGCAGCCTGACTGTGGGAACTTTATTTAAACAGAAGTAGTTTTAGAAACTTTTATTCTGTTTGTTACGTCTGAATATTTAGCTTCAAAATCTGTTCCAGGTTCAGGTGAAGCCAAAACATTTTAATGCAGCAGCAGGGTGGGAGGAGGGACCAGTTAGAGATAGGGACTGGGAGGACTGGGAGGGAGATCTGCATGAGTCACAGCTGCTGTACATTAGCATGTTAGCATGGCTGCTTTTTCTATAAGAGTTAATTAACCAGTTTGTAAGTGTCAACATGATGATGATGATGATGATGTAAACACTATGAACCTGCTGATGGACACAAACGACTCCAGCTCTTCAGCTGATGAAGATGATGATGAAGGTTTCCTGTCCAGAACATTTTAGAGAATTTACAGAAACATCTGGAAGATCCAGGAGAACAACCTGAAACCTTTCAGGAACCGATTATTGATTATTGATTTCTGCTGAATATAAAAACTTCAGAAACTTCCTGTCTGCTGTCGTTAGGATGGATGGATGAATGATGAATAGAGATGTGGATGAATGATAAGGGCTGCACAGTGGCAGTTGCCTTGTAGCAAGAAGGTCCTGGGTTCGATTCCCGGCCTGGAGTCTTTCTACATGTTCTTCCTGTGCATGGTGGGTTCTCTCCGGTTCTCCTGCTTCCTCCCACAGTCCAAAAACATGACTGTCAGGTGAATTGGTTTCTCTAAATTCTCCCTAGAAGTGTGTGTGTGTGTGTGTGTGTTGTTTATCCTGTCTGTCTCTGTGTTGCCCTGCGACCTGTCCAGGTGACCCCACCTCTCGCCCGAAACGTTCGCTGGAGAGGCAAAAGCACCCCATGATCCCACTGGGGACAAGGGTGAAAGAAAATGGATGATGTGAAGCTAACCTGGCTAGCGACTGGTTCATGTTCCTGCTACGGTGGCCCTGAGGTACAAACCACTTCAACAAATTACAAAAACACAACGTTAAGAAGCACAATTACAAATTCAAAAACGCTACAACATTGACAAAACGGAAAGGGTAAGCCCCAGCTGGAAACCTGAGAATTGGCTGATTGGACAGCAGTGCTTTGAACCGGAAGTTATCAAGCGGCAACTTCCAGTCGGCCCGTTGTTGCGATACGTTATAGCGTCCGCCATATTGAAAGTAGCTTATCTTCCAGCAACCTAATACAAGTAAATGGGCCGAACTTCGCAAAGTGCCGTTCTGCAAAGTATTTTAAGTTAATGAATGTCACCGACACAATCTCTCACACACTATTATATATAGGAATGGGGAAAAACTAAGGGCAACGTTTCAAACTTTTTGATGTGATTATTTAATTGTTTTGGGGCACAATAATTACATTTGATACAGCTGATTCTGAGAAATCGTTTTTATTGAACACACACACAGTGGTGTATTCATGAATATATTAACATAATTCAATGTGCATTTGCTATTTCAAGATATGAAAAAACGTAACTTCATTTACATTTTTAGTCATTTTATTGTAAAGACAAACTTTGATAATAGTTGTCAAACTAGCTACATATTTTTACTTAAGAAAAAATATTTATTACAGCGTAATATGTCAACTGTGTAATAGAGAGCAATGTCAACGAAATCTAACAAACTAAATTATTTTTAATTTCTTTACATAAACTGTCGTAATACCCTAATACTTCAAATTGAGATATTTCACTTAAAATGCACAAAAAGTGAAAGGAAAAAGTGCACAGTACATTACAAATTTATATTATACTGGCAACACATAGCACAGACAGTCTATAGTGTTATCACTACATGTTGGATACTCTGTGTATGTTAACACAGATTAACAGCAAGACTAACTAAATTTTCATGAGCCAGGATCCCTTTATTACGGTCTTTTGTACAATTTTGTGTGGGAAGCTCAATAAAAGCGTTGAGTTAAACTATAAACAGAAACATAAAATTAAAATATGCATCAGCTCTAAATGCACAGAATAAACTTCTAGTTTAACATAAATCAGAATTAACCTTAGCTGTTGTTAAAAACAGTCACGTTAGCTATGATCATTACTATGTAAAAAAAAAAAAAAAAACTACTGGGATGGGACATGGCTAATTACTGGAATAAACACATTTGGAAAATGACCTCTAAATAAATTCTAATAAAAGAAATAGCGCCAAACAGAACACAGATTGAACTTACAGCCACTCCTTTCGGAGTTAGAAAAGATTGACGACACAGGAGGCGAAGTTTGTACATTAATAGACAAGTTTTCTCTCCGCAAACACCTGTTCCTCACTGCCACTGCTACCCACAATGCACTGATACCTCAAAATAAAATACAGATGAACCAATACTGTAGAAATTTTTAAACTTTCAAGACATATTTCTAATTTCTACCCTTGGGCAGAACACAGTCTGCTAGTCAAGCTGGGATCGGTTCGGTGACTGGGCCTTCCGATACATCTGGCTAGCCACAGGTTAAAGCGAATGATAGAAAATACATCCCTGATTGGTTCACGTTCAGAAAAAAACCAACATATCTTCACCATTTGCAGGCTTTGACTCAGCATATAAACCCAGTCCTTGTGGAGATGAGCTGCCAAACAGAAGTGTGAAGAAAAACAGCTGCAGCTCTGATCTTTATGGACCCGTCCTGAGGAAATCCCCGGTCTGGACCGGTCCAGGTCGCTATCAAGCTAATTTTCTATTATCAGCTTTACAAATCTTTTACATTATGTGACCAGCAGGGAGGGTCTTTTTAAACAAGATGCACCAGAACACAGAATAGTCCACAATATTTTATTAAACAATTTCATTAAAACATTTCTCTTTTTAAAAACATGGCTTCAGGCCTACGACTCGGTCCCTGGAAACAAAAGGGATCATATGAAATAAAGGACAATTTAAATTATTCCAAAAAATAAATGAACAAACAAAACATGCAATGCAAAAGAAAACAAATTAGTAAATCAAAACAAAAGAAAGCAAACGCATTAGTAATTTCAATAATGAGCAAACAAACTGTAAAAGAAAAAATACAAGCACTTCAAACGGTGGAACAAATTGTCGTTGTCCAATTTCAATGCCTTTCAAATGGGCCAGAGGAGTCGGGTCCCGCTCGCTCAGCCTGTCCAAGCAGCAACAGGCTTTGTTGAGAGCGGCCCAAACAAACACCGGCAAGACAAGACAGCAGAGCGTCCAAAGCAATCCTAAACCAGAAAACTCATTAGAAAACCTGTAATAAGTTTATAGCAGGTGTGTGAATGACCTAATGATCAGACTGCTGATTGCAGCTGGTCCACATTGTTAGCAGAACTAGAGGGCCCCAAAACCACATTTGGCTTAGGGCCCCATGGAGGCTTGGGCCGGCCCTGGCCTCTCTCTCTTTAGAAAAACAACGCAGTATAAAAAAAGGGAGCTAAGGTAAGAAAATAATCAGAGTAGTTAACTGGGGCAATTTAGTAACAAAGGAAATATTTCTCTGCTGGTTAGAAGTTTGTTTCAGGAATTGCACAGTACTGGCCACAAAGTCACGACATTCTGCTCGTAAATTTACATCATTATTATTTTAATTCTTACCTGTGAAAGGTAAAGGCAGTGGCTCCACTTTGTACTGTAAAATGGTTGAAATTAGTCCACACAGCACGTTCTCTCCACTGCCACTTTCAAGATGGCGGCGTCGTAAGCAGGACTCAGTGGATACGTATTCATGCCTATTGTCCATTCAGCCGTTTCTCAGGTCTCACACTGGGACAACCTCCTCTGTTTTGTTAATGTTTAGCGTTTTTGTCAGTTGTAATTGTGCGTCGTTAATGTTGTTGTGTTTTTGAATTTGTTGAAGTGGTTTGCACCTCAAGGCCACCGTACCCTGCTGTCTGGATAACTAATGAAGCTAACAGAAGAACGGCTGAGGCGTTCCTCAAAGTTCATTTGGAGTCCAGAAATTTCATTTCATGGCGCTGCCATTTTGTTCTGTTTAAGGGAGAATTATTAAATAAACTTATTTTGATTGAAAATGTGTTTTTTTATATAAATGAACCTGAAGACAGATGGGTCCCACACGGATGGGTCCCTCTGAATATCAGTAACGCGCTGTTCTGAAAAGATAGATAGATAGATAGATAGATAGATAGATAGATAGATAGATAGATAGATAGATAGATAGATAGATAGATAGATAGATAGATAGATAGATATCATGTTAGCGAACAGTAGCACAGAAAGAACAGACGCCTCATGGCCGCTCCTGCCTATGGGCTCTTTGCACCTGCCGCCATGACGTCACAACCGCATGCGCAAATGCGGCTCTCTTGTTTCTGCTTTGAGTTACCATGACAGCTAGAAAAGACAAAGTTGTATTTCAGACGCAAATAAAACAATACTATGCACTTTGCTGTCTTCCTAATATAAAGGGCTTTTAAGTTTTCATGGATTTCCAAACAGTCCTGAATTAAGAAGACGGTGGCTTGTAAATATTCGTGGCTACCAGTTAAAGCTAACGCAGCACAGCAAAGTTTACAGCCTTCACTTCACTCCGGATCAACTTGTTCAGCCTAAAGCAGAAGGTAAAGGAGCCTCCTGTGTTATTTCCATGGAATCACTTCTGTATTCAGCCTGAAAGAGTTTATGGGAACCAGAGAGCAGACCAGAACCAGACAGCCGAGCTACTGACCCGCCTGTACACACTGCTGGAAACACCGTCCTGCTTCACAAGAAACATGCTAAACTAATAAAACTAAGTAACACGGAGACCTTAAGGAACACGGCCATATTTTTCTAAAAGCAGCTGAACTAGAACTCTGACACCAGAGCTGCTCTACTGTTAAGCTATGGGCTTGTTGTTCCTCAGGCTGCAGAAGCAAAAAGCCTGAACCGTAAAATCCCCGTTACTTGGTCTCTGACACTAACGACAATAAACCACGTAATATACTTGAACATAAGGTAAAATATTGTCCGTTAGAATGGATGAAAAATGTTTAGATACTTAAATAGCACATTTTATAAGAAAAAAATCAGAGAATATTGCCTTGTAGCATAAGCTAAAGCTAATGTTAGCCACAAAGTTTAAAGACAGTAAAACTCACCTTCGTATCTGTGAACGTATAACGAGGTGAACATTGTTAAGGAAAGAGGATCAATTAATTGCTAGCTTTGGACAAAACGTTTGGCTCTTTTCCTCTTTTCTCCTCGAGTCCTTGGCGAGTGACGCTCTCCGTGCAGCGACCGCGTGCTGCTAAAACGAAACAACAACAAAGCGTGTTGACGTCACAGATCACAGAGTTTAATTCCATACCAAGCAATGAACAACAAAACTGCAGAGGAACAGAGATATGCATTTTCTCATAAAAATAAAAACACACACAAGGGGTAGACAGACAAACACAGAGACAGACAAAGGCGCCCACGTGGAGAAAAGATGAAAAAACTCTCTACTCTCCGGTGATGACCTGAAACTATAAACCAAAAGGGTGTTTCCCTATTTAATATATGCAAAGAAGGCGTTCTGCTCTTCGACCAATTAGAACTCCCTCAGGCCCCCAAAGAAAGTTGGGACTTCCTGATTTATAGCAAAGGTGTCTGTTTTTTATCTAAGCAAAGGGCGGACTACCCCGTGGTCATCTCTGCCTGATACGGAAGATCTCTGGCGCCAAGAAGTCTCTTCTGCTCTATCGGAATTGTAAATTTTATTGCTGTGTCTGTCAAAAGGGGGAGGAAAAAAGGGCCCTGCCTGCCTGTCTGCCATTCCCAGTTCCCACATGCTCAACAGAAAACCGTTCCAAATAAAAGTGTTGGCTATACCTTTACACGTGTCGTATATTAGCTGTATTAAACGCCAACAAATAATCATTTTCCTTTACAACATCTTAAAACTTTTCTCCAGCTTATTGTCGGGGCTTCAGATCGATGTTCATCTTTAATTGTCACCTTGGACAAGCCCTGCTAACACCCAGTGGAAAGTTTCCATTTTCAACAGACTGGAAACGAGGAGCCGCTTTTCCCCGAACGCGGAAGCTGACATGCAAAGAGCCCGTTGTCACTGACGAGATTTAGGGCGGCCATCTTGGATAGGTCGACCGCTCCACTCAGCCTTATATGTTTGACATGGGGAATGAAGTATCAGCGAATTTAATTAATCATAACTTGCTAAATACTAAACAGATTTTCACGATTTTTTGCTATAAGCCTTATTCAAACAGCTATCATCACTACATTTACAAAAAATTATGTTTTTAAGTATTTAGAAAATCTAAGTTAGCCTTTATAGCTGGACCAGGTGTTACACCATTAGCACTATAGCTAATATTAGCTGGTGGATATAAATACAGTTTAGTAATATTCACAAAATATAAACACTAATATATCCATCTTACTTGTGAAACGTAATCCCCCGAGATCTCACGTCAATAGTCCATCGATATGAACACAAATATCCAGCAGTGCTGAGGTTTCTGCTACAATCAATAGTAGCCACACAGGCAGACCAGCTAGAAGGAAACAAACACACCCAGCACAATGCTTTCATTCTACTAGAGCAGAGACTGTCAGCTGGAGAAGTTTTGAGTACAATCGTTACAAGTTTTGAGAAGACAGACATGAAATCCTGCTTTCAAAATGAAAATGTGTGCTCTTGGATTATGGCAGAAAAATTCCCCCATACCGTCTCTCTCCTTTCTCCATCTGAAGCAAACTCACCAGGACTAACATTTCTGAACTTCCCTGAGAAAATGAAAATGGCTGCCGGTGCCTTCCCCTGTAAGGAGAGCTGGGTGGCTCAGAGATCCGGCTCCACTGGTCCTCAGCCAGCGGGCCCCATCCTCACCACCTGCATTCTGCATGGAAATGGGCTGGACATTCACTGGCACCATGCAGGAGAATCCCTGTTTGAGACCTCAGACCTCAGATTGATCCTCTGCAAACTGAACAATGATCTACCAGCAAGTCACTGAAAGGCTCTGCTGGATGTCAGACCATTATCAGCTAAAGGACCAGTTCACAACTCCATCACTGAACGAAATGAGATGTTGATCTGCAGCGGCATCTTCACATCGTCAACGGTCCAGAACGCTGCTGCTGGAGTTCTGACTAAAACCAGGAAGATAGAGACACCACCTAGATCTACATGGATCTACAAGGGGCGTGCTGTGGTGGCGCAGGGGGTTAGCACGTTAGCACGCCCCACATTTGGAGGCCTTAGACCCGCGGACACCGCGGGTTCGACTCCCGGTCCTGACGACCTTTGCCGCATGTCGTCCTTCAAAAAATGGCGCCGGCTTAGCTGGCTGCCTGCAGACGCAGCTCCGTCGTGTGTGTGTTAATCTGTGTATAAAAAATTCTTGCTGTAACTGCGGAATAATTTCCCTGCTGGGATGAATAAAGTAATTCTTCTTATTCTTCACACGGTTCTACAGTCCTTCACTGAGAGAAGAGACTTTAAACTACTGCTGGTGTTGAGAATAAATAATTCTGCTCTGTTAGCTAGTCGCTAAGCTAAAGCTAAGCTAAGTCTGAAGGATATGACATGTTAGAAAATGTAAATGAGAGCTAGGTAAGGGTAAGGAGTGACACACTAGGCAACATACTCTTTAGGGCGTAGCTTAGATGGAGGCTAACAAAGGAGATCACAAACCCATCAAGGTGCCGTTTTGTCTGTTAGCTCTTAAAGGTAGCCGGTCATAATGGACCAGCTATATTTTTAGACTTAGACTTAGACTGACTTTATTGTCATCTTGCATGCACAGGGTGAATACAGAACGAAATTTCGTTGCATACGGCTCAGGACAGTGTTTTGAGCTTCCAATGTTGTGAGGTTACTCCAGAATAAAATAAAATACAGTATAAAATATGAATATAAATATGAATATAAAATATAAAGTGCAGGACTGACAGTAAAATGGAAGTTATTTACCCTACCCTCTGTACATGTGCAGGGTATGAAGTGGAGACCAGATTTTAAGTGCAGTCCAGTTAAGAGTTCAGCAGTCTGATGGCAAGTGGGAAAAAGCTGTTTCAGAACCTGGTGGACCTGCACCGGATGCTGCAGAACCTCTTTCCAGAGGGCAGCAGGGAGAACAGTCCATGGTGGGGGTGTGAGGGGTCACTGATGATGTTTCGGCCTCGGGACACACAGCGCTGGGATGAAATGTCCTGAATGGAGGGAAGGGGGGCCCCGATGATCCTCTCTGCTGTCCGCACCACTCTCCTCACGTTCTTCCAGTCGGAGGCGCTGCAGCCTCCACACCACACAGAGAGGCAGCTGGTCAGAATGCTCTCTATGGTGCTTCTGTAGAACGTCTTGAGGATGGGCGGGGGCAGGTGTGCTCTTCTCATCCTCCGCAGGAAATACAAGCATTTCTGTGCATCTTGACCAGAGACGTGGTGTTCCCAGTCCAGGTGAGGTCGTTTGTGATGTGCACCCCCAGGAATTTGGTGCTGCTGACCACCTCCACAGCCGAGCTGTTGATGAGCAGTGGAGCGTGGCTGGGCCGGTTCTTCCTGAAGTCGACGATCATCTCCTTCGTCTTGTCAACGTTCAGGATCAGGCTGTTGTCTCTGCACCAGTCCACCAGCTGCTCCACCTCCTCTCTGTAGTCCAGGTCGTTGTCGTCTCTGATGAGGCCCACCACCGTTGTGTCGTTCGCGAACTTCACCATGTGGTTGGTGGCGAACCTGGGGACGCAGTCGTGTGTCATCAGAGTGAACAGCAGAGGGCTCAGGACGCAGCCCTGAGGGGAGCCTGTGCTGAGGGTGATGACGTCGGAGGTGTGTTGTCCGATCCGGACTGACTGAGGTCTGTCGGTGAGGAAGTCTAGCAGCCAGTTGCGCAGGGGGGTGCTGAAGCCCAGGTGTCCCAGTTTTCCTGCCAGATGCTGTGGGATGATTGTGTTGAACGCTGAGCTGAAGTCCAGGAACAACATCCGCACCTGAGTGTTCTTCTCCTCCAGGTGAGCCAGGCTCAGGTGTAGGGTGGAGGAGATGGCGTCCTCAGTGGAGCGGTTTCGGCGGTAGGCAAACTGGAACGGGTCGAATGTGGAGGGGAGTCTGGAGACGATGTGTTCTTTTACCAGCCTTTCAAAGCACTTCATCATGATGGGAGTCAGTGCCACAGGCCGGTAATCGTTGAAAGAGGTGACTTGAGGTTTCTTTGGCACCGGAATGATGGAGGCAGTTTTGGTATTAATGAATGGAATTCAAAAATTTAACTCACTGACTTTTTTTTAACCTCATACATCAAGAACTCAGCATGGAGAACGGATGATTCTCTACCATACCAACTTTATTTATGAAGCACTTTATACACCAACAGGACCAAAGTTCTATACACAATCATAAAATACAATGCAATTATAAAATAGAAAAGACTGAAATATAAAATACATACAGACACAATAAAACAAAGTGTAACCTCTCAGATTGTGCCAAACGCCAAAGAAAAAAGATGGGTCTTAAGAAGGGACTTAAAAACAACCAGTGAAGAGGCCAAAGGAAGATCATTGCATAGCTTGGGAGCTGCCACAGAAAAAGCCCGGTTCCCTCTGAGCTTGGACTTTGTCTTTGGTACCTTCAGGAGCAGCTGATCATCTGACCTGAGGGAACGGGACGGTGTGTAAGAATGTAACAGCTCAGAGAGATAGCTAGGGGCGAGGCCATTAAGAGCTTTAAAAACAAATAAAAGGATTTAAAATGAATCCTAAAATTTACTGGCAACCAGTGTAAGGAAGCTAAAATAGGGGAAATATGGTCATATTTTCATGTTCCTGTTAAAAGACGTGCAGCAGCATTTTGTACCCTCTGAAGCTGGGAAATATATAAATCACTGAGTCCTATATAAAGTGCATTACAGTAATCCAGCAGTGTGGTCACAAATGTATGGATCACTGTTTCAAAGTGCTGTCTGGAGAGAATAGGTTTTACTTTGGCAGCTGCCTTAAGTGGAAAAGGCTGGATTTTACAACGGCTCTAATTTGTGCTTCCAGCTTAAGACCAGCATCCATCTTGACCCCTAAATTTGTAATAACCGGCTTAACATACTGGGCCAAAGAGCCAAAATTGGTCAGGGAATCTACAGTGGATCTGCCAAAAATCACCACCTCTGTCTTATCCTCATTAAGTTTCAAGAAATTTAGGGCCACCCAGGCCTTCAAATCTTCCAGACATAAAAACAGAGACTGAATGGAGTCTGCATTCTTTAGTAGTAAATATATCTGTGTGTCATCTGCATAACAATGAAAAGCAATCCCATATTTTCCAAAAATAGAGCCAAGAGGAAGGAGGTACAACAAGAAAAGAAGAGGGCCTAGAACTGAGCCCTGTGGGACACGACAGTGGAGCAGAGGGAGACCTACGGGCATCAAGACAGACACAGAAAGGCCAAATAAGATTTAAACCAATCCAGCGCGATGTGACCGATCCCCACCCACTGTTCCAAACAGGAAAGTAAAATGCCATGATCGACTGTATCAAGAGCAGCTGATAAATCCAAAACAACACAGTCACCAGAATCAGTTGCTAAAAGTATAACATTAAAAACTTTTAAAAGAGCTGACTCTGTGCTATAAAATGGTTTAAAACCTCTAAAATGTTATGTTCATTAAGATAAGCTGATTATAGACTACCTTCTCAAGAATGTTTGAAATAAAAGGCAGTTTAGAGATGGGTCTATAATTCGCCAGAACAGTAGGATCCAAAATCGGTTTCTTAAGTAGAGGCTGCAGAACTGCATGTTTCAGAGCTTTAGGAGCAACACCTGAGGACAAGCTGCTATTTACAAGAGCAAGGACTGAAGGACCTATAGTAAGAAAAACATCTTTAAATAATAGGAGAGGAATAGCATCATCTGGAGAACCAGTTGGCCTGAAGTGACCAACCGCCTCCTGCAATGACTGCAAAGTCTCACATTCAAAGCTGTAAAACAGCAGAACAACGACTGAAGGGTCATCAGCAGAGGGGACGATCTGGGCCCTAATAGAAACGACTTTCTCATCAAAAAAGTGTAAAAAGCTTTCAGTAGGTGAAGTTTCCATAAAACCACTATGTGGATCATTTAGAATATTTAGAACATTCTCTACATAGTAGAAATCGCTGATCTGCTGCTGGATCAACCTGCTGGTTCTGGCACCAAACATGGAGAAAGAGCATTCAGCTTCTATGCATCACAAATCTGGAAAAGCTTCCAGAAAACTAAAAAAGTGTTGAAACACTTAGTTCCGTAATTCCAGACTAAAAACTCACCTGGCTGGAGCTGATTTGATTAATAATAACTGGAACATTAGTTATCGTGGTCTGGATTAGAGTTTAAATGGCTCCTCTTTATTTTGCCACTGAAATATAATGTGTTTCTGTAGTTTGTTGTGTTTTTTTATGTAAAGCACTCTGACCTGAAATGCTTGTGGTTCAGGCTGCAGTTTCTTTGGAGTCCAGCAGGGGGCAGTGGTTTGACTGCTTCTTCCTCTTCCTTAGAAAAGAAGAACAGCTGACGTCATTTCCAGCGGAGGGAACTCAACCCGGAAAAGGGTGTTGGCTGAAGGAGAGGAAGAACCAGAACCAGAACCAGAACCGAATCGAATCCTGAGCTGCATCTTCACCCGGACTCGGAGTTGGACCGGAACTGCGACCAGCTGAGACCTGGGACACTGTAGCAATCCACGCAGCCGCAGTTTGATCCGGAGCGCTCTGCTAGCCGCTAACAGCTAACATTCCGGTAAGTTCGGAGGGAGCGGAGTGGGGTGAGGTTCTTTTTGAGGCCTCTGGACCAGAACTAGCTGTCTGACCCAACCAGGGACCGATCACTGGATCAGAACCCAAAGGAGTCGGAGCCGACGGGACAGGAAGTTACGTCAGCTTAACGGTTCTCTCGTTAAAGTTTTGATCACAGCTGGTTTAGATCCTCAGGGGCCCCCGAATGTCTGAATGTGTTTCAGGGGCCCCACCAGACATTCAGGAGCTGATCCAAAGCGTATTCTGAGCTGCTCACCGGTTCTGATGGATGACTGATTGGTTCTGCTTTTCCAGAAGAACTTGGGCCGTGCAGAGACCTTTGGAGGCGCTCAAAGTTAAAAAACGGCACATTGAACAAGATCTTCAAACACCGCACAAGAACAACCCATATTAATCAATAATGTAATATTTAATCAGATTATTCTGTATGACTGTCATCATGTGGGGACAATGCAGCGCTAATATAGTCCATGTTTCTGATATAATGTTTCTGGTTCTGCTGAGTTGATCTGAGACTGGAGCTGTGAAACAGACCAGAGGAGAGAAGGTCAAAGGTTATGAAGTTATGAAATAAGCTAATTTGCTGCTATTTTACTAAATAAACCCTAATAATATCTGTTTAACTCCATAGCAACTTGGCTGCAGACTTTTAAAGATCGAAAGGCTCAGAGTGGTTAACTCTATGTCAGTTTTCTATATTAGCACCTCAGAGATCTAGAATTATATGACTGAGATATCAAGGCAAAGAAAACTCAGTAGCTGCTGGTAGGGGCCATTCAGGGGCCCCTAGGAATGGTTGAATTGTAACACAGACCATAGATCTAAACCTGTTGCATTCATTTATTGACAGTGTAACAGAATTTTATTTAATGCTTTCAGCAGAAAAAAAATAGTGCATTTAGGATTTAATTAGGACATTTACTTTGTAAAAATGCAAAGAATCATCTTGATAGTCTGATTGTTGTGTTACCATGGCTACAATATGGTGTAATCTTTGTGTTTGAGCTGGTTTGTTCACAAATACATCACAGCAAATAATAACCAATAATCAGTGATTGATTTTAACCTGAGAACGCCTTGGGATTCCCCTGGAGGAGCTGGAACAAGAGGCTGAAGCTGCTGACCCCACGACCCGACCCGACCCCGGATAAGCAGAAGAATATGGATGGTTTTATGCTGCGGTTCAAATTCTGGGCCTGTAGGTTCCTAAATAATGAAGCCATAAGCTTGACGCTCTCCATCTTTCCCCATCGGTCCATTTGATGACGAAAGACCAAAAACAAAAACCAGACTGGATCCTTTTTTTCTTTTTTACCCCTCCAGGGGTCTTTTGTGGGCTCTAGTGTCCCTTATATGGCAGCAGGCTGACAGGAAACGGGGAAGGAGAGGGGGAAAGACATGCGGCAAATATCGTCGGGTCCGGGAGTTGAACCCGCGACGGCTGCGTCGAGGACTGAAGGCCTCCAAATACGGGTCACGCTATCCGCTACGCCACCATGGCACGCCCCGACTGGATCCTTTTGATAAAGTTTAATGGTTTACCTCAAAAATAAAAACGGTACAATTGTTACTTTTCCACAAAAATAATAAAGAGACGAACGAGAGTCTAAAGAGAGAGAGAGAGAGTTAAAAAACTGTGGCTCCACTCAACTGCTCAGCTAACTCTCTAGCCACACCCTAAAATCCATAACTGCAATTAGATATGCAAATTTACAAGAAGGCTTTAGTATAGTCCAATATAACAAATTAGTATATTATAGAGATTTAACTAGTAATCATTTTCATCCTAATATTATTATCATAATTATCATAAGTAATATAAACATAATTTATCCTAAAGGTCTGAATAAACTAAAACTGACTTTAGGCTTGTACATTTTACTGATGTTTATGTAATATTTCTAAATGCTCTGGGCTGAATCTTCCTTTATCACTTGAGGTTCTGCAGTAACTTCTATTCACAGCCGTGAACCCCCAGCCCAGATCCCGTCAGCGGCGGCTTTAACCCGCCTGGTGGTACCGTTGGGGTGAAGCAGAGCGAACGGTGCGCAGGTGGTACCAGCTGGTACCAGGTGGTACCGGGGCTTTTGAAGTGCAGTACCAGCAGTGGTACCATTTCTTTACATCAGGAGATCTGGTTCTGACCCACAGCGGTCAACAGGCTGCCTGTAGTGAACCAGTCCAGCTCAGGGGCAGAATGAGGAAATTAAAACCAGAAGTTTTCTCTGCAGCCAAATGATTTGGCTGCAGAGAAGTCAGGAGAGTTTTCCAGCTATTGTTGGGACAATTACGAAAATAAATAGATATGTTTTTATTAACTTCAACATCAGATCCACTTTTTTATTCACAAACAAGTTTATGTTGAAAAAAATAAATATTCTTTTGCATAATTTGATAGAGGACGTAGATCCAGCTCCCTCCTCCTCACCATGTGTCTGAACATGGAGGCTCTGAGAGTCACTGTTAGGCCGAGGGCAGCCAGACTCATTTATTTAGCTAAATCAGTTGTTGAGGGCCACAGGCCTGACAGACAGATAAAAAATCAATTAAAAAATAGAAAAACTAAAAAAAACGGAACTGAGGGCATCTAGGATAAAAGGGGCATTTCCTCTGCCCCTCCTGCATGTGCCTGAGAAGAACCTGCACCAAAGAAACCACAGACTGAAGTTCCAGCTGGAGTCAGAAGTTTACATACACCTGTCTGACATTCCACCGGAACCAAAACTCTGGTTTTGGGTCAGAATCACCAGAATCATTGGTGTTTACTGAAAGCCTCAGTGATGACAGAAATAATCTCAGAGATTATTATTATTAATGTCTTCAGGATCAGAAGTTTACATACAGAAGAGAATCATGGAGCTAATCCAGTTCTTTGAATAGTTGCCAGTCTGGTTCATTCTGGAAACTAGTTCATCTGAACCAGACTGGGAACTGTTCAGAATGAACAGGTTCAGTCATCGGTGCCGTTTCCTCTCGACCAATCGGCTGCTGTGTCTCTGCAGGAGTGGAAGATGAGTGGCGGGATGAACAGCGTCGACGCAGTGAAGAAGAAGATCAAGGTTCTGCAGGACCAGGCGGAGGAGGCGGAGGAGCGGGCGGAGCAGCTGCAACGGGAGGTGGAGAAGGAGAAGAGGACCAGGGAGGAGGTACGTGCTCTGGTTCTGATCCGGTTCTGACCTGGTTCGAATGGCTCAGAGCTCAGACCTAGAACGGGTTTCAGATGAAGGAGGTAATCCGGTTCCTCTGGTTCTAGAGCCTCTTTGAACACAGGTCTGACCCGGTCCGACCTGGTCTGAACCCGGCCAGGGTTTAGAGTCGGGTTCGATGCTCTCTGGCCCAGTCCGAACCACTCTCTAGAACCCGGAGTGGTTCCGTTGGACCAGACATGTGAGTTTGAAGCCAGTCACTGATTGGTTGGTTGGCTGGCTGTGGGGGCGGAGCCAAACATCCTTTAATTAATCTTTTATTTGGAAAGGCAAGTTACAATTACTTTGTACAATCCAGCTTCACCACAATGGAAGTATGAGAAGGAATAACATAACCAGTCCAGGATTTGTGTTTAGTAACCAAACATCCATAACAGAAGAGTGAGTGGGGGGTAGAGGTCTGATTTTTCTTATGTTAGGGGAAAAACACAATCAAGAGCATCATTTTGCCATAAACCTGAACCAGGGTACAATACACAGCACAACAGTATTTGCATGTGATAAACATATTTAGTCCACAGAAATGACTGATTTTACATAGTTTGTCCATTTAGACCAGATCCTGAAGAACGATTCCCTTCGATCTTGAACAGAAAAAGAACTTCTCCAGAATGTAAATGTCCTGTACAATATTGACCCAGTCCTCAACTGTAGCTGCTTCAGGCTTTAACCATTTCCTAGTGATTGACTTTTTGCTCGCTGCCAGAAGCATTAACAGCAGTTTTTTATCATCCAGATTCCAGTTATCAAATGAAACGTTTCCTAAATATAGGGATTCACATTTACATGGGATCCTTTCAGTAAAGATGTTATTTAGGTGGGAACACAATTGCTCCCAAAAAACCTTAATCACAGGACAACCCCAGAAGATGTGATGGTGATTTGCCCCGTTTGTTCCACAGAGTCTCCAGCATGTGTCTCTGCTGCCCCGATGTTTTTTCTGAACTGGAGTTACAAAATATCGAACAGTGTTTTTCCAGCAGAACTGTCTCCATGTATTGGAGCTCGAGGTCATCCAGTGTAATTTGTTAATCTGTTCCCAGACTTCAGTTGAAATGGATAAGTTTCCTTCTTTTACCCACTTGTTTCTTATGTAGTTTGTGTCACCTTGTTCAGAGGATAGAATACCATTGTACAGCAAGGAAACAAGTTTCTTGTTCCCTTGACTTCAGCAAAGACAAAAACACATTAAAAAGTCCTGCTTCGGCTGTTTCCCAATTGTCACATATATTTTGGTTAAAATAAGCCCTAACCTGTAGATATCTAAAGAAGTCGTCCCTCTCCAGCCCATTAGATCTCTGAAGCTCCTCAAAACTCTGAAACACTCCCTTCTGGGTAAATGTATAATAAATCTTTTTGGATCCATGCTCTAAATCTCCCAACAATCTTGTTCAGTTTAAAAGCTGAATCAAAGACACACCATCTGAGTATTTTTATTTGGTTACCCAATTTCCAAATTTTAATGACCTTTCTCCAAGAATCCAGCATTGACCCATGTGGTATAACTCGGCCCCTCTTGTGGAGCCCAACATCCAGCTGTCTGAGGGACGCTAGTTTCTCCATGTCCACCATTTTGACTGACAGCTTCTGATCCTTCCATTCACGATCTGTTATGACTTGTCAGTGATAATAAATTATGTTAATAACATGATAATATGTTCAGTAGTGTTTTATTTTATTCAGTTTAGTTAATATTCAGCGATCTGAACACAGGATCTTCATCAAACATAACAGGAGATAAACCATGAAATTATGAACAATTCATCTGATTGAATAAACTGGTCGACCTGGAGCTGAGTTCAGGTCTGGATAGTCCCACTAGTCCTACTGGTCCTACTGGTGCTTTTAGACTAGTGAACTTTTCAGAGTGGTTCTGTTGGAACCTGGAGATTCTGACCTCATCAGGTTGACTGGCGTACCTGTCCAGCTCCTCCACCAGGCTGTGTGTGTGCTTGTATTCCTGTGTCTAGAGGACCACCTACACCACTGCCACCCACTAGAGGAGGTCAAAGGGGACAGTGAGGACCTCCCCAGATTTTCTGCAAGGACCTGATTAGAACCAGGTCCTGACCCTTGACCCTGGGCTCCGACTTCTTATTCTGCTCTCTGTGTTGCAGGCGGAGGGAGAGGTGACGTCTCTGAGCCGGCGGCTGCAGCTTAGCGAGGAGAACCTGGATCGGGTCCAGGAGCGTTTGGCAGCCGCACTGCGCAAGCTGGACGAGGTGGAGAAGGTCGCTGATGAGAGCGAGAGGTCAGTGACCCCAGGTCCACATGCAGCAGGGGATGGAGAGGAGGAGGAGCTCATCTTCATCACCTGTTGCTGTCATTCTCACCGACTGCCGGGCAAAAAATCAATAAGAAAATCTATCACAATAGGCATGTTGATCAATATCAATAGATTATACATCTGAGGTTGATTGTGAGATAATACATATTTAATCATTTTACTGAACTCTGACCCAGAACCTCACAGCATTCTGGGAAATGTAGGCAGAGGGAAGGCTTTAGCTCAACCTCTCACGGTTAGGAAAGCTAACCAGCTAAGCTAGCTTTGTGGCATCAACTATCTCACTCTTAAGTCGCCTAGCAACAAACTGTTGAGTAACTTGCGCAGTAGCAGTTTCAGGTTTCGTCACTGAGCCCCATAACTGCTTAGAAATAAAAAACTGGAAAGGTCATGCCACCAGTTTAGCCGGTTTTCAGATATTTAAAACAAAACAAAAATCAATATTTATCGATATTGACTAGTATGAAACAATTGTATCAGCTATATCGCCTAGCCCTGCCTCTAGCAGACAGAAACACCTGAACAGTGTCTTTATGACCCCCACCTGTGTGACTCCCCACAGAGGCATGAAGGTGATCGAGAACCGGGCTCTGAAGGACGAGGAGAAGATGGAGCACCTGGAGGTCCACCTGAGGGAGGCCAAGCTGATCGCTGAGGAGGCCGACCGTAAATATGAGGAGGTACCTGATTGGTCGGCTGGTAGTCATGTCCACACATGGTGACATCATCACATTGAACCCAGACTAGTTAACCCAGAGTAGATCAGTACTAACTCCATCCTAACCCTTTCACAACAGCATTAGTTTCTGTTCAGGACTTCCCTTCACAAATTCACATATACAACATATGTAAACTAGAATAAACTTTTAGAATGTATTTTTCTGTTTTTGCTCACTAAAGAATAATTATTCTGTCCATTTAGCATAATGGTTTCAGTTCTTTGGGTCGTATGTTGCAACATTCTCCGGCGCTGCTGGACGGTTACTTTTGTCCGTTTCTCTCTCGCTACACTAGCTGGAGGATTAAAAAGCAGTTTGATGAAATTGACCGGCAGCGAATCAGAAAGATGAAAATGCAAATCACATTTCAATAAATGTATTTTAATATATTTTTTATAACAATAATTTAAAGTAAGACTATATATTATGATTATGGTTTCCTCGCGGTAGTAGAAGGTAATAAATTAAATGAGCTCAAATTAAGGCCATTAAAAGGTAGTAAAAAGTAACTAAAGGTAGTAAATTTTTCATCATCCCTTCAAAATATTTTTAATTTTCCATTGATGCTCACTTATTGTTTTAAGTTTGTTTTACTAACTACGGTTCTGGCAGGACCTGAGCTGTCACTGATGGACTCCAAGCTGGGTAGTGTTGGACCTGCCTAACGTGTTGAGACTAGCCAGTCATTTTGAGCTTCGCCATGGGAAAATACAAGTTTTCACAACTTTGGCTCGATGATTCGAGATTCAAAGACTAGGAATGACTGGAAGACATTTTGTAAAGTATGCAGGAAAAAATCTAAATTTGACCCGGGACGACGTGACGGCCAAATTTAGATTTGACCGAGCGGACAGAGGCTGATTTTTAGACCTTTGCTAAAGTAGAAAAGATCAGAGGATGAGATCGGCTTCACGTAAATATCAACCGATCTCCCAAAATTGAGGAAATTGGTGTGAAATTGGCTCAATTTTGTGTTGGTAGTAAAAAATATTGTAGAGGTAGTAAAAAAAGTTAGTAAAAAGTAATAAATTCAACTCTGGGATTCCTGTATAAACCCTTATGATGTTAAAAATATATGAACAGTTTACTCTTTTTTTTCTTCTTCTTCTCATTTTTCCTCCAATTTTCCTGAGACCCCTCTACCGCCCCCTGGTGGAATTACTGAAATGCATATAAGTCTGACCTTAGCATTCAGTGGAATTACTGCCTCATGGTTGATGCTTAACATAAAACTATTTCACAATAAAAATAGCCTCTTTTATCATTCAAAATCTTTGAGTACATTAAGAATTTTTCTTACAATAGCCACAGCTAAAAATTTTGGTTATATGGAGAGTAATGGGCACATAGTGACTGGCATTAGCATGTAAGCTAGCTGATTTAAACAAACATTTGGATTGCTACCTAGTGTTTCACTGTCAAATCACTGAGTGAGATATTTACACTTCAGATTTATAGTTCAAGTAGTGCTGCTTTGATGTCACTTCCTGTCTCCATCACAAGTGCAAAATTGGCTTGGTGTGGTGACACTTAGGCTAATAGGCTAATGCTATCATCATTTCACATTACATAATAATGTTTACCAGCAATCCTGTCGAAATGCAGCTTTTACATAACATGTTATCTGCTCACTCTATGAGCGAATATTTACTGCTGATGTTTTATTTATTTACTCTGTCGGCCATTTTACCTGTAACTATAGGTCGCTCGCAAGCTGGTGATGGTGGAGGGAGAACTGGAGCGGGCCGAGGACCGGGCCGAGCAGGCGGACAGGTGAACCCACTCACAACCAGAACCATCAGTCCAGACCAATGACTCAGAACCACACCAGGGTCCAAATGCTGTGCTGAGTAGATCTGATCTTTGACCTCAGTGTGGTGCAACAGATTGAGCCAATAGGAACAGGCTGTGTCATACTGAGCTGAAAGCAGCCAATCAGAGCAGCTCAGCGGGTTCTGCTGGTTCTGATGGTTTGGACTGCTACATGAAGCTCTGCCCTTGATCTTTGATGTCACACTGATGATGATGTCACTCAGACTAACATCCTCCATGTATTTTTACCTGTTTGTTTCCATGGAAACCACTGCATGTGTTGCTGCATCCCCACCTGTCTGTCTGACTCCTCCTCTTTGCTCTGGAAACCGTCTCTCCATTTGTCCTCTCCTGTCTCACCACATGACCTGTCTCTCGCTCGCCCATCTTGCTTTCTCTCTTGCCCATCTCTCAGTAAGGTTTGGAGGCTGGAGGAGCAGCTGAGGGGTTTCGACCAATCACTGAAGAGCCTGCAGGCATCTGAAGACAAGGTACTGTAGGTCATGTGACCTCTCACCTGTCGGTCACAGCGGTGAAGCTCCTCCTCCTTGCCTCCTGTTGCCTCCATGACCTCTGACCTTTACCTGCGCTTCAGCCCCTCCTCCACCCACTGCGCGCTCTAACACACACACACACGCCTTCCAGCAGGCCCCGCCCACACCTGTTTGACGCCATGTGTTCTCTGCAGTAAGTGTCGGCTGGTGGAGGAGGAGCTGAAAACCGTGTTCACCAGCGCCAAGTCTCTGGAGGCGCAGGCGGAGAAGGTAGGAAGGGGGAGGAGCCTGATCACTGATCAGTTCATCGATAACCTCACCTGGAGGAGGTGGAGGTGTGTTCAGTGGCGGCCAGAAAGTCAGATGTTTCAGTGTCCAGCTAACACTAATGACGGATAGAGTTGCTGGAAGGAGAGGTTAAACTGATCCGCTGACTCACCTGAGCTCCGACACCTGAACAGGTGAGCTCTGATTTAAATGTTGTCTCTGTCTCACAGTACTCCAACAAGGAGGACCGCTACGAGGGAGAGATTAAGAATCTCAGCAACAAGCTGAAGGAGGTGAGCCACATTTCAGCAGTTATCTTTCTGTTAGCTTGTCAGTTAGCCTCCTCAGCACTTCTTGTTAGCACTTCCTGTTAGCTTCCTCAGCATTTCCTGTGTTCCAGGCGGAGACCAGAGCCGAGTATGCTGAGCGTACGGTGGCCAAACTAGAGAAAACTATTGATGGCCTGGAAGGTGAGACTGGTCTAATCACTAATCAACAATCAATCAAACCAAATTAAGTAACTAATTGGTAGATAATTGGACTTGTAAGTAATAGTTAATGAACTGTAATCATTTATTTATCTGAACTTAATTCTTAATTATTAATTGATCTGTAATTGTTAACTGATACTTACTTATCAATTATGAATTAATGATTAACGGTAATCATTAATTGATGAGTAATCAATAACTGCCCGCCTCTTCCTGTTCCAGACGCTCTGACCTCAGCTAGAAACGCCAACATGGAGCTGCAGGCGACGCTGAACCAGACCATGGAGGAGCTCAACTCCTGCTGAAGCCCCTCCCACCAAGTCGCCTGACAGGAAGCTCCTCCTTGTCCTCCCAGGGGACAGGTGGAGGTGGGCTGGGGGGGTGTGGCCTCCTGTCTGGATAAATCCTGATGTCACACATTCCGTCTGTCACCTTTGACCCCATCCCGTCATTAACCACTCCCCCGCATTTACGACTAATTCAGTGTTTTCTCTGAATGTTCAGTTTCCTTTGATAATTGATTTGTTAATTAGGGCCAAATATTATTTCAGCCAATAACGTTGGAGGGGCGTGGCTTCAGTGTGTGATCAGCCAATCATGGAAAGACATTCCACTGCCAAATGTGGTGACCCAGGGGCCAATCAGTGCTCAGAGTGTTTTTACCTGGTGATGTCATCACTGTGATGATGTCACAGTTCATTCTAATGACCCAAAGCAAAGATTTTATAAAATAAAAGCGCCGCATGTAAAACTGATCGACTGGCTCATTGATCGCTGACCGGCTGACAATTATTGGAATCGTTCTACTGCAGCGAGTTTGAATATTATTAAGTTAATAACTGGTAGAGCACCAGGGACAGCTCTGTTTCCATGGAAACCTTGTTCCAAGTAGACTGGGCCCGGACCTGCAGAACCGTCCAACCTGATCACCTCTGTAACCATGGAAACCCACGCATCTCATCATTTGTAATGAGGTCCTGAGGCAGAAACCAGAACTAGAACCGGCCTGGTCCAGTCTGCCTGGGTTCAGATCGTTCAGCAGTGGCCCCCTCTGGCCAGAACGAAAACTGCAAGATGAAATTTTTTAATTTTAAACTGTTTATTTCTAAAAGGATCCAGATAAATCATGACTTCATTTAATCAGATTTAAATATTTTCATTCTTCGTCGTTCCTGCTGATGGTACTAAGCAGCCGGTCTGGTTCTGATCCACACAGAACCCTCAGTTCCTCCTGAACACTAGAGGGCACGCGCTCCACAGGCTTAGCCTCCAGCGGGGAACTGCAGCGCCCCCTGGTGGCACACAGCAGAGTTCTTCGTGCAGGTTCCTGAAACACCTGCTGATCCCTCTCAGCCAATCAGAATGCAGCTCTGAGGTCAGGTGGTTCAGCAGGTCTCGCTGTCTGCAGGTGAAGTGGCGCATTCTGCACTTGCTCAGTAGCAGTCTGTGATGTCATCAGTTTAAATCATTTATTTCTAAATAACTGATTAAAATTGAAGCTAATCAATAATAACTTTATTGATCATGTCGGAGCACTGCCACTTCCTGTGCTGCCGCTGCCGCTTCCTGCGCCGCCCTCAGGATGGGCTGCAGCTGCTGGTCCAGGGAGGGGGCGTCGGCCTCGTTCCTGATGATCCAATCAAACTCCACGCCGCGGTCCAGCCCGCACTCCGACTCGGCATCGTCCACACCTGAGGGTCAGGTAAACACCTGAGAAGGTAGACGGCTGCGCTTCACAGAGAGAGAGAGAGAGAAAGGTGGGTCAGCGTACCTGGCGTGAAGCTCCACCCCCTCCGTCCCCGGGTCTCCTCTGAGCACTGGACTCTGACGCTGCGGGTCTGACTGGGAAACTCGGACCGGAACCACTGCAGGTCCGACTGCCGCCTGGCATCGCTCACCACCTGACCAATCAGAGGGCAGAGAGCCGTCCTGACCAATCAGAGGGCAGAGAGCCGTCCTGACCAATCAGAGGGCAGAGAGCCGTCCTGACCAATCGCAGCCCTCACCCACACAGGTTGCTGGGCTCCTCTGGTTGCTAGGCAACAGAAGAAGCCCGGGTCCTGGTTCCGGCGGTCCTCCCCCCAGCGGATCATATCGGCCCGGTACTGTTCCTTGTACGGTCCGGAACCTAGCAGCCGGTCCAGGTCCAGGCCACGCTCCTGAGGGCCCGGCACAGGTCAGGTGGGAGTTACCATGGCGACGAGGTGCAGAGCACAGCGCGGGCTCACCTGAGCGTACTGCTGCTTCAGAGGACCGGACAGACGCAGCACAGCGCAAACCTCCGGGCCAAGACTGCAGAAGAAGAAGAAAACGTTAGACGGAGCAAGCTGATTGGTCCACCACTCGACAGGTCCCGCCTCCTGAGAGAGACAAACGGGAAGAAACCTCTAGAACCAAGACCAGAACAAAGACCAGAATCAGGACCAGAACCAAGACCAGAACCAAAACAAGAACCAGGACCTGAAAAAAAAAAACAACCCAGAACCAGGTCCAGAATCAGGACCAGAACCAAAACAAGAACAGAACCAAGACCAGAACCAGAACCAAAACCAGATCCAAAACCAGAATCAGGACCAGAACCAAGACCAGCACCAGAACAAAACAAGAAACAGGACCAGAAAAAAAACAGAACCAAGACCAGAACCAGGTCCAGAATCAGGACCAGAACCAAAAAAAAAAAAAAAAAAAAACACGACCTTGACCAGAACCAGCACCAGGACCGCAGTGGTTCTGATGCTTCATTTATAAAGGAAACAGCTACGTGACTCCAATGTAAACAACCCGAGCCCGTGCTTTTATCGGAACCGAACCTTACCGTTCCTGGATCACGTCCGTTATATAATCTTTCCCGGACTTCCGCTTTCCGCTGAAGACCAGAACCAGTTCGGGTCGATTCTCCATCTGTCAGTCCACCTGAGAGGCTGTTGGTTCCGTTGTTGGACCGGACCAGAACCGGGACCGCACCGGGAAGCTCTTCACATCAGGATCCAAGTGGACCAGGAGGTTCTGCTGGAACCGGGGACGGAGCTGTTCGAACCACGTGACTATCATCAGATCTCGACCGAACCATAAATGGGGGACGGAACCGGAACCAGATCAGAACCTACAGGTTCTGGTTCCGAGGAAATGCCGGGGTTTGTTCTGTGTTCATTAAAGTATTAAAGTTAAAAATAATAAAAGCAATTTTTACCCATTTTTATTGAACAAAATATTCAAATAAAAAGTTACGTGCTGCCTCCCCTCCTCATGTCGTCATGGTGGTACGGTCCATCATACGTCATCAGCTGAAACCAACATGGCGGCCGTCATGATGAGCTCAGGAAGGAAAGTTCTGCAGGTGAGATCAAGCAGCATCTGTGACGTCAGAGAGTTGCGTATGAAGCGTCATGTGTCGGACTGAAGGAACGTTAAAGTTTTAAGTCCGGGTTGACCTTTCACCCCGTTCCCTCCTACATCGAAAAAGACCCCGACCAGCTGTAGTTCACGTTGTCAGCACCAGGGGGCCACAAGTTTGACATTTATAGGTGTTTTTACGGTGTTTGTGACGTCAGAATGTCCTTCCGTCAGTCCTGGCGTGACCCCCTCCGCCAGAGGGGCAGCGTGGGGGGACAGGCCCCCTGATGACGGACACATAACCAGGGGGTTATACAGTGTTCAGAATCACAAACACAAGAAATGTATAAATAACTATATGTATAGTTCTGTTAACTGGTCCGTAGTCTAAACACAGGAGACGTTTCCTCTTGTCTTCGGGTTGAAATCCCTCATTTGTTCGTAACGAGGCAAAGAACATGAACCACTGAGGTGCTGAAGAGTTCAAGAGCTTAACAGGCCACACAAACTTTTCCTAACTGCCACTCGCTCCAAAGCATGTGTGTTACAGGACGCAGTGCCCCCTTCTGACCGGAGGACTGCTAACCATGTATTTATTTATTCACAGGTTCAGTGACACAAAAATAATTTCAATGCTTTACATTTGAAAACTGTTTTTATTTTTTTTAAACAAGCACAGCTTTCTCTGGACATTGCAATATTTCTCTGACAACTTTTTATTGTATGATGATTTGTCAAATAATGCACATTAAAATCTACAAACATTTAACTGTCTTAATGGCAATTCCCCTGCAAATTGACTAATTATAGAAATCATTACATAATCAGCTGTTACTCAAAAACACATTTATTTTATATGTGGCTGAAAGTTAGCTTGACATAAAGTGGAGCTAATATGCTAACAAAATCAAATTAATTGCAAATATACAGCGTATATAAATGGAACTAAAGTGTCCTTTTTAAAAGAAACTATGAATGTTGTGACTTTATGAACCAAAAATGTACCAAAAAATTAATCAGGAGCTCCGACATCAGTTTTCTCCTCTAGTCTGAGAAGAAAACATTTGTTTAAAAATCAGGATAAATTGCGACTTCATTGAAGTTTTTAGAAAGTTTTCAAAAGTGGATGTTGTACAATAAATCTATTCCGTCTTTAATTTTAATATAATAAACTTTGGTCTTCTAACAGGGATGAAGAGTTAAATTATGATATATTTAATCCTAAGTTTTATTCTCAAATACTGCTTTCTAAAAATCACCTCCACTTTTAAAGTGAAATGATTTTATTATTTACAATCTTTATTTCAATATGTTAATATCTTAATTTAAGATTTGAAATTTGACATTTGTTTTACTTTCCTCAGTTTGTGATTTTTTTTAAATTTCTTCTTTTTCTGCTCAGTTTATCATATCAAACTAATTACTAATGTGCCTTGTCACGATATTTTCTTTTGTCTATAAAAAACAACAAAACGTTGCCATAAATCCGCCTTTTAACTCAAAACGTCACATGCAGCAATGAATTGTGGGTAATAAGTCCACCTGCATGTGGCTTAGTAAAAGGCCGGAAATATGACCAAAGGGGGCGGGGCTAAAGCAGGAAGTGAGAATTTGGACGCTGCAGGAGGAGGAAGGACTGCCCCACCCATGTATCACCATGGTAACAGGCTGCAGTGCCCACTGCAGTAGCCACGCCCACCTAACACCTGGATGGCAGGACGACCTGTCAACCAATCGATTAATTAAGGAATCTGTTAATTAATTAATTGATTGTAATTATTCTCATGTTCAGGAACTTTAACTGAACTGGGTTCTAACCGGGCCACAACTTTGTGTGTCTCAGACCCGGTTCCCCAGGCCGCCGGTCCGGTCCGGATTGGCCCGTCCGTTTGGGTTCTTCACTCCGTCCGAAGGCGCCATGCTGCCGGCGGGAAGCTTCAGAGACCAGCTGGCCTTCATCACCGGAGGCGGCACCGGCCTGGGCCGGGCCATGACCGTGGTTCTGTCCCAGCTGGGAGCCCGCTGCGTCATCGCCAGCAGGTCAGAGGTCACATCAGAGGTCACATGACCCCATCAGGAACCGTTCCTGAACTTCTGCTTGTCTGGTTCAGGAAGCTCGACGTCCTGCAGGAGACGGCCAGCGAGATCAGCAGCCAGACCGGGAACCAGGTAACCGGGTCATCCCGGAACCAGAACGGGTCCAGAACCCAGCGTCTGACCCGGTCCGTATCTGTCCTCAGGTCCACGCCCTCCAGTGTGACGTCAAAGACCCTCAGGCCGTGGCACACTGCGTGGACCAGATGGTGGCGTTAAGTGGACTTCCTGATGTAAACCAGAACCAGAACCTGTAGCCGTCGTGTGTTCAGAGCGTTGGTGATGACATCACGCTGTCCTGTGTCCCCATTGTTCCAGGTGATCATCAACAACGCCGCAGGGAATTTCATCTGTCCGACGGAGCGGCTGACGCCCAACGGCTGGCGGAGCGTCACCGACATCGTCCTGAACGGGACGGCGTTCGTCACGCTGGAGCTGGGCAAGAGGCTGATCCAGGCCCAGAAAGGTCAGAACCAGAACCAGGACCAGAACCAGAACCTGAGCCGTTCTAACCGTATTCTTGTGTCTCAGGCGCCTCGTTCCTCGCCATCACCACCATCTACGCCGAGTCTGGTTCTGGTTTTGTGGTTCCAAGTGCGGCGGCCAAGGCCGGAGTTGAGGCGCTCTACAAGTCAGTTGGACCCCGATGTGTCGCTGCGGCCCTGTCGTTGCCATGGTAACTGTGTGGCTCTCGCCCGCAGGTCTCTGGCCGCAGAGTGGGGGCGCTATGGTCACAGGTTCAACATCATCCAACCTGGACCAATCAAGACCAAGGTACCGCCCACTTCCTGTCCTTTCCCTGGGCTGGTGCGCGGGCCTTGAACTTTGACCTTTCAAGCCCTTTGTTGTAATATGACTTGTTTTATTGCTGAGTTTCTGCTGGATTAAACCGATCGACCCGTCTTAGTACCTGGGTTCTGGTTCTGCTCAGGGAGCCTTCAGCCGTCTGGACCCGACCGGAACCTTTGAGAAGTCGATGATCGATCGGATTCCGACAGGTCGACTCGGAAAACCTGCTGAGCTCGCCAACCTGGCGGCGTACCTGAGCAGCGACTTCGCCAGCTGGATGTCAGGAGCCGTAAGTTCTGACCCGTTTCTGACCGGAACCGACCAGAGTCCTGACCCGGCTCCCATCGTAACCGACTGAGCAGTTAAACCACAGAACCTGTCCAGAACCAGAACAACTGGACAGGTGAGACACCTGTCTCAACCAGCCCACTGCCTCCATAATGAGGTCATAGGTCATGACTTGCTCTGATTGGACAAAGAGAAGATTTTTTCATCACGATTTCTCTGAACGGCCATTTTGGTAGACAAACGCAGCACAAAGCGTAGATGAACTAAATATAGACGTTCCTGACTAACGAAGAGAAAGATACATGAACAAAATGGCTGCTGCCGAGATCGGCCGTATTGTTGCCATAGCAACACCATGCAAACTGTCATGGCAGTTAGTTTTGGATACCTACCAAGATGGCTGTCAGCTACAAAATTGCCAGAAGTTTGACGTCACATGAGAACGAAGATGTGACCCGAACCTGAACCCAAACCTGAACCTGTCTGCATTCACAGGTGATCCGTTTCGATGGAGGGGAGTACGTATCGATGGCAGGAGAGTTTAACGAGCTGCGCAAGGTGAGTTGAGCCGCTCACCTGTCTCATGTCTAGTGACGGCATAGTTACTTTGAAAAAGTAACTATGTTGCATTAAAAGCTGCTTTTTTAGTTACCATCAGCAGCTGCCAACAACACTTCGCCTCCTGCGAAAATGACATTGATCTTTGCCAAAAGATTAAGCCAAAACTTAATTGATAGCTTTTTTTTTACCCCTCCAGGGTCTTTAGTGGCTCTAGTGTCCCTTATATGACAGCAGGCTGACAGGAAACGGGGAAGGAGAGGCAGGAAGACATGCGGCAAATATCGTCGGGTCCGGGAGTCGAACCCGCGACGGCCGCGTCGAGGACTCAAGGCCTCCAAATACGGGTCGCGCTAACCGCTACGCCACCACGGCACGCCCCATTGTTAGCTATTTTATAATGTAACATCAACAATGTGTCTCCACTGATAAGGTTGAACTGAAGGGGAGATTGTTTAATGGTTACAACAGTACAAAAAAACTTTAGTAATTTTGTTTGTTTTTGTGTTTCTATTGTCTAGAAAACTATAAATAGGATTTTAAAGCCCCCCGTCTGCCCCCAGCCTCCAGGTTGTGCGTTACGGCCCTGTGTTTGGTGTCACACAGAGCTCCTCCTGCAGCTCAGCTGGCTGCACAGATTAGTGACACGTATCTTAATATTAATAATTAGAATGGCGTTTAGTTGCACAACTTTATGGACTCGTTCATTCGTGGCTGTTTTCACGTTTCTTACTCTGTTCATATTAGTCTCCATGTTTGCAGTTTTCTGGAGCGCAAAGTGGAGCCCGACGTCATTCACAGGTCATATATTAACTTGACATTAACAAAGACACAGCGGGACGGATCATCTGGGAAATGATGGACAGGGAGAGCCTGACTAAAACTACCTGGAGGTTGGACACATTCTGGGGTTTATCGTGTCTCTGCTTATTTCCAAGCCCAGATGAGCAACTTCACGTTCAAAAACAGCCCAAAAAGGCGAAACCCGCGACTCGTTAAATTTGTTAGCGACTTTAAAAAAGAAACAAGCCCAAAGCCGTTTATAATAATCGGACTTGGCAACAGAAACTCAAAATAGTTCCTGTTTTTCCACCAACAAAATATGCATCTCACTCCTCCTTCAATTGTTTACGTTTCTGTCGCTGCGGATACTGTCGCATAGAAACGGCGATCACTCGACAAGACGCGCAGAGGAAATACAATGAAATTTAAAAAGAAAAAAGTAACGCACAGTGGTTTCGATAACTGTAGTCTGACTACCGGATTAGATTCCTGGTTACTGAAGAAAGTTTTCCCACGTCAGGAACGCGTCACTGACGTCACTGCTGGTGTCTCACCTGTCCTCCAGGTGACTCCGGATCAGTGGAAGACGTTGGAAGCCATGATCAGAGGTACAAAGGGGTCATAGGAATGCTGACAGCTGATTGGGCCACAGAGGCCCCTCCCCCTGCTGATATCTCTACATCTGATTGGTTAATGATTATAACTAATGTGGTGCGGTCATGTGACTGTCTGCACACACTCAGTGTCAACCTTGTTTGATATTAAAAGATGAAATGAGAGGCTTCAAGTTTCATTCACTGACAAACTGCTGGGTCAGAAAGTTCTGGAGGTTCTAAAGAGACCTGGAGACCAAAGAAGGTTCTTCACTTTTATTGTGAACAGAAATCGACTAGAAACCAGGAGCAGCTACAGGTGTGTGTCTCAGTGTGTGTTGATGTTCTGCTGACAGCGGCCAATCAGAGTGGAGACCAGCTTCTGCAGAAGCTCCGCCCTCATCTTGCAGATTTCCAGAACCTCATCATGGTTCACCTTTTCCTCACGGCTGTAGTCCAGAGACACCTGAAGAGGGACAGGAAGAGACAGGTGAGGACAGGAAGAGACAGGTGAGGACAGGAAGAGACAGGTGAGGACAGGACAGTGTGTCCTGTCAGAGACCTTGTTGGTGACGAGGGTCAAACCCAGAACTCTGAGTCCGCAGTGCTTCGCCACGGTGACTTCAGGGACCATCGACATTCCTGGACAGATGAGCGGACGTCACTATGGCATCCAACCAACATCCAACCAACATCCAACCATCAACAAAAGCTTTTTGTTGGAAATTTTTGTTGTTTTCATAAAAACAGACCTGAACATGTTTTCTGGAATGTGCAGCTGAATATCAGGAATATGATCATATTAATACATTTAATCTGGAAACTTCAAACATACGACTGAAAGTCTCTGCTTGAAATCTAGACATGGATCAGAAACAGTTCAGTATGAACGACGATGAAGACGAGCTGCAGCAGCTTCCTACATTAGAAACATGGCGGTCAGATTTCACACGTTCAGTGAATCAGGCTGAAGATCCGTTGCAGCTCAGCAGGTGAGAAAAGTGCATCATAACGAGCTAGCGTTAGCCGCAGCGACTCGCTGACAGAGGACACCGGTCTCTGTTCTGCTCCACGGGGGCGTGGCCTAGTCAAAGCACGGCTCTGTGAGTGACAGCTGCTTCATTCCAGCATCTTCTTGCTGTTTGTCGGAT
Source organism: Xiphophorus maculatus (assembly GCF_002775205.1). NCBI lineage: Eukaryota > Metazoa > Chordata > Actinopteri > Cyprinodontiformes > Poeciliidae > Xiphophorus > Xiphophorus maculatus. Next base: position 77,102 of record NC_036445.1, read on the forward strand.
CAAAATTGTCCGTCTGGTTTTTATCAACACTTTCAAATTCACGTTTCATGATTTGGATCTTTGGTCAGATTCTGACAGACAATGGAACCGGATTCAGATCCAGAACTGGATCCGGATCGCAGGGAGACGCAGCATCTGTCTTCAGATCAGGTTCACTGTAAAAATAAACTGGATGGACTTGGGATCGGTTCAGGTTCTGATATTGTCAAGTCAGAGTGCAGAAGGACAGAATCCAGGATGTTGAGCTTTAATAGATTCATGATGTTCTGGTCCTGGACGACCCATTTGAGCTCCAGAACCGGCTCCATCTGGGCCACGATCAGGATTTACCAGAGGTCTCGTGTATAAAACACTGCGCGGTTTTGACACTAAAACTTGGCGTAGGACAAATTGAAAAAGTGAAAAGGGGAAGAAAACATTCAACCTGAATCAGCTCCAGTCTGAAGTCAAGATGTCAGAACTGACTTCATTGGATTTATTTCTTCTTAAAAACAGGCAGTGAGATTTTATTAAACAGTGTCACTGCTTTTAAATTGTTTTCTATTGTTTTACACTTGTGCATATGTTTTAATTAGTTTGATTTTGTAACCAGGTTGCTGTATTGCAGACTTCTGCCCAGGTCCCTGTTGAAAATGAGATCGAGATCCCAACGGGGTTTACCTGCTTAAATAAAGGAAATGAAACAAATAACAAATTGAAAAAGTGTGGCGCACAAAAAGCTCCAGATGTATGAAGCCGAGCTGCGATCAGACCTGCTCACCTTTAGAAATCCTGATTTGGGGAAACAGAGCAGCTGCTGCTCCGCCTGTCGCCTCCATAAATACATATTAATTGGTATAAATACCAGGAAGTCTGCCGCCATGTGAAGCCGTAACCATGGCAACGCCCTTGTTTGTAGCAGAGTAAGTATCTATAATAATAATAATATAGTTTATTTCTAAGTTGCTTTCAGGGCACATAAGGTCACCTCACAAAAATAAAAAATGAAAGAAAGAATCCTAAAGATCTCAGAGCAGACGCTGTTGGAGCAGCAGAGCGTTCAGCCGGGATTTCAATGTTTCTTCTGAATCCAGGAATCAGGAGCAGAAGTTACATTTACAGAGTCCAGATGATTTCTGGCTCCACTGGAGGACGACTGCAGCTGGACCGGTACCGGTACCGGTACCTGCTTTAAGTTCTGCTCAGAGCTCCAGGATGATCAGTCTGGATGAATCTAAACGCTCAGAAACCAGCAGATCAATCTGATCTCTGATCAATGGCTCCATGTTCTCCATCAGAGCCAAAGCTCCTCAGGTAGCGGCTCACCTTGGTGCAGCTACTGATATACCTGGGATTGTCTCCACACCTGATCACCTGATCAATAATCAAACTGTTTGATCAGCCCTGGTTTCTCTCTAGTGAGAATAAATAGATGCATTCAGACGATGAGTTTCATCTTTATGAGACACAAACTGAGCAACATGATTATTTACATTGAGGTTTTCACATCCTTTATTTCTCTTTTCTTTATTCTGTGTGTGTGTGTGTGTGTGTGTGTGTGTGTGTGTGTTAGCTTATTGTCTGAGGATAAATGTCATGGTTTAAACAGTAAAATATTAAAATCATAAAATCATGGGGCTTGATGCTTCCTGGTCTAAATAACTGAATCAGATTTCAGTGGATTTAGTGAGTTTTGACTCTTTCTAGTTTATTATTGTCCACAGAAAAAGTTTGTGTGGCTGCTGCACATTTTCACTGCAGGTCAAAAGTTAACCTATATTTACTCAAACTTTCATTTTCATACATGCCGACTTGTGCGTAAAATATGGCGCCGCACAGTTTTTGTGCGCACGCCGCTTTAGACATGAGGCCTCTGGTCACCAGAACAAAACGACAACCAGGGACGTTCAGAGATGTTGGAGGACGGAGAGACGACAGAGAACCCTAAACATGAAGACATCAATCACAGACACGGACAAGTTGAAGGACAATCTAACCCGGACATCATGTCCAGAACCTTGCTGCTCCTGTCTTCATGTCCTCTCCGTCTTACCCACGCAGTCGCAGCCCAGCGTCAGCAGCATGCGGGCCTCGGCGATGGTCTCGAAGTTGGGTCCGCTCACCATGCAGTAGACGCCGGTGCGGACACTGCAGCCGAGGTCAGAGGCCACGTCCAGCGCCAGCGTCCGCAGTTCTTTGCTGTAGGCGTCCGACATGCAGGGGAACCGCGTCCCGAACCTGGACAGGGGACGGAGGACAGGTCTACCATGACGGAAGAGGGTTGGAGCTTCTGGCCGTTCCGTCGCGGCGCCTTACCGCTCGTCGTTGGGTCCGCACAGAGGGTGCTGGCCGGCGAAACCTGGCAGGTTGATGTGATCCCGGATCACCATGATGTCCCCGACCTTGAAGTCCGGACAGATTCCCCCCGAGGCGTTGGTCACCAGGACAGAGTCCACACCCAGCAGCTTGAAGATCCGAACTGGGAAGGTCACCTTGTGGTGAGGGGGGGGCAGTGGGAGGAACCAGAGGGGGAACCAGAGGAGGAACCGGAGGGGGAACCAGAGGGGGAACCAGAGGAGGAACCAGAGGGGGAACCAGAGGGGGAACCAGAGGAGGAACCGGAGGGGGAACCAGAGGAGGAACCAGAGGAGGGCAGTGGGAGACGTTAACTCAAAGACAAAACTGTCAACTAGCGATACTTTCTTTGGACACAGAGGTAGAATTAGCCATAGGCACTCACCCCGCCCCGCCTCAGTGCATCCTGGGTAGTAATGAGGATGACTCACCTGGCAGAGGGAGTAACCTTCGTACAGGTGGAAGTGTCCCTTCATGAAGACACAGGGCGTCTCCTCGATCGTCCCAAACACCAGGCAGCCTTCGTGGCCTGGGACTGGAGAGCAGAGACAGTGGTTACCATGGCAACAGCTCAGACATGTCATCATCATCCAGGATGGCGCTAGGTTGAGGGAAGCATCCCAGTGAGATTAGCCAGACGCAGCCAACAGGATGAAAGGTTGGAGAAAAGGGGCGGGGCTTCAGGGAGGAGGGAAGATGGAGGACAAATGGCTCTGCTTCATGAATTCATTTAATTTAGTTTCATCATCATGAATCCAGTCTAGATTCAGTGATCAGTTCATTTCTACCAGCTGACCACTGGGGGAACTGGGTTTGTTGGGTTTACTGGGTTTGGTATAGCAACCAATCAGAGCGGAGGCGAAACCTGCCGAGACTCGTGAAGTTTAAACTACCAGGACGGGTTAACCGGGCCGTTAACCGTCACGTCCTGGATGAGAGCCAATGGAGACATTTGGTCCTCATTCCTCTCCAGAAGGTGGCGCTAACATATTGGGCTAATGCTAACCAGCAATTAGCAAGAATAAGAACATCCACTGAGTCACTAAGCAGCTCAATGAATCAGATTCCAGGATCAGATGACCCCGCCCACTCACACCGTGGCCCCGCCCACTCACCTGTGCTGACGGGGAAGTTGGGGATATCCTGGTACCTGAAGGTCTGCTTGTCGGTGGCGGCTTCAGCCAGCAGGCCGAGTCCGGACCCGCAGATCACGGCCACTTTGGGTTGGTGCCGGGTCTGGTTCTGGAGCCATTCGGTGGTCAGCTTGTAGTCATCAAAGGAGCAGCAGCTGGAAGTGGGTCAGATGAACAGAATCAGGTTCTGTTCTGCAGTCAGCGTTAATTGGACCGACTGCAGAACCTGTTCAGCCTGGACCACCTGGTCTACAGAACCAACAGAACTGGTCTGGAGCGGGTCTCACCAGGAGCTTCCTTTGCTGAGCATCGTCAGGCTGTGGAGTCACCAGGAGGAAGACGAGGAAGAGGAGGTCAGAGTCCTCTCCTCTGATTGGCTGATTTCAGCCCCACAAACACTCTCTGGTGCATTGACTCCATGTGACTTTGCCCTTTGACCTCTACAGTTTGTTCAGCCAGAACAACCAATCAGGTGAGGTCAGCTGGCCCACAGCAGACCTGGTTCTGGTTCTGACCCAGCGCAGGTCGGTACGGGTCCATCCGGTCAGCAAAGCCCTGCCGAGCCGGTTCAATGAAGCTGGGTCAGAAGTGGTTCTGGCGGGACGGAACCGACCGGACCCATCAGAACCATGAGAGTATTAGTTCAGTGTAGGATGAAATGTTTTATTTGTTGAATCAAGTTTGTTTGTTTTGATCAGATGTTTTATTTACAAATGGAGAAATTAAAAAATAGAATATATTTTCATATTTTCACTTCATTTTCAAACATTTACAAAACAACTCATGAGCTGGATTTGATATTTGGTTTTTGTCTCCAGTCTGTCCCCAGTCTGTCCGAAGTCTGTCTCCATTCTGTCCGAAGTCTGTCCCCAGTCTGTCCGAAGTCTGTCTCCAATCTGTTCCCAGTCTGTCTCCATTCTGTCCAAAGTCTGTCTCCAGTCTGTCCCCAGTCTGTCTCCATTCTGTCCGAAGTCTGTCCCCAGTCTGTCCGAAGTCTGTCTCCAATCTGTTCCCAGTCTGTCTCCAATCTGTCCGAAGTCTGTCCCCAGTCTGTCTCCATTCTGTCCAAAGTCTGTCCAAAGCCTGTCTCCATTCTGTCCGAAGTCTGTCTCCAGTCTGTCTCCAATCTGTCCGAAGTCTGTCCCCAGTCTGTCCGAAGTCTGTCCCCAGTCTGTCTCCATTCTGTCCAAAGTCTGTCTCCAGTCTGTCTCCATTCTGTCCGAAGTCTGTCTCCAGTCTGTCCCCAGTTTGTCCGAAGTCTGTCCCCAGTCTGTCTCCAATCTGTCCCCAGTCTGTCTCCATTCTGTCCGAAGTCTGTCCCCAGTCTGTCTGAGGAGGAAGAGGAGCAGGTTCTCCTCTGCGGCTCCAGACCAGCAAGGTTTGTGTCACTGTGGGAACCTTCTGCAGGAATTCAGCTCCAGTTGCCATAGAAACTGGGATTCTACAATAGCAACAGTGTGTGTGTGTGTGTGTGTGTGTGTGTGTTCTGCAGTATTTTATTTTTAACTTCAGCAGCTCAGTGATCAGGTTGACGCTCCATCAGTCCGAGGGCTCCAGTGCTTTGTGACATCACCAGGTGAGCCATGACCCGCGTTGTCCAGGTGACCTCCAGGTGACCTCCAGGTCCTGATCGGATCCTGATCCTCCTTCCAACTGATTGGATCTGGATCAGAACTTTCCCTCCAGGATTCAACATCCCATCTGAAGGCAGCTGGAATCTGACTCCCCGCCAGCAGGGGGCGCCTCTCCATCGCTGTCATCTTTGCAGAACCTGACAGAACCTCTGCTGGCGTTGCCGGCTGTAGGTTCTGGTTCTGCCAAAGGAATCCTGGGTCAACAGCAGGTGTTTAACTCCTCAGTTCTTCAGGCTGAGTATCAGAACCCGGGTCAGAACCAGAACTGGATCCAGGAAGACCTCAGTCTGGCCCATCGCTGCTCTCTGCTGCCACCTGGAGGCGCATTCCAAACGGGACAGACGATCCGATGGTCGCGCGTCGGTAATCAGGTGGTTCTGCTGCTGCCACTCGCTCCCTGCGCCGCCCCCTGCTGGACGCAGAGGGAACTGCAGTTCTGCTGAGTTCTGGTTCTGGATGTTTCCGCGCTTGGTCCAGAAGTCTTCGGCAGGCACCAGGAAGTGAGTGTTGCTATGGAGACAGTAAGGCTGCTTCCTGATCAGCTCAGATCTGACTGAGCTCTAAGGGTTAATTAGGGCTGGGAGGAGGAGGAGGAGGAGGAGGAGGAAGAGTCGCGCAGCGGCTCCGTCAGTCGGTCGGAACCAGCTGAGGAAGAGGAGGAAGCCGCTTCTTCAGCTGCGGTAAGACTAGCCTTCCTCCTCTTCATTCCTCCGTCCTTCTTCATCTTCGTCACCCCCTTCATCTTCATCATCAGCTGCAACAGTGGGCGCGTGCCCGTGGTTCTGCTCGTGCAAATGTTGAAATGGTGATGAAGAAACACCGTCCATCTCCTCCCTGCGTGCGTGAGTGCGCGCGCTGCTGCGGTCAATGCACGCGCTCGTGCAGGCGCTGAGTAAATATAGAAAGTGATGCGTCAGAGTGGCGCGGTGACGTAGCAACGGTGACGCCGCATTCCTTCACAGCTTCATCATCATCATCATCATCTGGTGACTGATGAACACACGCAGGACAGGGCGCGTGTTGACCCGGATCAATACTGCAACTCCCAGTCTGACCAGTAAGAGACCAGTCATGATCTAAAGACAGTTACCATGGCAACACCCGTTGGATGGATGAACGGTTGGATAGTTTGTTGGATGGATGGACTAACTTTGTTCTGTAATAAGCAGAAGAAGAAATTCTGCTGTAAAGTGTTAATTAACAGAGCGCCCTCTGTGGCCGAAGTGCATGACTTGTATCAAATGAGATCAGCTGCTCAGACATTCAGGACCATCATCTCATGATGATGATGATGATGGACCTGCAGAGCAGCTGGGATGCTCCTGCATCACCATCTGATGATGTCACGGATCATTCCAACCAAGACTGCAGCAGTCTTCTCTGTCTCTCCAGATGTTCATGTCTAAGTTCCGTGATTTTTCTCTTGCAGGTCATGTGACTTCAGAGAGGATGTTCAGTCTTGAGCGAGCTTCCAGTGGACGGCAGGTGTAGGGAGGCAAAGGATCATGGGAGATGGAGGGCCCCTGCAGACGGAGGGGAACGCTCTCCTCAAAGCTGTGTTCCAGGGAAAGCTGCGGCTCGCCCGGTTGCTGTTAGAGGGCGGAGCCTACATCAACGAAGGCAACGAACGGGGAGAGACACCCATCTCCGCCGCCTGCCTGGGGAACTATGACGACCCGCAGACCCGCCAGAGGATGGTCCGCTACCTGCTGGAGAAAGGCGCTGACCCCAACATCCCAGACAAGAGCGGCCGCACGGCGCTGATGCATGCCTGCGCCGAGCAGGCAGGGCGAGAGGTGGTGACCCTGCTGCTGGAGAACGGGGCAGACCCCAGCCTCAGAGACTACGCCGGTGCCTCCGCCCTGGTCCACGCCATCAACAGGGGAGACCGCGACACGCTGCAGGTACTGCTGGACGCCTGCAAGGCCAAGGGCAAGGAGGTGATCATTATCACCACTGACACATCTCCGTCGGGCACCAAGAAGACCAAGCAGTACCTGAACTCGCCACCCTCACCTGGCATCGTGGACAAACTGTCCCCTGCTTGCATGTCTCCTTCAGAAGTGGAGATCGGCACTGCGTCACCTGCAGGGGACAGGACCAATGGCCAGGAGGGCATCTTCAGCTTTGCGCTCACCTCGGCCTTACCACTGCCTTCCACTCGGCCTCCAGGTGAGAAGCGGCCCCCGCCTCGGAAGCTCCTGAAGAGGCTGAACTCGGAGCCCTGGGGCCTGGTGGCACCCTCGGTGCTGAGCGGAGTTCCTCCGGACCGGCTGGACACGGGTCTTGAGGAAGAGGGCAGCAGCGATCTGAGCAGAGCCACCGCCGAGATGAACGGTCTATCCATCTCAGAGCCGGTCCGGACTCGGTTGTCACGACGACACAGCATCGAGACGCATGACCCCTGCTCTCCCAAGCCCATTGACCGGTCGTGCTCCGAGGACTGCACCGGCCTCTCTGCCACGTCCTGGGCCGACAAGGTGCAGCAGCACCAGATCCTGTACCGGAGAAACACCGCCCCTGAACCCCAGGAGAACGCCGGGGGGCCTGGGGCTATCCGGCTCCTGGTGCACCCTAAACTGAGCCGCATGGAGCACTACGAGTCCGACACTCATCTTTGTCCAGAGTCCATCCCTGGATCGCCAGACTCTGGGCGGGTGTCAGTGGAACGGCGACGGTATAATGCCTCCCCGTTGTCCCTGGTGACCAGCTCATCCAGGGAGTCTCTGGAGAACATTCCTAACTCGGTGTCGCCCATCACTGTGCGCCGTCGGCCCCCAGGTCTGCTGGAGCGCCGCGGCTCCGGGACGCTGCTGCTGGACCACATCTCCCACACTAGGCCCGGCTTCCTGCCTCCTCTCAACATCAACCCCCACAGACCCATTCCTGACATTCGAGCCAATGGAAAACCCACCTCCCCCGTTCACAGCGGACACAAGATCCTGGTCCCCATGGCCCCAATATCTCCTAAGCGGGGCCCCGAATCCAAAATGAAGAAGAAGCTGATGAGGAGGCACTCCATGCAGACAGAGCAGATGAAGCAGCTCTCCACCTTCCAGGAGATCCTGGCTGAGAAGGTGGTTGAGTCCAATGGGGATTGATGACAGGAGGCAACAAAGCATGATGGGTAGCTGCTGAGTCCCAGCTAACACCAGGTCCTGGTGACTGAGGTGAGCTTTGTTTGACACCACCTGACTGGATCAATTCTGTTCACTGAGGTTTGGGTCGAAGGGATGGTTCTGATCCAATGGGATGTTCCCTGCAGCCATCAGAGTGTTACCAGTGTGGAGAATCAGAGCTTTTCCCCATCTAAAACATCAACTTGGAGGTGCGTTTGATTCAGAGATGGTCCTGTATGACGATATGTTGGTGCTGGAGACTCGACAACCAGGCAGATCCTGAACCTCCAGGCAAGTCACAGGGCAGAGGAGGTTCTGATTGGAGCCACACAGTGGCTCCTACAGGACCAGAACTTTTCAGACCAAACCCTCCAAGATCCAGCCAGTGGTCAACCCTGGATTCTGGTGGTATCTCTGCTGAGGTGTGGGGGCGTCTCAGAGAGTTAGGGATGGTCCTCGAAAGATACTCCATCCAAAGTATGGAGAACTGAATGAACCTCCTCACTTCACTGTGTTCTGGATCAGAACCGGTCCTGTAATGTAACCGGGTCGATTTCTCTGACGTGGATGATCTTCAGGACCTCCCCAACCAGGATCAGAGGCTGCGTGACTGCAGGGAAGGTACTGAACCGCTCAGAACCAGAACTCTGGTCCAGGTTTTCTGCAGATCTCAGCAAGAACCTGAGGAGAGTCTGATGCAGGCGAGGTGAACCCTGACCCCTGAGGACCGGAGGCACTTCTGGCACAGAACCAAACTCTACAAGAACTTTTTCTTTAACAACCTCAAACCAAGACAGAGTAACTAAACCCCAAAATACTCTCTATAACCGGTTCTTAAGAGTCCTGTCTTATTTTTTTGTACAGACATTTTCATGCAAATTTGACTAATTCTGCAATATTTTTTTGTCTAAAACCGTCTCAGTGCTGCCCTCATTAGGTTGAAGGGTGGCTACTGCATCTGATTTTTCCTGTTGGTTCCAGTCACTCAGCTGGCATTAGTGCTAACCCCTCCCTCATCCCCACACTTGGCTCCACCCACATGGTGGTTTTTTCATAAATTTGTCAGGGGGCGGAGCTTTGCTTTCTGTTAATTACACTTTAAATCAGCCTGAAGGTGGCGCTTCTGTCCTGCTGCGCGTCACAAACTGAATGCTCAGATCTCATTTGAACGGTTTGCTGATGTGCAAAGACTGACCCCTGGTGGTCACAGCAGATTCAGCAACAGGTCTCTTGCAGGTTCACGGATCTCAAGTCAGGTTTCATCTGCAGCTCGGGCTAAGCTCAAACTAAATCTGACCCGTATTTTAATGATTCAACTGAAAAAATTGAACTGTTATTTTACAGACTTATTCCAGATTGATATCAAATAATCTATATTTGAACTGTTTCAGTTAATGTGGATCAGGGTGTCAAACTCCAGTCCTGGAGGCCCTGAAACCTTTAGATGAGCCTCTGCTGCAGCACCTAAACAGAATAATGAGGTCATTAAGGTTCTGGAGAACCGGTCCACACCAGAAGGTCATGAAGCCGTTTCATTCCAGAGTTTTGTACCTGAGGCTCATCTAAAACCTGCAGGACAGCGACTGCAGTTTGACACCTGTGATGTAGATGTTCTGGTTTAGTTGAAACCTGAAGTTCAGGTTCTGAGAAAATCTGATCAAGCCAATAAATAAAGTACTTTAATCCAGAACTTTTCTGTAATGGATGGAAAACTGAGTGGAAGGAAAATGTGTGAGGACCAAATTGTACGAGACGGTTTTAGAGATGTTTTCTGATTGGCTGTCCCAGGAGGACTTGGTACCGGTTCTGATCGCCGTGGTTCTGTAAATGTTTGGTGTAACTTTGATTCTCCTCCATGTTCTCTGAAGAAGAGCTCATGTTGCTGTCCGGCCGATGAAGGACAGGAAGCTGCTCCCGACAAGCTGACGCACCGAGGTTCTGATGGACAGAGACCCGGTTCTTCCACATCAACGATTAGAAAATAACACTTTCATCCAACTAAACACTGACTTCTGGGTTGGGTAGGAAACCGGCAGAATGATTTCAGAACATGGCAGTCCAATGACCCAAACCGAGAAACATAAAGACGTTTATTAAAGATTAAAATGTTCCTTTAGACAGGAAGTGACATCATAGTTACAGATCACCACTCAAAAACGTATTCATCACTAAAGTGACCAATGAAATCTGTCCAACTGAACTAAGCTCCGCCCACACACGATTCTGCAGGAACTGGATCAGATTTTCAAAATAAAGCTTCAGCTTGCATCCGATGTTGGCGTCTCGTAGCTTACACAGATAGGCGCGAAAGAGGAGATGGCTCACTCTGATCAAGTCCTCAAATGCACCAGTGGAAACTTTAAAGTGCAAAGATCAGTAAAAGCGGGATGCATTACTATGGATCAAAATAACATAGTGTGATGTAAAACAAAGATATGTGTTTGGGCAGATGACTTACTCTGCTTAAAGTTTACTAATAAGGAGTGTTTAAAAAAACGCTTAAACAGACAGAAGTAAAACAGAACCCTCACTCTGTTATGTACTGAGGTCCATTTTAAACAGAGATAGTGTAGAACAGACATCTCACTCTGATCAAACAGTGACAAATAGAGATAGGAGTAAAAAAGAAGCCTCACTCTGATACATACTGAGGCACATTTAAAACAACAGATAGTAGTGCAGAACAGATGTCTCATTCCAGACAAAACGGCAACAAGCAGTGAGACACCAGACAAAGATAGGAGAGAGAAGAGAGAGAGTTCGTTGGTTTATTTTTTGAAGAACTTCTTGTTGAGCAGGAAGATGAGCAGATTGACGTTGACTTTGGCTTTATCGAACATCTTCATCACCGCCACGCCCTCGTACTGCAGCTGCAGCAGATCCTGGGCACAAAACACAGCAGCTGGAGCGAGGCAGGTCCACCGAACCAGAACCAGGACCAGGCAGACCAGCACTGGGTCGCTACCACTCCACAACATGAATCCCACAATGAAAGTTAATAGCTTCTATTCAGGTTTTCTATATTCAGGTTAATATAGTTGTTGAAACTCATAAAGAGATTCAGGAAGTGAAGAGGTTGAGAGCAAACATCGCCGTATTGTTCAATCTGAGATGTTTTCCTAATGTCAGGCAGACCTGGCCTGTGTTCTGGTTCTGACCGGGTTCTGGTGGTACCTGGTATCGGAGCAGGAAGTCCTCCATCTGGACCCCCAGGAAACGGGCGCTGACGCTGAAGCTTCCCGTCTCTGGACCAGGTGTGATGTCGAAGACGACGTTCCTGAACCTGGAAGAGGTCAGAAGGTCAGGGTGGTGGTGATGTCATGGTGATGTCACGCTCCCCCATCCCGCCTCACTGTGTGGTCGGCAGGTCCTCTATCTCCAGCAGCACTCCCTTCTCCTGCAGCCGGGCGGCGCTGTAGCTCAGAGCAGGAAGCTTCTTCTTCCCTCTGCTCTCTGCTGCGTTCCTATTGGTCCCTTTGCTGCAACAGAACAACCGATGACGTGGCCGTCGGGGCCCGAGAACCAATCGGGTCTCTGGAAGCGCGGCGGGTCGTCTCACCTGCCAGTGGTCAGGTAGTCCAGACAGGAAGTGATGTAATGCCTGTAGAACTCGACCTGCTGGCAGTGGAAGCTGCTCTTCTCCTGCAGGCGGCTCAGAGTCTGCTGCAGCTTGTGAAGCTCCGCCCCCCGCCGCTGGCGACGCACCCGCTGCTGTCGGATGTCCTGGAGTGACAAACTGGGTTCAGTCCGGGCCGAAACCGGTTCAGGCTGGTTCTGGTCAGGCTGTTACCTTGGCAACCATCTGCAGGAGCTGCTCCTCGGCCCGCGGCGGCCGCAGAACGCCGAGCGCCTCCAGGCGGCGGAGGCTGCGTACGATCTTCCTCTTCTTTTCCTCCAGGCTCAGGTTGCCGTTGGCGACCAGAGACGGGTTCCTCTTCATCTTCTCAGGCGTCTGAGCGTCCTGCCGGGCCCGGCGCTGCACCAGCCAATTGTGACACACTTCCTGTTTGGAAACAGAACCCGGTCAGGTGAGCGTCACCTGGTGAGGCGAGCGTCGCCCCAGTGAGGCGAGCGTCACCTGGTCAGGCGAGGTCTTTGTTTTCAGGATGTCCCTCAGAGAGTCGCCTGGCTGAGTCCTGATGACGTCGATGATCAGCTGCTTGGTGCTGAAACCAGAACTACAAGTGAGCAGAGCAGAACAACGTGCTGACCTACCTGGACAGGTGAGGCAGAGCTACCTGAGCAGCAGTCCTCGGACGTCCGGTCGGTCTGAAGAGTCGTCAAAAACATCAAATTTGTTGGTGAGCGTCAGAGAAACTTCCATCTTACTGAACTCTGACCCTGGATCAGCCGACGCCTCACCTGAGGATCAAAAACCCCAAAAACTCGTCACAGCAGGTGCCAACATCTGGGTCCAACATCCAAACCCACGAGGACCAGTTTACACCTGTACAGTACTATGCTGCCGCCTGACCCGACCCAAACAGCAGCAGCAGGTAATGGTACCGTTGAGCTCCTGCAGGGAGGGAACCGGTCCGAGGTCATTCAGGATCAGCCTCAGCGGGTCCGACGGGTCAGGACACAAAACCTCCTGATGCTCCAGCAGCAGCTGCAGAGATGGAGGCAGCAGGTCCAGGAGTTTAATGTCTTAAAGCGACCCTAACCCTATGAATCCTCCAGGAGTCATTTTATAGCCAGTGTGTGCTACATAAACAAGACATGATTTAAAAGAAATTCAACTTCATAGTTTAATGTCTTGAAATTGGGCCTCTGTCTCTTTAAGAAGCTGCTACTCTTTCTGATGCTTTGCCTTCAGGAAGTCATCACAACAATGCTTTTGCACCTGGACCGACTGGAAACTGCATCTCAGGAGGCGGGGCTAAGTCCAAGTGTTTAGACATGGTTTCCATGGCGACCCAAATGGTTGCCACAGAGACCAGAGGGTTCCTCAACATGAATGGAAAAAAAACAAACCCCAAAGCAACCCTCCTGGTCTGTAACATGATGTAGAAACATGATACTGCCCCTTTAAGAAAGGCAGCAGCAAGAACACGTTGAGATGAAACCAACAATATTCTTCATCAGTCTCACTGCAGACTCAAATATAACGTCAAACACAGAAAACTAGCAACACCAAAGCTAGATAGCACTCTGCCCATCTAGCCGTGGCTAGGCTAGCATCGGCTCAGTGGCGCCTCCCCGGAACCACACGGACCTTCTGAACCCAAAGAGTCTTGGTTCTGCTGCGGCTCACCTTGTGAGTGTTGAGCAACTCGCTGACGGAGATGTAGACGATGGGTCTGTTGACGATCAGCTGCTCAGAGAACTCGTCCATGCTGAACAGCTCCTCTGGTTCGGGAACATCACAGACGCTGTGCAGGAACTTCCTGTCCAACAGAACATGAGCGGCAATCAGCAACGCCTCCCCTGACCTTTGACCCAAGGCTTCCGACGTCTGTACCTGAACCTGCCGTGGGTCTGGGTGATGTACTGGTTAAGGGCGTGAACGTGGTAGCCGTCTCCGTGGAAGTGCTTGTTGGCGGCGGCGTGCTGCAGCATGCGGGCTATGGACCCCAGGATGTGGCGCTGCTCCGGCTGCAGGGCGGATCCGGCCGACCGGTCCACCACGTCGAAGCCGTCCGGAGCCACGATGGCCGGATTCATGTAGCGATAGTACACCAGGTTTCCCACAATCTGCAGGGAGCATCCCGGTTAGAGGAGAGCCAGACTGACGGACAATAGAACTAGAAATCTGTTCTAGAAATTCATCGGTGCCACATCCTGAGGATTCTTCTGGCCTGGTTCAATCCAGACCAACCTGAGCTGAACATCCAGATTTTGTTCTGAAGGTTTGATTATTTAGTTCTGAACAGGTTTAAATCCAAAGAGACTCAGTCATGATCCAGTCAAACTGGGAGCATTCCAGTACGACTCACCTTGTAGAGCTCGGCCTCGCTGGCCACAGGGAACTTTGTCTTCAAGGCGTCTCGGAGAACCTTGGCTGTGTAACGTAGGCCATACCTGCCATCAACAGAGACCAGCCATCAGAAATTGTTCGATTCAAACTGTCCAGCAATCAATCAGCAAAAATAAGTAACAGGATGTCAGGCTGTGGGTGGACGGCGACAGGAGAGAGCAGGAAGTTGGGGACCTACGGCAGTTTGTTGAGGTTGGAGGTGATGGCTTTGAGGACGCGGTCCGTCAGGTTCTTCAGGTTGATGATGGCGATGTCGATTCTTCGCTGGACTTCCGGGTGGGACAGGGCTTCCTCCGCAGAAACCTCGTAGGGTAGAGAGCTGAAGGGACGGAGCCGGTCAGGTGAGCCCCTCGGTGACCTAATGACCTTGTCCTCGGTGTCTCACCTCTTGTGTCCGGTCTGGGTCTCGGTCTGGTTGATCCAGGTCTTGTAGACCTCCAGCGGGTCGGTTCTGATGCTGAAGGTTTGGTCCAACAGGACGTCCCGCAGCGCCGGACCCAGGGAGTCCCGCAAGGCGTTCTGACCGCGCGCCTGCCGGTAAAAGTTCACCAGCATCTTGATGACGGTGGGATTCCCGGTAATCACTTCCTGCGGCTGCTCCACCTTCAGTCTGACAACACACAGTTGCGTTCAGGGGCAGAGAGACGTCACAGCCTTGAGACAGGTGCTAGATGACATCATAGGATGTTACCTGATCTCGTATCGGAGAGCTTCGGTAAAGAGCTGCAGCAGCAGGAAGGCGTCTCTGCGGTCGGAGCCGTAGTTGAACAGGCTGAAGACCAGCATCTCCACGAAGCAGGTGGAGCGGCTCTGCGGCATCAGGAAGATCACATGGGCCAGGTAGAGGGGCTGCGTCTGGAGCAGAGCAACACGCTGTTACACCTGCGGCAGGCGGAGCAGGCCGGACTCACATGTGGCAGGCGGAGCAGGCCGGACTCACCTGCAGCAGGTAGAACAGGTGCTGGTAGGCCTCCAGCTTCTCCCTGCGGTCGCGGCTCAGAGCCTTCAGCCCTTTGCTTCTCTCCATGTCCATCAGGTCCGACAGGTGCTCCTTGTTCTTCCCGGTCAGCTTCTTGCAGTGGGACACCACTTCCTGTTGGAGGCACGAGTCATAACCAGCAAAGCAGGACGGAACCAGCAAAGCGGGTCGGAACCTGGAACAGCTCCCACCTGCAGCGTGGCCCGGTTCCGGACCAGCAGGCCGATCTTCAGGTCCATCAGGTCAAGGTCGGCCTCCAGTTGCCGGTTAGCGCGGATGCTCCGCACCACTTCCTGCCGCAGCCGCAGAAGCTCCGCCTCCTCTCTGATGTCATCGTCTCCAAGGTCGAGCAGGCGCAGGAACCTCCTGATCACAGACAGGGGGGGCGTGTCCGAATGCACTGGGGAGGGGGTGGAGCTAGTTAGTGATGGTCAGCGGCTCGACCAATCAGGGACTGTGAACTCACCCAGCAGTAGGAGTTGCATCAACTAGTCTAATCACTATCACATGACAAAACTAATTTATCCAAGGAAATGAAAGAAGGTGAACTAGATGAGTTCGTCACAAAGCTCAAATTGTATAAAAATTTAAATAATTTACCAAAGAGAAACCGGGCTCTCTCTCTCTCTCTCATATTGCTGTCAAATAAATTAGTGCCGAAAAAATCCTTTAACAAAAGAGATTTCCGGAGTAATGTGGGACAAGGCGTCATGATGTCGGGCTTTTTATCCATCCAACTGATCAGCGTCACTCTGCGTATTGAAGCTTCTAACCTGGCAGCTTTACGCTCATAAAAATATTATTTGACAACATCTGGAAACGAAGTTAAAGCTTCATCCTGAGGATCTGATGCAGGCGATTTCTGCCGCCGCCTGCATGTCGGTTCAGAGAGCCGCTGCTGATCAGCGGGGCGTCCTGCTGCGCGTCGGGCGGAGCTGTAACCAAACGGGATCCGGTCATAATAAGTTTGGTCTGTGATGCTCCAAAGGCACCATGGTGGTCAGTGTGATAATTTGACTGTGTGATACTGCAGCTCTCCAGAGATCATCAGCATCAGCTGGTGATTGGGAAAAAAAAAAAAAAAGTCACACCCGACTTTGTTCCGCTGCTCACGAAAAAGTTTGTGATAATGATCCGTTTCTTGTTCTTTTAATTCTGCATAATAGATAATTTAGCTGATAAAGCCTCCAAGTTGTTGTGAAGCATTTTGCGCTTATGTCATTATGACGTCACCGCGACTGGTCTACTTTGACTCGACTTTTATCATGTTGTAATCGACCGTAAGAAATATGAAGTCATTCAACCCCTACCCAGCAGGCGGTACTGGTTCCGGGCCCGGCTGGCCCGGAAGAACGTCTGGATCTTCACCACAGCGTCCACCTGTGGGAAATATCACACCATTACCATGGAGATGTCACACACACCTGGACACCAGGTTTGGATCAGAACCAGTTTGGTATGGGTTCAGATTAGAACCACAGAAATTCACATTTTGCCTGAAGAATCGGAGCCGGGTCAGAAGTCTCCTCCTGGCGAGCCACATCCTCACCAGCGCCTGGATCTGCACAGGAGCGATCCACATAATGTTAGCGTCCAGCGCTAACGTTAGAGTCCAGCGCTAACGTTAGCGTCCAGCGCAGTGTCCACCGCGCGAGGCGCCAGTGGTGTGATTGGTCCATTCTCCACCTTTAAATGCATAAACTATAAACCTATCTTCTATAAACTTATCTTGTAGAAATAAATCTGCTCCGCCGCTCAGAGCAACAGAGACGCTTGCAATCCGGCTTTAGGGGGAAAAAAAGGAAAAAAAAAAAGGCTTTTTAAAATTATTATTATTTTCCTAAAAACACAAAGGCTTAGCCTGGCGGTCGGGCTAGTAAAGCATGGCGGGCCGCCAGGCCTATAATACACTGTGGGAAACCCTGACCAGGTGTGTCCCAGTCTCACCTGAGGGTCTCCGAGTGAAGATGTTGTGACGGCCCAGAGGGGTAAAACCATCGGTTACCTTGACAATGGACCTCCAGTTCCTGTAGAGGAGCTGCAGCCGGCGGCGGTACGCCCTCTGCTGGATGAACCTCCTCCAATGAGACTGAAGAACAGAGAGAGGCGGTGATGATGATGAAGATGATGGTGATGGGAGCGGCCGCAGCTCTCACCTGGATGACGACCACAGCAGCACTCTGACCAATCAGGTAGCGCTGGCGACCCTCCAGCTGCTGCCTGACCAGGAAGCCCCGACAGCGCGCCTGCAGGCCGACCACAAGGGCGGCGCTTCTGCGCCACAAAATGCTGCGGTTGTAGGATGCTGAAACGCTGCTCACTACTTCCTGCAGGGGGCGACAACAAGTCAGGGTCCAGCCAATCATCTCGCAATAAACCAAAAAACTATCAGACACGATCAACATCAGTAGCCAGAATACTCGATAATTTTACTGAAACGCACAGCATTCTGGGAGGCAGAGGCGAGCTAAGCTAGCTGGGTAGCATCTGCTCATTCACTAATACAAAGAACGAACCAATAATTATTGATAATGACTGAAATGAAACAGTGATACGTTTTCCAACCGCATGGTCCAGCCAATCAGAGACAAACTCATAAAGCTCCAGCCAATCAGAGCCTCTGAAACTAGACATGAATCCTGTCAGCCCCTCTAACCGCTGCGATCCGGTCCGCCTCTTTTCCATCAGCAGATCCGGTCCGGCACATTTTAGTACCTATTTGAAGGTTAGCACTAGCAGGACGATGGAGGTATCTGATTGGCTGCTGACCGCCTTCATTGATTGGCTATAAAACAAACTTAAAGTGGGTTGGTTCCTGCTCAGTCCAGGTATTTATTCTGACCAGGTGCAGCTACAGGTCCCGCCCCTTCACCTGTATGTCCTGCCGGGTCAAGAAGCGGCCGTGGTTCTGGAAGCCGTCGGGTACCTCCCAGCTTCCCTCCAGCCGGCTCAGGTGGAAGTAATAAAACGACCCGTCGTCCAGCCGGACCCGGACCCATGGACTCCGCTCTGCACCTGGACACGGCAGAACCTTCGCTAGAGTCCACGCCTCACCTGGACGGGCCTCACCTGGACGGGCCTCACCTGGACGGATCCGGTCCGCCAGCCGGCCGCTTAGCTCCTGCTGGTACGCCGCGGCGCAGTCTGGCAGAACGCCACGCAGCTGCAGGTCTGGCAGAGACAGAACCCGCAGCGTCTGCTGGGCCCGGTTCTCCTTTACCGCCTGGTTTGCGGCTGCCACCGCCAGGCACACTGCAGGAGCGGGTCAGAACCACACAGGTGGGTCAGCAGGTTCTGGGCCCTGAGGCCTTCTGCTGATGGGATCGAAGCGGATCGGGAGCGGTTCTGATCGGACTCACGCTTCAGGGCGTTCTGGCTCTGCTGATTGGCTTGCTTCACTACTTCCTGGATATCAGCCAACCACAGCTCAGCTCCTGGGTCTCTGCTCATCTGATTGGACAGAAGCAAAATGATGGGGATCCCTCAGTAAAGCGCTGGTTACCTGTTACCTGTGCGCTCACCTGGGCTTTGTCGTGCCTGCAGCTGGTCAGCAGCATCAGGTACCTGCAGACATTGGCAGGTATGACGTCCTCCAGGCCACCAGAGGGCAGCAGCAGAGCAGACAGCAGCTGCTGGACGTCTCCTCTCATCAGCGCCTCGTTTATCAGGCCGACTGCCTGGAGCTCTGTCACACAGGTAAACACAGGTAAACAGAAGTCCCCTGGTGCATCCGCATGGTGTGTGTGTGTGTCGTACGCTGGTGTTGGTCCTCGGCGCAGCTGTTCACGCTGTTTATTCCTTCCTGCAACTGATTCCAGGTGAGCATGGCTCCGCCCTCCTGCTGCTTCACACCTGCCAGGTGCTGCATGTACCTGGCCAGCACAGACCTCTGCATCATCATCATCATCAGGTGCTGTGGAGCTCAGCAGGTAGACGACCTGCTCTTACCTGTCCATGAGGGCGCTATCCACATCACAGAGTCCTGCAGACAGACTGACCAATGAGGAGCTGAACTGCTGCAGATGTCCCGCCTCCAGGCTCTGATTGGTCAGAGCAACCGCTGACAGCATCTCCACGGCAACAAACAGTTCTTCCTGGTGCAATTCCCCCTGGAGGACAGAACAAGAAGCTACAGGACCAACAGAACTGAGCCGCTTCCTGCTGGACCAGGTGGGACCCAGGTGTGTCTACCTGAGTGGTGCATCTCTGCAGCAGCTGCAGCTCCCGGTGATAAAGCGCCGCCGCAGCTGGAAACACTTCAGGCAGCTGGAGGTCAGAGTTCATCAAGCAGCTGACGGTGCGCCTGGGATCGCTTCCCCGCAGCGACGAGTTGACGCTCTGCACCGCCAGGACAACTGTGAGACAGGTGGACAGGTGAGACGGGTGAGCAGGTGTTTCCTCCAGCAACAACAGGACTTACGTCTCGCGGCGCTCTGAGCTTCCTGGTTGGCAGCAGCGATGCTCTCCTGCAGCTCGGCCGGCTCCAGAGGATCTGGGGAGCCCAGGTCCTGGGTCAAGGGTCAGAGGTCAGAGCGGTGAGCCACAGGGAAGCAGAACATCTGGACCTAGAACGTCAGAGTGCGTTTTATACCAGCGCCTTCTGGTGGCGGTCCTCCAGCAGCTGATCCAGGTACCAGGTACCGTTGGAGACACGGAGGCCCCTGAGGGCCAAACATGGCCGCTGCAGCGCAGCAAGCAGAGAGAGTTCATTGGCAGCGTCCAGAGCCTCGTCCACCTGCTGCACCGCACACCTCACTGCGACACACAGGGAGGACCAATCAGGGCCCTGCAGGACCAATCGGGACCCCTGCAGGACCAATCAGGGCCCTGCAGGACCAATTCAAGTGATTTATTATTGAGTTGAATCTTAATTCCAGTTTGTAACTCCAGGAATTAGAACTGAATTAAATTGTAATTAATTATTCATATAAATATCTTAAGAATTCAAAACAGTTCAAATCAGAAAAGGGTAAAATATTTTGGGTTAGCAGCTGGTTGCTGTAAATCGTAGTAAAAAGAAGGAGGTGGATGTTGGTGCTTCACTGATTCTGTTTTTTGGGGGGAAAATCACTGCAGATGAAATGAATTATGTCTTGGTTTTTATTCATATCAGATTTTGTCATTTTCTGAAAATTTCCTGATTGTTTTATTTTGACCAAAGTCGTCTTTCTTCCCGTTTCTCTCCTGTTGTGATGGCGGTCTGGGTCGGTCTGCCGTGTTCTCACCGTTGACGCTGCCGATGAGCTCCTGGATCTCCTGGCGGCTCAGGAACTCCTCGTACATGTCTCTGTCCTCCAGGCCTCCCTGCTCACACACAGGCGGGTCAGAACCAGCAGCCGATTGGACGGCAGCGTTTCGTCTTCGACCAATCACGGCTGACCTGATGAGCCGCTCGCTCCGCCTTCCTCCTCCTGGCCTCCCTCAGCGCCTCCTGGTAGGGGGCCATCAGCGCCTCCTGCAGGTCGCAGAGCAGCGCCGCGGGGTTCCTCAGAGCCGCCGCCGTGCCGCTCACCTCCCCTCGGTCCACCGCCTCATTAATGGCCGCCACGGCCGCGTGCACTGAGGACGGAGCACGGCGTCAAACCAGTACCTCTACCCGGGTGCTGCCAGCCAATCGGAGCGCTCCTACCTGCGGCTTCGTCCACAGACAGCTCGTTGGCCAGGATGCCTCCGATCTTACTGAAGGCCGGCATCTGGATCCCGTATTTATCCAGCTCCAGCTCCATGTTGCTGATCTCCTCAGCTGCAGAGTCACATGTTACCAACGTTGCTCTCTGATTGGTCCAAATATACACCAAGACTCAATCTGGCTGCTGATGCTTCCTGGAAAACACACCCGAGTCTAACACTCACCTGTCTGTCAACATTTACCTGTGAACTTTACTTTTCCATAGAGGTCATAAATAGGAGGAGCCAAGCCGAGTCTGTGCAGGTAGAGGCTGCAGAGACACGAGAGACAGACAGGTGAGCCTATAGACAGACAGACGGACGGACGGACGGACGGACGGACGGACCTGAGGGCGTGGATGCAGTAAACTGCTCTGGGCATGTTCTTCTTGTCATAAACGTCTGTAGTTTCAGGATGGAAGATCTGGAAACATGAACAGCCAATCATGAGTTGTGAAGCTGATCAGCTGACCAACAAGCGACCAATCCTGTGAAGGTTGTCTGACCGCTGGCAGGCCCAGGGTCGTCATGGCGTTCCTCCAGTGGTTTATGTTGTCAGTGTGACGAAACTGGAGACCCACAGCCTGCACAGATCAATGTTATTGATTAGAGGAATCAGTTCTGATCGGTTTCTGGACCGGAACCCGACGGAACCGATACTCGGAAACCAGAACTTCTTAGAAACCCGAGGCTGCATGACAGCCGGGTTTTCTGATCGAGTGGTGCATGATTCAATAATTCAGCTCAATCTTTCACCTGGCCTGGCTCAGGGGTTAGCTTACCTGAAAAACAGCTAGCCACTGAAACATTCAAGATGGGCCCCATTTTTCAAGATGGAAACATTACCATGAAAATGTAATTTTTGGACTAAAATCGCTAATTGGATGAACAGGGTTTCCCCCACTAATCCCGCCGGCAGACTAAGGGTTAAAGCTGGATCGCAAGCATCTCTGTTGCTCTGAGCGTTTTACTGGCGCAGCAGATTTATTCCTAAAAGATAAGATTATAGTTTATGCATTTAAAGCCAGGAGAGCGGACCAATCACGTCGCTGCCGCTTTATTTCTGAAGTTTACCTCAGCACAGATCCTCCTTTCAGTCAAACTGGACTCAGGCTGACCTGTATGGACATTTACATCAATCCCTGCGAGGAATCATGTTTCTTTGGAGAAATTTACATAAAGGTAGGAGTTTAAAACGAACTGTGTTAGTTCTGGTTGTGCAGCTCTATGTGAACCGCAGGAATAACTTCTAGTGGCTTTCAGAGGAACGTTGATGGAGCGCTGAGAATGATTTATATTTGTGAACAAAGAATGATGTTGGGCGTTTCCATCTCAACTCGCTGCCCAGCGTGTGGCGCTGTCTGCCCTGTAAAGTTCATGTCTGTGTCCCGGTTGGTCGGAGCGTTAGCGGTTAACGAACCAGCGCTAACCTCCACGCTGGTTTTATATTAGTTTATTATTATTTTTCCGGTTACACGAAGCATCAAACCATATTAATGATTTGTATATTTAGTCAGAGTTAATGCGCGCAGAGATCTGAAAAACTCTTAAACTTCAGCAACCAAAGCAGTTTCTGTGGCTCTTATTAAAAACTGAACAAACACAAAATGTTAGAGCTACTAAAGCCACATTAGCAGCATTAAATGAAATCTCAGTTTGTTGCTCATCATCAGTGCAGCAGATTTAACTCATCCTGCAGGGCCGGTCCAAGGCTGCATGGGGCCTGGGGCAGAATCTGACCTAGGGGCCCCTCTTGCTGCTAAAACCATCAGCACCTCTGATGCTGATGGATTTAGTGAAGTCTGGGATAGCGGGTCCAGTTTAATTGACAGAGCAGTCAAATGTAATTGTAGCTTACTAAAATTTATTTATGAATGGTGTAAACTCAAAGATTAAACTCACAGTATCAGATTGTTGCTATGGTAACAAAACAATCCAACTATGAATATTGTTCTTTGAACTTTTACAAAGTAAACTTGCCAGCTCCTTAAAATCTTAAATTTAAATGTTAAACAATTTAAAATCTTTTAATTTATAATCACCATTAAATCAAATTTTGCAGCTTTGATCATCTCAATAAATAAATGTTACATTTATGTATCTGTGCTAAAATATCAGCATTTATGGCCCCTGAAGCCCTGGGGGCCTCATGGAGCCGCTGACTTCATTTGGATTAAACAGAAGTGAAAATAATTGATATTCATCTCAATTGTATTTTTTGATTTGTTGTTTTTAAGACTAGCTGTGGATTTAAATGGTTTCACTGTAACATGTAATTACCCAGTAATATTTTTACATTTCCTGCCAACTTAACATGTTTTAATACAAAAACCTGGCGGACCGCCGATGGGCTGAGCAGGTTTTCTGGGGAAAACCTGGATATATGCGTTAAGTGTTAAATCAAACCTACACATTTTAGAAATAACACATTTTCTTGATTTTGACTTTTTTCCGGAGGACTTTTCTCATGGTTGCAATGGAAAATACATATGTTTGCACTAAAACTATCAGTAACCACAACTACTGCTAGCTGTGGCTAAGTTAAGTTAACTAACTAGTTGTGGCAAAAAAAAGTTAAGTTCACTGATCAGCAAACAAGAATCTTACCTCAGCTAATGCTAATCTGCTATACACATAAAAAGTTACCAGAAGCCAACGCCACTAAACATAAAAAAAAACTTAGCAGAAGCTAACGCTAACGTTAACATGTCGGTCTCTCTTCTTCTTCTCCTCCTTCCTGGTCTGAGACTCGCTAACAGCAGAGTCCTCCGTTTCTGATTCTGCTGCATTTTATCACTTTAACGTTTCATGAACTAAAACAGGATGTGACTTAAAGTTCATCCAAGTCATGAAAATGGGAAACATTTTATGGCACTAACTGGTTTAAAGGGCTAAGCTGTCCGCCATCTTGAGAAATGGCTGTCATCCTGAAATCCAGGTAGCTGATGGGAAATATGAAAAGTGTGCGACCTGAGGGGTTAGCATGCTAATGCTTGTATCCCTAGTTGAAATACATTCACAGTAAAATGCTGAACTATTAACACAAAAACCTCAGATCATCATGTTGTGGTCTCTGGACCGGACCAGAACAGAACCAGCACCGAACCTGGTATCGGAACTGTTCTGGATCGTAGATCTTCTTCAGTGGCACGGCAGTCGGAGCGAAGTGCTGACCCAGTTTGGCCAGAATGACTCCATTACGTAGCGCCTCCTCCAGCTGGGTCGGGGCAGGAAGCTCCTCCCCCAGACACGCCTCCATCCACCTGGGCAGGAAACACGGGTCCCAGTGAGAAAACCCCCACATGGACGCACCAGGCCCAGTTCTGGTTCTGACCACCGACCTTTTAGCCTCCTCCAGCCTGCAAAGGTACTGATAGGCCACGTTCTGGATCCTCTGCTCGTCCATCTGCTCTGCTGTGAGACGCTCATCTGGGAGGAGAAGGGAACAAAACACATCTGAGACTAGTGGAGAAGATATTTTTTCCTTTTGACGCTCAGCTCTCACTCTCAGTGGCTCTACCTCGCTCACAGCAGAGCTAAGCTTTGATTGGCAGCACAGCAGCCTTGTGGCCAATCACGTGAGGATATGAGATCATACCTTTTGTGAAAACAGAGGGGGGGCCAGGTGAGTCCATCCCCACAGTCTGTAGGAAGCAGTGAGGAGGAGACCCCTAAATCTGACCGAGACCTTTAAATAAAGCAGCATCTAGCTGCAGTTTGAAGTAGTTCAGTAAATTTATTTGTACAGCACAGTTCACTGATAAAAATCACAAAGTGTGTCACAAAAATCACATCAAACTTATAGAATAGAATTCAACTTTATTGTCATTAGACTGTCACAAGTACAAGCAACAAGATGTAGTTTGCATCTATCCAGAAGTGCTCTACGAGATATAGATATTTATTTACAGATGTACAAGACTATGTATGTATGGACTATAAGGGGTTATAGTAAGAGATATACACTGCCTGGCCAAAAAAAAGTTGCCACCTGGATTTAACTAAGCAAATAGGTACAAGCCTCCTATTGGATAAGTTCTGCATAGGCGATTATCTTTCAGCTGGCAACAAGTTATTTAACCCCAGCTGATGCAATGAGTAACTCCTCATTTCTTAAACAACCATGGCAAAAGACACATCCTGTGGTTGGGAAAAGACCTTAGTCTGTTTAAGAAGGGTCAAATCATTGGCATGCATCAAGCAGAGAAAACATCTAAGGAGATTGCAGAAACTACTAGAATTGGGTTAAGAACTGTCCAATGCATCATTAAAAACTGGAAGGATGGTGGGGAACCATCGTCTTCCAGGAAGAAATGTGGTCGGAAAAAAATCCTGAATGATCATGATCGGCGATTACTTAAACGTTTGGTCAAATCAAATCGAAGAAAAACAACAGCAGAACTCAGGAGTATGTTTAATTGTGAACGCAAAAGCATTTCCACACGCACAATGCGAAGGGAACTCAAGGGGTTGGGATTGAACAGCTGTGTAGCCATAAGAAAACCTATAATCAGTAAGGCTACCCAGAAAAAAAGGCTTCAGTTTGCTAGGGAGCATAAAGATTGGACTCTGGAGGAATGGAAGAGGGTCATATGGTCTGATGAGTCCAGATTTACCCTGTTCCAGAGTGATGGGCGCATCAGGGTAAGAAGAGAGGCAGGTGAAGTGATGCACCCATCATGCCTAGTGCCTACTGTACAAGCCTGTGGGGGCAGTGCTATGATCTGGGGTTGCTGCAGTTGGTCAGGTCTAGGTTCAGCAACATTGTGGCTCAAAGAATGAGGTCAGCTGACTACCTGAATATACTGAATGACCAGGTTATTCCATCAATGGATTTTGTCTTCCCAAATGGAACGGGCATATTCCAAGATGACAATGCCAGGATTCATGGGGCTCACATTGTGAAAGAGTGGTTCAGGGAGCATGAGACATCTTTTCACACATGGATTGGCCACCATAGAGTCCAGACCTTAACCCCATTGAGAATCTTTGGGATGTGCTGGAGAAGGCTTTGCGCAGTGGTCAGACTCTCCCATCATCAATACAAGATCTTGGTGAAAGATTAATGCAACACTGGATGGAAATAAATCTTGTGACACTGCAGAAGCTTATTGAAACAATGCCACAGCGAATGCGGGCTGTAATCAAAGCTAAAGGCGGTCCAACAAAATATTAGAGAGTGTGACCATTTTTTGGTGGCGACTTTTTTTTTGGCCAGGCAGTGTAGATATTGTGTATAAATATAAATATGGGAGCTGTATGCACAGATTATGCAGATTATACAAGAATGTTAGGGAATGGATTATATATGTATATAATATAATACAAGATAAATAATGGCAGATAAAATGTACAGGTTGTATGTGTGTGTGAAGAAAACAGTCCGTGATGTGTGTGTGTGTGTGAGGATAGTCCATGTGTTATTGTTGTATGAGAGGATAGGGGAGTACAGTCCTTATAGTTTATAGTTTATGTCAGGAGGCGTTCAAAAGCGTGACAGCTGTGGGAAATAAGCTGTTCCAGTGCCTGGTGGTTCTGGTCCGTAGGCTTCTGTAGCGCCTCCCAGAGGGCAGGAGAGAAAAGAGTGTGTGTGCTGGGTGAGTGGAGTCCTTTGTGATTTTCCTGGCCCTTTTCAAACAGGAGGTGCTGATGCGCCTTCTTAATGAGTTTGGAGCAGCTGGTCGTCCAGGTCAGGTCCTCGGAGATGTGGACTCCCAGGAACTTAAAGGTGTCCACACGCTCCACCACTGTCCCCTTAATGTGGATGGGTGGATGTGGGTCAGCGTTCCTCCTGAAGTCCACGATAAGCTCCTTGGTCTTCTCTTGGTAATAAAGGTATTACATAATAAATTATTATTATGGTTTATTATGGTTTTGCAATACTGCAATACTCTTGTTTGCAGAGTATTCCTCGAATGATTCGAGTATCTCGATTATTAAAATTCCTCGAGGAAAATCTATCTACCTCAAAGCTTTGTCAATTTATGTTTTATTATTTAGCGCACCCATTACTTGCGTTGCACAGAGCTCTCACTTCCGCCTCTGAGTTGTTGACGAAAACAAAGTGTTATCATCATAACGTCCAATGTTCAAGTTCGGCTCGTGGGGATTTTATTGATCCATGATAATGTCCGGGGTTTCGTTGTTTTCGGGGGACCAATAAGCATCTTTAAAATGGCTGGCGCCATGCCTGGAGTACGGCAGCCTTTCTCCTCCAGGAGCTGCTGGTTCAGAGCGAACGGCAGGAAGAGCTGCAAGTATTAATACAGGTGAGCTGATAGACTGAACACGGCGGGCGGCTGAGTAGCTGATGGTTACAGTTTAAGTGTAGCTTTACGGACAAACCTCACAATAAATTTCATATCATCCCGGTCTGAACAAATGGCTGGCGGAGCGTCGTGGCAGTTCATGGCTGGTAGACAAGTTTCTGAGTGTGACGAACTAAGGTGCCAGACATATCGTGTATTGCTCCCCCAGTTCTTACGTTCGTCCCCTGGTCTATTTCCTCCCCTCTTACGTTCGTTCGCTCGCCTGCCCCCCACCACCACCGCCCCAAGTCCCCATCTCCCGTTTTCTCAAACCCAAAGCTCGACAGGTATGGGGCAAGGTGACAGTTCATCTATTAAACTGACTGAAGATGAAGACAAACGAAAAGCTGGAGTATAGACATTTTTTATAAGCGTATCTTTATTATTAAATTGAATATAATTTCAGGTTTTTGTATATCTTTTCTTCAGGTTAACTTAGAAAGTGAGCTGTTATTGTTGCAGGTTAGTTTTCTAAATTACAGAAAAGTAACTGTTAGGGAAGCTCAAATATGAAAACTTTTACTGATATTGATATCTGAGAGTAACACCTTGTGTCAGCACCGCCTCCCACAACGGCGCTACCCAATAGACTTAGACTTATTTTATTGTCATTACTCAAAGAAACATAAGTAAAACTGGCAATGAAATGTTATGGATTGGCCACCAGAGCACACACAGCAACACAAGTGTGCCTATAATTACATAATAAACAAATGATAATGTATTACTAAATATATATAACTTAGTATTTTCAAGCAGTCTGAGACAGTTTTAGTGATTGGATTGTTGAGCAACCTGATGGCCAGTTTGAGACAGCTATTTCTGAGTCTGGCTGTTCTGCAGTGGATGCTACGGACTCTCCTCCCAGACGGCAAGCGGATGAACAGACCATGGAGAGGATGGCTGGAGCCAGAGAGGATCTGGTTTGCTCTGGCTAAGCAGCGTCTGTGTGCAATGGTATGGATAGGGGGGAGTGGAGTCCCAACGATCCTCTCCGCTGTCTTCACAGAGACTTCCAGTCTGAGGCCTTGCAGCTCCCAGACCAGATGGAGATCCTGCTGGTCAGCAGACTCTCAATGGTTCCTCTGTAGAAGGTGGAGAGGATGGGTGAAGGAGGGAAGCCCTTTTCATTCGTCTCAGAAAGTGAAGACGCTGCTGTGCCTTTTTCACCAGTGAAGTGATGTGAGTCGTCCAGCTGAGATTGTCTGTAATGTGAACCCCCAGGAACTCAGTGCTGCTAACGATCTCCTCTGTTCTGTCGTTAATGAGAAGCGGTGTGTGGTTTGGTCAAGACCTTCTGAAGTCGACAATATACCAATATATTATTTTATCAAAATTTTTATCTGATTACTTGATTAATCGTAAGAATAATAGATGGATTACACGATTACTAAAATATTTGTTTACAACAGCCCTAGTTAAATTAATGTTACACAAAAGCAAGACTGTTTTCAGAACGAACACATCAAATTAGTCAAATACAAGGGTTGTCATAAAACATTGAGTGCAAAAAAGATTTATTAATAATAGAAAAAAAACATTAATATTTGCCCAGTAAAGCTAAAATAAGACGCAAATGATTAGGCCGCTCATGATAGAAAATTTTGCTCAACGATTAATTGTCTCAAAAATTATTGCGATAAACGATAATATTGTTTGAAGATCTTTTTACACTGATTTAATGGAAATGAGGTAATAATGCATGCGATTTCCTGCCAAAGATAGATACACTTTATTTTCAAAAGAACCCTTAACACTGGAACTGATCAACAAAACAACCAAAACCAAAATTAAATTGGATTCTCAGTCTCCATCCATCCATCTTCTTCCGCTTATCCGAGGTCGGGTCGCGGGGGTAGCAGCTTCAGAAGGGAGGCCCAGACTTCCTTCTCCCCGGCCACTTCTTCTAGCTCCTCCGGGGGAATCCCGAGGCGTTCCCAGGCCAGCCGAGAGACATAGTCCCTCCAGCGTGTCCTGGGTCTTCCCCGGGGCCTCCTCACCAGGGAGGCGTCCAGGAGGCATCCTGACCAGATGCCCGAGCCACCTCAACTGGCTCCTCTCGATGTGAAGGAGCAGCGGCTCTACTCTGAGTCCCTCCCGGATGACTGAGCTTCTCACCCTATCTCTAAGGGAGAGCCCAGCCACCCTACGGAGAAAACCCATTTCGGCCGCTTGTATCCGCAATCTCGTTCATTCGGTCATGACCCAAAGCTCATGACCATAGATGAGGGTGGGAACGTAGATCGACCGGTAAATCGAGAGCTTCGCTTTTTGGCTCAGCTCTCTCTTCACCACGACGGACCGGTACAGCGCCCGCTTGACAGCAGACACTGCGCCAATCCGCCTGTCGACCTCCCGCTCCCTTCTTCCCCCATTCGTGAACAAGATCCCGAGATACTTGAACTCCTCCACCTGGGGCAGGACACCCCCCTTGACCCGGAGAAGGCACTCTACCCTTTTCCGGCTCAAGACCATGGCCTCGGATTTGGAGGCACTGATCCCCATCCCGGCCGCTTCACACTCGGCTGCGAACCGCTCCAGCGAGAGCTGCAGATCATGACCTGATGAGGCCAGTAGGACCACATCGTCTGCAAAAAGCAGAGACGAGATCCTAAGGCCACCAAATCGGATCCCCTCAACACCTTGGCTGCGCCTAGAAATTCTGTCCATGAAAGTAATGAACAGAATCGGTGACAAAGGGCAGCCCTGGCGGAGTCCAACTCTCACCGGAAACGAGCCCGACTTACTGCCGGCAATGCGGACCAGACTCTGACACCGGTCATACAGGGACCTGACAGCCCGTATCAAAGGGCCCGGTACCCCATACTCCCGGAGAACCCCCCACAGGGCTCCCCGAGAGACACGGTCGAACGCCTTCTCCAAGTCCACAAAACACATGTAGACTGGTTGGGCGAACTCCCATGCACCCTCCAGGACCCTGCCGAGGGTGTAGAGCTGGTCCAGTGATCCACGACCAGGACGAAAACCACACTGCTCTTCCTGGATCCGAGGTTCGACTATCCGACGGACCCTCCTCTCCAGGACCCCTGAATAGACCTTGCCAGGGAGGCTTAAGAGTGTGACCCCTCTATAATTGGAGCACACCCTCCGGTCTCCCTTTTTGAACAGGGGGACCACCACCCCGGTCTGCCAGTCCAGGGGAACTGCCCCCAATGTCAATGCGATATTGCAGAGTCGCGTCAGCCAACACAACCCTACAACATCCAGAGCCTTAAGGAACTCCGGGCGGATCTCATCCACCCCCGGAGCCTTGCCACCGAGGAGCTTCTCAACCACCTCGGCGACCTCGTCCCCAGAGATTGGAGAGCCCAACCCAGAGTCCCCAGGCTCAGCTTCTTCAATAGAAGGGATGTTGGTGGGATTGAGGAGGTCTTCGAAGTACTCTGCCCACCGGCCCACAACGTCCCGAGTAGAGGTCAGCAGCACACCATCCCCACTATAAACAGTGTTGGTGCCGTACTGCTTCCCCCCCCGAGACGCCGGATGGTGGACCAGAATCGCTTTGAAGCCGTACGGAAGTCTTTCTCCATGGCCTCTCCAAACTCCTCCCATGCCCGAGTTTTTGCCTCAGCAACCACCCGAGCCGCATGCCGCTTCGCCTGCCGGTACCCATCAGCTGCTTCCGGAGTCCCACAGGCCAAAAAGGCCCGGTAAGACTCTTTCTTCAGCCTGACGGCATCCCTCAGCGAAGGTGTCCACCAACGGGTACGAGGGTTGCCGCCGCGACAGGCACCGACAACCTTGCGGCCACAGCTCCGACCGGCCGCCTCGACAATGGAGGCACGGAACACAGTCCACTCAGACTCCATGTCCCCCACCTCCCCCGGGACGTGTTCAAAGTTTTGCCGGAGATGGGAGTTAAAGCTCCGTCTCACAGGGGATTCCGCCAGACGTTCCCAGCAGACCCTCACAACACGTTTGGGCCTGCCAGGTCTGACCGGCTTCTCAGTCTCCATTAACAAAAAATGTACTTGAATAAAAACTAAATAACATAAAGCCAAAGTGGAAATAAATACTGCATTCAACCAAAAGAGTGCAGATTATGAAGTCTGTATATTATGTTGCCCTTCAGTAATAATTAGATTTAAATAGAGAAGATGGGCACATCGACTACCTGATGCAATAATTCACACTACATGATTTATTGCTCCTATTTTTCCCCTTACAACAATCTTAAACCGTTGGTCTTTCTAAGATTGTGTGGTGTGTTGGTAGATCGTCAGGGGTTTTCCCCCACTGGGAGCTTTAACTACACCTGTTGAATGTGACAGGTAGCCAATCAGAAAGGGAGGATTCCCCTCCGTGTTTTCTGAGGGGAAATTATGGAGGGGAATCCCAAACAGCTGACACGGCAACCCGAAGTCCAGCGGACATCGGAGATGATATGTGGAAACAACATTAATGTTTATTCAACATGCAAAGAATATAGAAATGACAAGAGGAGGAGTTGGAGCGAAATTGCTACTGCAGTTGATAAACCCGGTAACTTTTCAGCTGTGATGTAAATAGGTTATAATGATTTTCATTCAGTCAGGACTTTACGCTGACACTAGCCACATGCATTGCAGGTAGATTGTAGTAAAGCATTGATTAATGCCTGGTTTTAAAATTAGTTCACTGGACTTGTAGCCATTATTTTGTGCCCATTGTTGGACACCACACGGCAGGAACGAACCCGATTGAACCGTTATACCTAGGATTTCTGTCGGCTAATGTTTGGTCTGTCAGGTTTTGAAAACGGGCGACAATCGGCGACAGCTCTAAGATCGTGTAGTGTGCGCTGGGCTTTACACTAAGGAAATGAGGAAGGGAGGGAGGGTCAGTGGAGAGCACCGGAGTTGAGCCTTTTTTCATTTGGTGTCATCAACAGAAAGAGAAAAAGGCCGGAAGAGAGATAATGCCGATAATTAAAATGACGTTGATAGTTTTAATTTATCGTACGATTAATTGATTTACCGTTTATTGCGACAGGCCTACGGAATGATAACATGTGAGACGTTGACACAAATTAACTAACAGCCCGACATGGAGGGAATTTGACTGGAAGGTTAAGATGCGTTACTTTAACACCCCGGTTATCACATCTAATTATGGTAAAACATCTAGGCTTTGTTGGAGAAATTGTGGAAAGGTGGGGGATTTTACCCATATATTTTGGGACTGTCCAAAGGTGCTCGAGTTCTGGAAGGAGGTGCAAACGGATATAAAAAATATTTTAGGTATCTATTTGGATGCATCTGTTTATATTTTAGGAATAATTACCTCGGACATGATTGACAAAAACAATAAATACTTGATCAGAATTTTGCTTATGATTGCGAAGAAATGTATAACATATGCTTGGTTGAGGCCATGGCCTCCCAGTATTACAGAGATAGAATCAGAAAAGTCTACACTATGGAAAAAACAACCTCAAGACTACAACTCAAGATGGAGACCTTTGAAACAAAATTGAGACCTATAACTAATTTCATATTGTAACCTTGACACCTCTATTTGTTTGTTTGTGTACCGTTCAAATTTATTTTGTATTATTATCTTTGTGTACTTTTATTGCTTGTTTGTGTTCTCATTATGTCTACTGTTGTCCCTATCACTGTAATTATTGTAATGTATATATCCATGGATGTTGATGACTATAAGTGTCTCTTAACGGGTCCAATGTCTATCAGAAGGAAATGTATCTCGGTTGGACTGTTTTCTCCATCAACATTCCCTGGAAGACTGTTGGCAGAGATGGAGGTGTACGGCCAGTCTGCTTGGTGTGGGTTAAATGTCTGGAATAATCTGCGTAAATAAGATGTAAATTGTGAGTGGTGACAGGGGTGGACATGTGTATGTGTTGATATAAAACAGTTTTTGAAAATAAGAAGTTAAAAAAAAAAAAGTGAGACGAAAGAATCGGGAGCCGTGCCAAAACAGTCGGCTCTCTGAAAAGAACCGAACTTTCCAACACTAAACAACCCAGACCGGCGGTCAGACACGCACCAGAACCAGTCCACAATCAAGAACACACATAAATCAACAGAACATGATCTGAATAGAACTGCAATGGTCCGAGAGGCTCATATTCAGCATGAGTCCACAACCAGAACCAGAGCCAAATGACCAGAACCCTCTATTTTAGTTAAGTCTTGGTGTTTCAGCGATTGTGGGTTTTAATTGTGCTACATTTATTCGGTTGCAGCAGAAACTAACTATAAAGTTATTCCATGAACACTAAAACCACATTTTGAACAAATCAATAAAACCACGAACGACGAGAAATTAATCAAACTGGTTTTTAGAGACTCACAACGGCTCCCTACTGCTGGTTCCGACATGTTGTCCCGGTTCTTTGTCCTCTGGCAGGTGAAAAACCGCCTCCCGGTTCGGTCAGAAGATAAAACTGGACCCGAATGTCTTTGCAAAACCTTAAATCAGAAAAACAAGCTTCAGCGCTCCGAGCTAACTGACCGCTGCTTCTAGCTACTTCCTGTCTGAGATTTGAAAGCTCCCGCCGCTCTCTGATTGGTCCAATCATCAGCCTCGATAGTATCACTTCTGCTATTGGCCAGAAGGTTGCCGCGTTGGATTCTGGTCTGTGTAGTTCTGTGTTGTCAGTCAAAGCGAATTTTAAACTTATTTTAAAGCCTCATTAATCCCCAGAACAGGAAACAGAACCTTTATTTTTCCGTAAAATGACTCAGATCAAATGGTAATTTAATTTTTCGATGTCTACGCTTCTCGGTTACCATAGCAACCGAACCAAACTAACAGTGTCGGTAGAGTGTCAGTTGGCTGTTTCCGATGTGCCTTATTTGAAGAAGTTTTGATCTGTGACTAGGTGAGAAGCTCCACCTTCAGCAGTAGGTGAGTTTCTGATGATCATCTGGTTACCTGGTTAACCAGGTGGTAATCTGTGGTTAGTTATTATGGCTGGAAAAGTCTGTGTTTAGGAACAAAATGTTATACTTTTAAAAACTTTTTTGAATCCGTTCGCAGTTATCAGAGCAGCACTGCGTCAATCATTCAATCTTTATTTATATAGCACTATTATCACACACAATAGATTAGCAAAAAACAGTAAAATACGCGAAATTAAAACACAAAGTCAGAATAAAATAAATAATAAACGCAATAATTATCCAGCTTAGCATAATTCAAGGCCAAAGAAAGCAAACAAATTAAAGGAGACTAAAGTCAGCTGGTGGCATTAAAGGGGCAGTCCGTGTTTTCCAGGCACAACATGGCGGCTGCAGTTAGAAATGCTGCATGTCCAAATACGGCTCAAAGGTTCACAGGGTAAGCTCAGCTCAGCTCAGCTGGAGAGAATAGCTTCGCTGGACAGGTGACACCTGGAGCACCTGGACCACGCGCTCCATGTGTTTCAGAGACGTTTTCAGCTCATCCTGGCCCTGTACCCTTGTGATCTAAGCCAGCTCAACTTCACACCTGGTGAACACCTGTGGAGCGTCACTTGGAGCTGTGACTCATCAGGTTGGGTCAAAATGAATAAATTCTCTTGGGCCCCCTGGTGGCCGCGGCAGGTACCGCACGCTTCGCCGGTACCGAGCTGCCGAGCAGAACATCCAAAGGTCCAAAGCTCCGGTCAGAAGTTAAGTTAGTAAAACTACAGTATGTCTCAGAAAAGGACTGATCCTTCAGGGAGGGAGAAAAGAAAGAGGAAGAATAGAAAAAGCCAAGATAAAGGTTTTAATGAGTCTTGCTAATGTAATGTAAAGATTAGTAAAGCTGCTAACAGAACATTAGCTTGATAGCGACCTGGACCGGTCCAGTTCAGCAGTAAACATTTATGCTAGAGTTTAAACTTTAAATGAGTTGATTCTCATGGTGGCTCTGGATATTTCTGAGCTATTTTGGCTTCAAACCGTCTTTAATAAGAATAATTAAAACTTGTCAATGTTTGACATTGTTAGCTAAATGTTTTTCCGTCAGGCTACAAGCTGCTACATGATGAGCTGCTCTATGTTGTTTGCTGCTGAGCAAAATCATTTAGTGGCTAAAACATTATTTTTACATCAACTTCTAAGTTATGAGAAACTTCTGTTAAAATCATTTGAAGGCTCAGAATCAGTCTGGTACCGGTACCGGTCCACTTTCTCGGGGGAGAAAGACTCACCTGGTATAAATTACAGTTTAGCTGTTGGAGTAACGCTTAAGAGAAATGAATTTAATCAAAGAATGTCATGAATATGTGTAGAGCTGCACCGATTGCAGTTTTCTGGCCGATCCCTGGTTACCGATCTTTAAAAGCCTGACTTGCTGATTTAGATTTTGGCTGATATGAATTTTTTTTTTGTCTGAAATGTAGCAAGAAAGTCACTGAGTTGGTAACAATGGGGTGAATATTGTTAGCTGTAAACGTTCAGACCTGGTGGGCCGGTCTGTCAGTCAAACGTCTCACTGCAGAGCAGAGGAGGACAGAGATGATTTTTAAACCTTTGCTGATGAAGATCAGATCAGCTTCACATGTAAGAATCAGCCGATCACGATGCCCCAAAATGAAGGAAATCGGCTCCCAGAAATCAACTGGTTGATAAACCAGTTGGCCAATAAATGTATCCTATATTATACATGTTTATAATGTAAACAGCTGGAGATGCAATAAGTTTATAGCAGGTGTGTGAATGATCTAATGATCAGACTGCTGATTGCAGCCGGTCCACATTGTTAGCAGAACTAGAGGGCCCCAAAACCACATTTGGCTTAGGGCCCCATGGAGGCTTGGGCCGGCCCTGGGTGGGTTCTGGTTCTGAATCAGATTCCAGGAATGAAACAGCTGTTCCTCTCATCCAGGTAAGCCCACCTGCTGTAGATCCAACATGGCCTCTGAGGAGTCTCCTCCAGGTGAGCAGGTGAAGAGGAGCAGCAGGAGGCCTCAGAAGAAGATCGGAGAGGTGGAGGACCGGACGTGGGCCGGCCACAGAGCGCTGCAGGCCGGGCGGCCGCAGGACGCGCTGCGCTGCTTCAAGCAGGCCCTGCAGGCCGCTGTACAGGTGAGTCAGACAGGTGAGATTCCACTGCTGGCCTATTAGCTGGTGGTGTGTAGCGGTTTGTAGTCCTTTGGTGGTGTGAGAACTCCATTTCCCATCCTGCCCCTGTGCGTCCAGCTGCAGGACTCACGGGCTTTGCGTGCCTGTTCCTTCAACCTGGGCGCCGCCTACGTGGAGGCGGGCCGACCTGGGAGAGGACTAGACCTTCTGCGCCGAAACCGGCCCGGTCCAAAAGCTGAGCGGCTCCCGGACCTGCAGTTCAACACAGCGCTGGCCCACAATGCACTGGGGCAGTACCAGGAGGCCGTCACCCACTTCCAGCGGGCCGCTCAGCTTTACCGATCGCAGGGAGACGGAGGCAGCGAGGGCGACGCCTGCATGGAGCTGGGCCGCTGCTGCAGCAGAACCCAGGTCAGAACCACCTCAGCACCAGAACCGGGTCAGAACCAGAACCCAGAACCTGATGAAAAATCAACTAAGTGTCAATTTTCTTGTAAATGAGGTTCCTGTGGTTTTTCCAGGTGTTTTTCCAGGTATCTTCCAGGTGTTTCCAGGTATCTTCCAGGTGTTATTCCGGGTAACTTCCAGGTGTTATTCAAGGTGTTTCCAGGTATCTTCTAGGTGTTTTTCAAGGTGTTTTTCCAGGTGTTTCCAGGTATCTTCCAGGTGTTATTCAAGCTGTTCTTTCAGGTGTTATTCAAGGTGTTTTTCCAGGTATCTTCCAGGTGTTTTTTCAGGTGTTATTCAAGGTGTTTCCAGGTATCTTCCAAGTGTTTCCAGGTATCTTCTAGGTGTTTTTCAAGGTGTTTCCAGGTATCTTCTAGATGTTTTTCAAGGTGTTATTCAAGCTGTTCTTCCAGGTGTTATTCAAGGTGTTTTTCCAGGTATTTTCCAGGTGTTTTTACAGGTGTTATTCAAGGTATTTTTCCAGGTATCTTCCAGGTGTTCCCAGGTGTTATTCCAGGTGTTTTCCCAGGTATCTTCCAGGTGTTATTCCAGGTAACTTCAAGGTGTTTTCCCAGGTATCTTTCCAGGTGTTATTCAAGGTGTTTCTAGGTATCTTCCAAGTGTTTCCAGGTATCTTCTAGGTGTGTTTCCAGGTATCTTCCAGGTGTTATTCAAGGTGTTTTTCCAGGTATCTTTCAGGTGTTTCCAGGTATCTTCTAGGTGTTTTTTCAGGTGTTATTCAAGGTGTTATTCCAGGTATCTTCCAGGTGTTATTCAAGGTGTTTTTTCAAGTGTTCGTCCAGGTGTTTTTCAAGGTGTTTTTCCAGGTATCTTCCAGGTGTTTTTCCAGGTATCTTCCAGGTGTTTTTCCAGGTATCTTCCAGGTGTTATTCAAGATGTTTTTTCAAGTGTTCGTCCAGGTGTTTTTCAAGGTGTTTTTCCAGGTATCTTCCAGGTGTTTTTCCAGGTATCTTCCAGGTGTTTTTCCAGGTATCTTCCAGGTGTTATTCAAGATGTTTTTCCAGGTGTTTTGTGTCATGTCTGCTGTAGGACTGGCCTCAGGCGGTGCAGAGTTTCCTCCGCGCAGCAGAGAGTTATAAAATGGCCTCCATGTTGGATTCTGCAGCCGCCGCCCTTAAAGAGGCAGGAAGTCACATGGTCCAATCAGATCTGTCCAACCATGATGACATCAGCAGCGTGCTGACAGAGTGTCTGAGTTTGAGCAGCAGCATCAGAGACCCGAGCATTCTGGGTAATCACCTTTCCTGACCCGGAGACTTCCTGCAGCGGCCGATCAGTAACTTTCCTCATGTTGTCCAGGTGAGCTGTACCTGTCGGTGGGCGTGGCCTACTGCCGCATCAGGTGCTTCCAGGAGGCGGTGAGCTGCCTCGGGCGAGCCGTGGAGCCGGCAGCTCACCGCCCCCCCCTGCTGGCCAAAGTGCTGCACAACCTGGGAGCGGCGCTTAACGCCGCGGGCGACTTCAGCTCAGCTGTGGAGCGGCACCGTCTGGCCGCGCGGCTCTACGGTGAGCGTTGCCATGGAAACATTCAACTCAGTTATTCCTGTGAAACACTTGAAACTTAACCTGCTGAGAGTTGACCTCTCAATAGACCTTTACCTGTTCTCAGTGTGACATTCAGGTGTGTGTACCTGCAGGCTCTCAAGGTTGCCGTGGTGATCAGGCTCGATGTTTCAGTAACCTGGCCATCGCCTGCAGTCACCTGGGGGATGACCAGGAGGCAGCAGAGAGCTTCATCCTGGCACTACAGGGATTCAGAGACACAGGTACCAAGAGGAGGTGTGCTAACGAGGAGCAGGTGTGCTAACAAAGGGTAGATGTGTAACCTGTGCTTGTTAAGAAGGACCAGGTGTGCTACCTGTGTGTCTCCACCTGCGCAGGTGACCGCCTGGCTGAGGTCCAGGTGTGTGAGCATCTGGCTGAGTGTTACCTGAGGCAGAAGAAGCTGCAGAAAGCTGTTGAGCTCTACAAACAGGCCCTCAGCGCGCTCTCTCACTGCAAGGTAGAAAACCTGTCACACCTGGAGGTGAAAGGTCACCCTGAGATCTGCGCTGAATGAGAGAAGTTGAGCCAATCAGAGATCAGCCCACAGATCGTCGTGACCAATCGGTGGTGTTGTTCTCAGGAGGCTGAAGGTGTTCAGGACCGGCTGGTGGAACGTCTGACTGCGGCTCTGCAGCTCAGTCTGACGGCGACACAGGTGCAGCACCTCACCTGCAGCACCACCCATCCTGATTCCACCCACCCAGCTTCAGGTGTCTGATATAGTTAGAAATCAGTAAGTGTTTTTCCTTCTCCTCTCCTCTCCTCAGAGGCCACGCCCCCACAGGCCCCGCCCACATCTGCCCCAGCCCCACAGCTCACCTGGTCACCAGGACGTCAGGTGAGTGTCTGTGGATCAGAGGGAACCCAGAGCTCAGCGCCGCGTCTCATTCTGTCATTTCTGAACTCAGGAAGCTTGACGTGGCACGTCTGGCAGCCAATCAGCATTTAGATGAGCAAAGGGTGGAGTCTCCAGGTAAGTTTTACCTTTATTATTTTCTTTCTTTCGTTGCTATGGTTACACCTGATTGTGCTCAGGAGCAAAAGCTGAGAAGAGCTCAGGTAGACAGGCAGCGGCTGATCCAGAGGGCGGAGTCACACCTGGACGACACCTGTAAGATAACACCGTTTCATTGGTTCATCTGAGAAGTCCAGGTGTAGAAAACCAGGTGTGACCACAAAGTCTGTGTTTGTGTTTCAGCTCAGAACCACCAGAGGAGCTGCAGCAAGGTGAGTCACCTGGACTTTACACATCTGCTACACCTGAGCAGCAGGTCGACTGGAGCTGAAGAAGTGAGCTACCTGTTTGCGTTTCCAGGTGAGCTGTGGTTGGACAGAGCCAACCCTCACACGGACAGGTAACTGATATCTGTTGATTGTTCTTTTTTTTTTAAGGACAATAAAGTTTTTGAATTATTGAAACAAATTCTTTGTGTTTCAGTGAAGCTTCTTCACCTGAGCAGCTGGAGTCCCCCCCCTCCTGTTCAGGTGATCTCAGGAAGTCTGGTTCACCTGAGGCCAGTTGGAGGTCCTGCCTCTGTTCTCTGATGTAGCCTTCTGATTGGACAGTGGACTGATGATGTCAGACCATCAAGACTGAGATGTTTCATCACATGATCTTCATGCAGCTCTGCATCCATCATGGCTTCCTGATGCAGATTTACCTCCTGACTCCCAGATTCTAACCCAGGTAACCAGGTGACCAGGTAACCTAGGTTTGAATCTGGGAGTCAGAAAAAATATTGTATTGTCACATGACTTATTGTAAATATTACATTTTGTAATCCCCCGAGGATTTTCTAAAAACTAGAAGCAGGTCGACCACCAGGGGGCGCTGGACTACACCCTAACCCTCTCCACTGGAGACAGCGCCACCTACCTGTCCTTACAAGATCATTGAGGAAGAGGACAGATTGAGCTTCATCAATAAATTCCTCCTGCTGCGTCTCACCTGAATGTTTTCATCAAGTTTTTAAAGATTCAGATCTACAAACACTGAAACACACACACACTGAAACACACAAACACTGACACACACACACATTAACCCCCCCTTGCAGCAGCTTCAGGCTCCGCCCCCTTGCAGTCTCCAGGTCTCTCCAGTTTTCCTGCTCTGTTTCGGATCAGTTGCTGTGGGTCGTTATCTGGACCGGACCTGGTTCTGCTGGTTCTGTTTGGGTCGGAGTTCTGGGGGAACATGAGAAGGAGAGGAGCAGAACACCGGACCCGGGCCTGAGGAGCAGAACCGACTCAGAACTGCTGAGCAGGTAAAAACACCAACTCCTTCACAATAAAAGCATCCAGATGATGCTGAATTCCTGAGTGATGGAATTCAGCCGGTTCTGGTAGTTCTGTTCACCAGATGAACAGAACTACCAGGTTGATGTTGTGTGCTGTCTCTCAGATGTCTGAGCAGTTAGTTTGAGTCGGATCTAAGAACCAGCAGGTTCTGCTGGTTCTCCAAGCATCAAGTTTGATTCTTCAGAGTTTGGCTCAAACAGACGGGTCGAGGAGTTCTCACGGTTCTGTTGGTAAAAATGGAGAAAGTGAAACAAACATCTGGATTAAAATGTTGTCTCCATCCATTTCTAAACCGGAGGCGGATCCAGAGTCAATCAGAGACGTCGGCGACTCCTGTGCAGTCACGCAGGTTGCCACGACGACATGGTGAACACAGAGCGGCCGCAGCTAAAAATAGCGTCAGGCTGCTGAAAGCTGATCTGATTGTGGAGACGGAGGCGCCTTTGCTCCGCCTGATCTGGATGGTTTGGGTCTGACCGGTGTCAGATCACCGCCAGATTACCCAGCAGGAGATGAATGGATCCTGGACCTGCTCCATCTTCAGAACCAGGCTCTAGTCAAGGTTCTGCTGCCATCATCATCATCGCTTGACTTCTCCTCAGAGGTTAAAAGGTGTTACCATGGAAACCCTCAGGTTCCTTGCCGCCTTCGGAAAGGAAACCTGCCAGCGGTCTTTGAGGACAGGAAGTGGACAAAAGGTACCGATGGACCTCCAACTGCGGATAAGATGACAGCTGACAGGTGCTGTAAAGTGTCCAATCACAGCTCAGCAGGTGATTTGGCCTCTATCAGAACAGGCGTCGGATCAGAACCGCCAGAACCCGGCGTGGCTCTGAGTGGACCCGCTGTCTGAGCCTGTCAGACGCAGTTCAGGGCTGAGCCAGATCTGCTCACACTGCTCTTCTTCCCCTCCTCAGGATGTCAGGAAACATGTCATCTCTGGCTCCGCCCACCAGTGCGTCACCCCCACCTCCTCTCAACGTCTCCCAGTATCCTCCCCTCACCGACTGGGAGCCTCCCAGTTTCACCCGAGCTGCTCAGTTCCGGGTCGGCGCCACCTCAGTGCTCTTCCTGTTCGCCGCCTGCAGCAATCTGGCGCTGCTGGCCAGCGTCTGGTGCGGCCGCGGCCGCCGGCTGTCGTCTCACTTGCGGCCGTTGATGCTGAGCCTGGCGGTGGCGGACCTGATGATGACGTTTGTGGTGATGCCTCTGGATGCGGCGTGGAACATCACGGTGCAGTGGTACGGCGGCGAGGCGCTCTGCAAGCTGCTCTGCTTCCTGAAGCTGTTCGCCATGCACGCCGCCGCCTTCATCCTGGTCGTCATCAGCCTGGACCGCCATTACGCCATCCTGCACCCGCTGGATGCCCTGAGCGCACACCGCAGGAACCGCTGTATGCTGCTGCTGGCCTGGAGTCTGAGTCTGCTGCTGGCTTCCCCACAGGTAGGGCTCATCAGGTAGGGCTCATCAGGTAGGGCTCATCAGGTAGGGCTCATCAGGTAGGGCTCATTCTCCTGTTCAGGCTGTGTGACAGGGTTTGGTTTAGTCTTAGGTAGCCATCCACCTGCAGTCAGTTTGTCTCACCTGAACAGGAAACTCATTTGCAGCATGGCTCTGGTCTTCCTGAGTGGAAATCAGATTCCCTCCCCTGCAGTGTTTGTTGCGCTGTAGCGACTGAAGGTCCAGACTAGGGTCACGGGCGCATTGCCATGTTCCCTCTAAGCTGTGTGTTTGCACAATCACGCACTGCTCGCACATTCTCAGCACACCAGAAAATCTATGCAGTGCATAAAATAAAATCCAACATCATCAGTTTTGCACCGTGCAGGTTAGCTAGATCAGAATAGTGCGGCACCGTTAAGAGGTGCGAAAGCTAACCGGTTATCATGTCTAAGCGAACGGGCATCCCAAGGCGTTCCCAGTAGAGGAACATCGTCCCTCCAGGGTGTCCCGGTTTTCCCCTCCTCCTGGTGGGACCTGAACTCCTCACCAGGGAGGCGTCCAGGAGCAATCCTGACCAGATGCTCCTCAACTGGCTCCTCTCGATGTGAAGGAGCAGCGGCTCTACTCTGAGTCCCTCCCGGATGACTGAGCTTCTCACCCTATCTCTAAGGGAGAGCCCAGCCACCCTACAGAGAAAACCCATTTCGGCCGCTTGTATCCGTGATCTCGTTCTTTCGGTCATGACCCAAAGCTCATGACCATAGATGAGGGTGGGAACGTAGATGGACCGGTAAATCGAGAGCTTCGCTTTTTGGCTCAGCTCTCTCTTCACCACGACGGACCGGTACAACGCCCGCTTAACGGCAGACGCTGCGCCAATCCGCCTGTCGATCTCCCGCTTCCTTCTTCCCTCATTTGTGAACAAGATCCCGAGATACTTGAACTCCTCCACTTGGGGCAGGACACCCCCCCGACCCGGAGAAGGCTCTCTACCCTTTTCCGGGTTAGGAGTTTTGACTGTGGATCAGCATTTCTACACTGCCAAAGAAGTATGAGGCCATTCTCTCCCACCCACAGACTATGGAGCCCATTAACAGTCGATATGCTGAATTCAAGTACATAATGAAGCAAAAACCTAAACAGGGTCAGTCACACATTCTCAGATATGGAGGCTGCAGCACTTACATGTGAGGAGCTACAGGAGAAACAGGAATCCAGCTCTGATTGTGAAAGAGGATTTAGTTTAATGAATTGTATCAAAACAGAATCCAGAAATCGTCTTGAAGTGGCACATTTGGACCGGCTGATTAAAGTCAAAGCCAGAAACAGACAGAGCCATCAACCTGGACAGACGTGAAAAACTGTGTGATTCAATATTTTACAAGAATTTATACTGTATCAAATGCTCCAGCGCACATTTCATTGTGCAAAATGTGATTGTTTTAATGTGAACCAGAAGCTGCCTGACAGGTGTAACGTCTCATTTCTCACCTGGCTGAAGCAGGACTCTCTTGAACAGAAAGGGTTTTATTTTTTCATCTCAACTCGGCCAAATCACTTATACTAAAAGCAAACTAATGGAAATTGCTGATGTAATTTGATTAGTTTAATAAGCCATGTGCTATGATCCCAGATTCATAACAGCTGTGTGGCCGCATGCTGCTCTCACTGGTCCTCAGTGAGATTCCCACTCTGCAAGCCTGTGTGTTTGCAGAGACACCATTAGAGGGAGCATTGGCTGCACATGAATATATGATGAGCAGGTCACATGACCGCGTTTCCCACAGTGAGAGCTGCTGCAGCAAATCATGCGACGGAAAATCCTTGCAGGAATGTTCAGAGGATTAAAGAAACTCACTGCTGGTTCCTGACAGGAAACGCTGAGCCAGCTCTTTGTGCTGCAGCTCTTCCTCGCTCTGCTCTTTGTGCTGCATCCATCTCTCACTCTGCTCTTTGTGCTGCAGCTCTTCCTCGCTCTGCTCTTTGTGCTGCATCCATCTCTCACTCTGCTCTTTGTGCTGCAGCTCTTCCTCTTCAGAACCATCCGTCTGGACGCGGCCAACTTCACGCAGTGCGCGTCCCACGGCAGCTTCACTCACCGCTGGCAGGAAACGCTCTACAACATGTTCCACTTCGTCACGCTGTACGTTGTGCCGCTGCTTCTGCTGAGCTGCTGCTACAGCCGCATCCTGCTGCACATCAACCAGCAGCACCTGCAGCACAAAGGTACACCTGTAGGATACCTGTCATCCACCTGCAGCACAACTAGACGTCAGGTGTCATCGCTCTGAAATACACCTGTAATGTGATGCACTTGTAGTTGCGTTGGCAACACTTGTCAACAGATTGTACCTGACGTAGCTCCTCC
This sequence comes from Xiphophorus maculatus, assembly GCF_002775205.1. NCBI lineage: Eukaryota > Metazoa > Chordata > Actinopteri > Cyprinodontiformes > Poeciliidae > Xiphophorus > Xiphophorus maculatus. Next base: position 121,392 of record NC_036445.1, read on the forward strand.
CCCTGCCAGCAGGTGAGTCCCCCCTGCGGCGCAGCGGCACTGACCTCATCCCCAAGGCGCGGATGAAGACGCTGAAGATGACGGTGGTGATCGTGCTGTCCTTCGTCGTGTGCTGGACGCCATACTACCTGCTGGGGATCTGGTACTGGTTCCAGCCCGACATGTTGCGGGTCATGCCCGAGTACGTCCACCACGCCCTGTTCGTGTTCGGGAACCTGAACACCTGCTGCGACCCCGTCATCTACGGCTTCTACACGCCGTCGTTCCGCGCCGACCTGGCTGCCTTCTGCCGCTGGACGAGGAGCCACGCTTCGCCGCGCTCGCCGGAGCACCTGTCCGCCAGGCAGGGTCCGCACAGCGGCGAGGACGAGGCGCCGCCTGGCCCCGCCCACTGGGCAAACCAGGCGGCGCCTCGCTGACCAATCACAAGCCAGAACTGAACCACGGGACGTTCTCTGCTTCTCTGGTTTTATTCCTTCGTGTTTGGAGGTTTCTCAGTTTCTCAGCAGCAGATTGAATCTCTGAATAAAACGTTTCTCTGCTTCTGATTGGTCACAATATTTGAACTTTAATCCTGTGCTCTGATTGGCTGATAACCACGAGCCAGATGCTTTGAATTGGAAGTTAGAACCTGATATGCAGTCCAGCAGCGCCACCTGCAGGACTTCCTGCCATGATGAGCTGAAAGTCATTAACTACGGAGCCCTGTAGGGGACATGGGAAACATTTTCTTTTGCGTTCCCTTGTAATAAGCTTACTGCAATATTTGCTGGTCTATTTTGTATAGTCACAAATGTCAATTTAGAATTTCAAATGTATGCACATTTAAAGAAACCCAGTGGTTATTAACTCTTTGGTGCAAAAACCGGACAGAAAATGGATTCATTCACTGCATGTTTATGTCTGTTAGTGAAGGTTGGGATGGAAACGGCCCTTTAAGCGTTCAGACCAACCAGACACTGAACTGTCAGATGATTTATTACCCGCGATAATAACTCAGAAATAGTCCAGATGGTTTGGATGTATTTTTTCTTCTTTCCTACTTATGGAAAGTTTCTGTTTATGTCAGAGGTTTGTGGTTCATTTCTATCCTAAAGAAAAAGATATAAAACTTCAGATATTTCATAATGAGATATTAACATCTAAGGAAAAACCTGATGAAAGCCTCATATTATAGCAGAAAGTATGATGGCCCCGTGAGAAAGGCTTACAGTGTTCAGTCATAACACCTGAACTGATCAGGACATTACTGCCAGGGAACGCAAAAGAAAAAATCCCCATGTCCCCTAAGGGCCTCCGTAATTAACAATCTGTTGAAACGCAGCAACAAAAGGTGAACAAACAGAACCTGCAGGTTCTGATCAGGTGGAGGTTAGGCTCCTCCCCTAGGCTCTGATTGGATGACATTGCTGTGTAAAGCAGGTGATCACTACATTACCCATTATCCACCTGGGTTGCTGCAGTTTGTAACCAAAGACGAAGTTCACCTCGCTGCAGCAAACAGGAAACGGACCGCTGTCAGTCTCATACCTTATTTGGAAATAGGACCATTGCACTCCGGAAGTGAAGGGGGCGCTATTTTGCTATGTTATCTGAGGCAGCAGTATCAGGCCCGAAAAGATGCGACTAAGGAGCAGATTTAGAAGTTCACAGAAAGCTACAGAATCTGTTAAAAACTGTGAGCTGCACTGAAGTAAATAAAAGTTCAAATTCATGCTAAGAGTGAAAATCCTTCCTAAAATGAAGATATGTCACAGATTTCAAAAGAAAATAAAAACGGGAGACCGCGGATAACCGTCCGCGTTATACCATAGACATAAAGAAACAGGCGCTTCATGGCCGCGCCTGCCTATTGTCGCTGACGAGATTTAGGGCGGCCATCTTGGAGAGGTCGACCGCTCCACTCAGCCTTATATGTTTGACATGGGGAATGAAGTATCAGCGCATTTAATTAACCATAACTCGCTAAATACTCAACATATTTTCACGATGTTTTGCTGTAAACCTTATTCAAACAGATATAATCGCTACATTTACAAGGACATTATTTTTAAGTGTTTTTGAATCGACTGATGCATGGTTCAGCATATTTAAATATTAGTGTGGAAAACAGGATAGATTCGGAATAGAATATTTTGATATTGATGTATGATGAGCATTTTACAAAACACACAACCAGTCATATTTTTTAAATATATTATTTAGTCATATCAATACATATATATATAATATGAGGAACAAAGATGATTAAATAATGATGAACATGGTTATATACATAATATCTATATAGGTTTTATTCATGTTTTCCAGCCGAGGAGCTGCAGCTTAAGAGATCCATAACAGTGGATCCGTCTTTCCTTAAACTCATTTCCCTCTTTATGAAACCTTCTAAACTAAAACGGGAGATATCTTACTTTAGACAGAGTGAAACAATTACATATAAATAACAGTCTTTGCAACTTTGTGTCGCATAATCTAAATCAATGTTAGGGAATAATTAAAACTTTTTAAGATTTACAAAATCTCAGTTAGCCTTCATAGCTGAAGCCGGTGTTACACCGTTAGCACTACAGCAGTGGTTCTTAACCTTTTTTGAGGTACCGAACCCACCAGTTTCATTTGCACATTCACTGAACCCTTCCTTAGTGATAAATGTTTTGTTTTTCCAAATTCCAAATTATGTTTTTTTACTGGTGCACAAAATGAGCCGTGAATGAATGTCACTTTGCTCAAAGAACAAAACCAACACAATTCATGAACTCACAGCAAGTTACAGTGTTACTTTATTCTGGCCCCCCAAAAATATTTCGGCCCCATAAAAGAATTTCAGCCCCCAAAAATATTTTATAGTGACTATAGCTAATATTAGCTGGTGGATATAACTACAGTATAGTAATATTCTATTCACAAAATATAAACAGTAATATGTCCATCTTGCTTGTGAAACGTAATCCCCCGAGATCTGACGTCAATAATCCATCGATATGAACAAAAACATCCGGCAGTGCTGAGGTTTCTGCGGCTGTTTTGGTTTAGCCAAGTAGGAGGGACGACCGCTCCAAGATGGCCGCCTTAAATCTCGTCAGCGACAACAGGTCATGAGGCGTCTATTCTTTAAATCTGTCTATGTTTGTAACCGGCTGCCATGTTTCCATCAGCGTTTTATTTATTCATATTTTGAAGCATCGCATTAGAAACAGCTGAAGGAAAATACTAAATATAAAATCAATCTGTCAAACGCTTCAAGTGTTTCTTCAGAAAAACAGACCGCAGCTCTGACGTAGCGAACATTTTACCTGAATGACGCTTCGCTTCAAACCAGCAGGTGGAGACGCAGAGTCAGAAACAGCGACTGTCTCTAAGCTCTTTATGGACGTCGATCTGTCCGTTCAAGTTTTAAAACTGTTCACTTTACTTATTATAGATAATCTGATTAGGTCGTGCCAACATGGACCCGACCAGAACCGGGCTCAGAGTGAAAAGAAGCAGAACTTCAGTCCAGTTTCTACATGAATAACTTTTATTTGGCGTCTAAACAACAGAGAGAAAAATGGCTGCTTGTTCCAACAGCAGGAAAAATATTCAAACATTCCAGAAAATTCATTCAAAACAGACAAAAATCTCCATCAGAATCAGTTAAAGCTCCGCGCTTCACTAGAAATCCATTAAAGCATTTCATCATTGGTTCTAGCCTCAAATCTCTATGATCTACAGCTTCTAGAGCTGCTCCAGCTGGAAGGTTCTGGTTCCAGTTCTGGTTCCGGTCCATCTCCTCCAGCTGGAAGCAGTTTTCATCTACAGAGTAAAAACGGGTTGGGGTTCTGGGCCTACGGGAATCGTCTTCACATCAGCAGAATTTGGCAGAGCTTCCTGTCCGCCGCCGATGGTGGCGACCGAAACTTGGACTCAGCTGACGGAAGAAAGTTCTAGAAAACCAGAATAATTAGCAACATTAAAGGCTTTGCTCTGCATGAAATCGGGTCGCTCCAGAACCGACACCAAGGCAGCAAGAAGCTCCAGGCAGAGAAGACATGTGACCCCGAGGACAGAGGGGCGGGGCTTAGCGGGGGGACTCCACTGATGGACTCGTGTCCTCCAGTTCTACGCTGGGAGTTTAAAGGGACAGGTCTGAGTTTTACTGCAGGCCGTCCTCAGGGTCGGGGGTCAGGGGTCACCGTAAAGACTTGTAACGTAACTCGGTGAACTCCCAGGCCCTCTGTGGTTCTCCATATGAACCTCAGAGGTCAGAGGTGAAGGTGGAGCTACAGGTGTCTCCATCTGTCTCTCATTTGGTCGTTTGGACTCATCGTCCAATAGAAACTCGTCGTTTTGGTTCCTTTGTTCTTCAGAGCGAACACAAACTGAATCTGGATCAGAACTTCCTCTTTGGACGCCGTTCAGCGTGTTAATATTTGGCTCCAACACATCACAGGTACGCTGAAACATGGCCGACAGGAAGTGGCCACGCCCGCCTTTATGTGTTCATAAAGAGACGGTGAGGACGTCCCACAGAGACGTGTCCACCATGTCCAAACTGTCCTGCTTCACCTCTGCAGCAGCTCAGAGGTCAGAGGTCAAGGGACAATCATGGAGCTTTTGGTTGTGAGGTAGCTTGGCCTGAGCAGCAGGAGGTCAGAGGTCAAAGCCTGAGGTAGTGGTGTGGGGGTATAGGGGCAGCTCTTCCTCCACTTTCTGACCTACAGTGAACTCTGCTGCCACCTGCTGGCCAGAACGTGGTAATCCCTTTGGTTCTGGCCCCAGAGGCCCGGCAGGTCCGCTACCTGCTCAGGTGGTTCTGAGGCCCGGTTCTGGTCGGACCGACGGGAACTCGGCACAGTTGGTGATCAAACGGAAACGACACCAAACTAAAGAAAAAAGGTTTTGGTTTGAGCAGGAAGTGACTCTGTTTCCACAGAGGACGGTCTGGGTCAGGGGTCAGGGGTCAGGGTCAATGTGACCAGGTCATTGTGGTACCGGGTCAGAGGGGCTCAGCTTTGGCTCAATGTGGGAGAGGTAGTGAACAGAGCGATCAGTCTCTGCAGCTTCATCATTTAAAGGTGGAGGTGAGGCTGTGGGGGGTGGGGTGGGGGGCTGGGGGGGTCTAACCCACCCTCCCTGTGGGGGGGCAGAGGGGGGGTCTAACCCACCCTCCCTGTGGGGGGGGTTATCTGGGTCCAGATTCAGCAGATCGACTCGACTCGACCATGACGGTCACTGGAGGAGGGGCGGAGTCACATCTCTGCAGGTGGAGCAAAAGGTGATGATTAGCTTGGTTCTGATCAGCACCATCAGAACCATCAGCAGAACCGAACACATATTATAGCTGAAGCTAACGTTAAACCATTAAGCACATTTAAAATATTAAAAAGGTTAGCAGAAGCTAATGCTAATGCGGCACACAGCCCTTTTTGATGAAATAGTCGATGTAAATTAAATCTTTGGTGTTTTTGCGTATTAGTTACTGGCTCTGTTGCAGTTTGACGTGGTTGCGGTGGGGGTCAGTATCGCTCCGCCGTTGCTAGGAGACAACAGTTGTGGAACGGATGTTTTGTTCTCTCTTCCTAATGGCTGTGTAGCGATACCGCTAACTTTCTAACAACTATTAAATTCAAATGTTGCGGACTCAATTACAATATCTCGCTTGATTGTTTGCCACCGTTACACAAACGTTAAGACGTCGGTCTCTCTTCTTCTTCTTCTCCTCCTTCCTGGTCTGAGACTCGCTAACAGCAGAGTCCTCCGTTTCTGATTCTGCTGCATTTTATCACTTTAACGTTTCATGAACTAAAACAGGATGTGACTTAAAGTTCATCCAAGTCATGAAAATGGGAAACATTGGGGGCGTGCTGTGGTGGCGCAGCGGGTTAGCACGCCCCACGTTTGGAGGCCTTAGTCCTCGACGCAGACGTCGCGGGTTCGACTCCCGGTCCCGATGACCTTTACCGCATGTCTTCTCTCCTCGCCCTCCATCCTGTCTGCCTACTGTGGGAAAAATACGAGCCGCTAGCGCCGCAAAAACTCTTAGAAGAAAATGGGAAACATTTTATGGCAATAACTGCTTCGAGTGGCTCAAATAAATGCAGCCATGTTGAAAAATGGTGGTCATCCTGACATTCTATTGCTGGGTTTCAGATGATGTAGCATCGACGTCACCCAGTGCAGATGGAGGGCAGGAAGTGAGTGCAGGCCGTTTAGTCTGAGTCCTGTACGGTTGTTCCAACCGCTCTAATAGAGAGAAAGATAAACTTTATTTTCCTGTTTGGAAGGTAGTCGGTCACAGGGAGTTAATTAAAAAAATTAAAGCGCCATCCGGGTCTCGTGACTGAAACCCAGCAATTGGCTGATGGGAAATATGAAGATTAGCGCATGCTAATGTTTCTGCCAGAGCTGGGTTGTGATTGGCTGGTTGGATTCAGCTGAATGTTTGTGACCAGGTCTGAAGCTAATCGTTCAGGTGTTCTCCTCACCTGGCTCAGCTCAACCCTCTCTGCCCTTTGACCTTTAGCCCCTCTCACTCCAGTCAGGGTGGCTGGAGTCTCCCAGCTCCTCTCCTTTCTGCAGATAAAACTGAACAGAAACAGGAAGTTGCAGGTCATAGTGACAGAGGAAGCAGACAGATGATGATGATGATGATGATGATGATGGTGATGATGATGTACCTGCGTCTGTACGCCAGCAGGATGAAGAGCAGGCAGCAGAGGACGCAGGCCAGGCCGCTGTGGACGCCGACCAGCAGCGTCGACATGGATTGGTCGGACTGGTCGCAGTTACAGCTCTGACCAGCTGGGGGCGACAAAGCTGTCAGGTTAACCTCTAAACTGGGCAAACTGGTTCCAGCATTGGAAGCTCCGCCTACCTGCTGCTGAGGCTCCGCCCTCTGCCAGAGACACCAGGTGACGAGCGGACGGACTGTCTCCGTTCCCGTTGAACGCCACCAGCTGGATCTCATAAACCGCTGCTGGTTCTACACACACACACACACACACACACACACACACACACACACACACACACACACACACACACACACACACACACATCAGGTTACCCTGGGCCCCCTGGCCAGGTGAGCAGGGGGCGGGGCCACCACTTCTACACCTGGCTCAGTAGCGTTAGCTGCAGCTCACCCAGGTTGGAGACGGTGTGAGTGTTGATGTGTCCTGGGAACACTTCCTGCCCCTGGACGTCGGGGTTGGAGACCCCATGGTACTGCAGCCTGAAGCCCTCCACCTTCCCTGGTTTACTGGGCAGCTCCCAGTACACCTGCATGGCTGTCTGGTTCAGCACCTTGGTGAAGAAACTGGGAGTACTGGGAACTGTGGAACAGACAGAGGGTGACGGTAAGCAACCCAGACCGGGGGGGCGTGTCTCAGGTGAGTACCAGGTGTACCTCCGCCCAGTGTGGTGGCGGTGACGGCGGCGGACGGCGGGCTGCCGCCCTCAGCAGAGTACGCCTTCAGGTAGACGTGGTAGCTGGTGGCGGCCTCCAGGTTCTGGACGTCGTGGCTGAAGGTGTTCTGGTCCACGGCCTCCTGCAGCTCGGCGCCGTCGGGTTCTGGGAACGCAGCGGAGTCAGAACCTGCTAGACAGAACCACCCGGCCCGGCTCTTACCTCCCAGTCTCCGGATGTGCAGCACGTATCCGATGACCCGCTGGGCGTCCTGCGGGTCGGGCCGGTCCCAGGTGAGCCGTAAACCTGCGGCGCTCAGGGCAGCGGCGCGCAGCCCGGCGGGCGCCTCGGGCAACGCCGGCCCTGGCGCCACCGCCAGCCGTGCGCTGGCCTGGTTGGTACCGGCGCCGCTCTCCGCGATGCACTGGTAGATCGCCTCGTCCTCTGCGGAGATGCGTGTGATGGCCAGCGTCCTGCAGGGGGCAGAGCGGGTCAGAGGGATCTAGACTCTAGAACCAGGTCTGAAACGGATTCTGACCCTCTAGATCTAACCCTAACCCTAACCCTAACCCTCTAGAATCTAGAGGGTCAGAATCCGTTTCTGACCCTCTAGGTTCTAGAGGGTCAGAATCCGTTTCAGACCTGGTTCTGACCCGGTTCCGGCCCAGTCCCAGGCCCCAGCAGCCTTACGTGTTGGCGTTGGTGAGTTTGACGTTGGCGCCGGGCGCCAGCAGCTTGCCATTCTTCAGCCAGATGAGGTGCGGCTGGGGGACTCCGGTGGCGGTGCAGCTGAAGACGGCGCTGCCCCCTGCTGGCCGGGAGACGGACTGCGGCCACTGAACGAACTCTGGAGGAGCTGCAGAGCGACACGACAGCATTAGCAGGAAGCCTCCTGCAGGGGGCACCGGCAGCAGGAAGAGCCACTCACTGAAACTTCAGGATTCATTCAAACTGTGAAATTCGTGATGATAAAAAACTAAATATTATTAGTAAAATGAGAACATCGGAATAATTAATAGCCTTCTGCATGGAGGGAACATTGGGTGGAAGGAAAAAATATGCTGGAAACAGGGTTCTGCAGCTTTGAGAGGATTGTGATCCAGGAGTTTCTCCAGAGCTGCAGCGTGTTAGGACAATAAAACTGGAGAAGGTTGCCATAGCGATACAATTAACAAAGTGTCTGTGTCTTTCTGCTAAGTAAAGTATTTTCTTTGTGGGATGGTGAGACTGAGATGAAGATCCTGATGATGATGATGATGATGATGATGAAGAGCAACAGCTGCAGTCGCCTCTTGGCTCCAGCAGGGGGCCGCTCTCTGGGATTTCCCACGCTGTCGTCCCGTCAGTGAACTCATCTCTCTTTCTGAACTTGAACTTCTTTGTGTCTGTGTTTAAACTCCACTTTGACCTTTGACCCCTGCACCCCTGCAGACAGACAGGTGCTGTCTCGCCTCTGGCCGCCTGTCGTCACGGTAACCTGGAGACCCCACTCACAGCTCCTGAAGCCCCACCCCTTTGGCTTTAAATGCAAAGAAAGGGGAGGAGGTGGGGTCAGGGGTCAAAGGGCAGATTGTGTGTGTGTGTGTGTGTGGGGGGGGCGGGGGGTTCAGTAGAAGAGAAATAAAGATGATCTATGAAGCGTGGAGGCACACACACACACACACACACACACACACACACACACACACACACACACAGAGGGATGAAGATGAAGATGATGATGATTCAGATCAATCCTAAAGACGCAAACTGGTCCAGTTTCGTCCAGGTTCTGATTCTGGTCCAGATGCTGCATTCTTCCTCTTACTCATTTCTTCGGACCGCCTCAGAGAACTGACCGGGTTCTGTGACAAACAGAAGGTGGTTCTGACCCAGATGGGTCGGCTGGTACTGACTCTGCAGATCAGAGGTTCTGCTGCAGCCCAACAGAACCAGGATAAACGGGTCCATCAAGTTCTGCTCAGTGACGGGGCGGTTCTGACCGGGTCGGGTTCTGCCGGGACAGACGGCGCCGCTGTGGGAACCAGATCCTCATTGTGCGCTGCGTCTCTTCTCATGCTAATCAACATGCTAATGGCCTGACCTCTGACCCCACAGCACCCCCAACCTCAGGCTGAGCGAAGCTAACAGACCTTCATCTGGACCAGAACCAGAGCCTTTCGATAGCAGCCTGCTGGTTCTGCTGGAGTGGGAGGCGGATCCAACAGTACCAGCTTGTGCAGATGAACCCCTTCTTGGCTGGGGTCATCCAGAGCGCTCGCTGTAGTCATGCTGCTACACTCCTCTCTCTCAGAGAGGAACTGATTCCAACAAAGAACTGAAAACCACCAAGTGATTAAGAATCTGTCTGATCCGATTGGTTCTGGATCGGCCCGGTTTGTCTGTGAGGCCAGAGGTCCAAAGTCGGTTCTTTACCCAGAACGCTGCTGCTGGAGTTCTGACCAGAACCAGGAGGATAGAGACATAAACCCAGTTCTCCAGAACCTCCACTGGATCCCTGCAGCTCAGAGAATAAACTTTAAATCCTGTTAGTTTATAAATCACTGAACGGATCAGAACCACAACACATTAAAGATCTGCTGCTGGATCAACCTTCCAGACCCCTCAGGTTCTGGTTCTGGTTCTGCTCTGCATCAGAACCAGAACCAAACGAGGAGAAGCAGCTTTCAGCTTCTGTGCACCACAAATCTGGAACAAACTTCCAGAAAACTGAAAACCAGCTGAAACACTGAGATCCTTTAAATCTGGACTAAAACCCTCTGATTAGAGTTTTATTAGAAACATAATCAATAATCAATTTAACGATGGAACTTTATGTCATGTTTGATTGTTGATTCTGTTTTATGACTTTGTGTTTTTATCATGTAAAGCTCTGAAAGGACTTGCCGTACAGATTAAACTCGATTGGATTCACCTTGCACCACCAGGCGTCCCAGCGCAGTTCTTCTGGACCGGCTGCCGGGCCGGTTGGCGGAGCAGACGTAAACCCCGGAGTGCTGCAGAGACGCGTCCGAGATCATCAGGTTCCCCGTCCCCAGGACCTGGACGCCCTCCACGCCGATGGACCGGCCGTCTGGTGGCGGAGGACAGGACAGGTGAGGACAGGTGAGGACAGCTGCTACAGACAGACAGGTGACGGTGGCGTTACCAAGGCGACTCCAGGACACAATGGGGCGTGGGTTTCCTGTTGCGATGCATTCCAAGATGGCGGTTTGGTGGATGTTGATGGTGAGGTTCTGAGGTCCAGAGAGGATGACGGGCTCCTTGTAGGTTCTGGACCCTGCAACTGGACCCACAGAACCAGAACCCATCAGAGAAATGGCCCAGACCCGCCAACACCAGAACCACCGATCAGGTAGAGAGCTCAGCCGGTTCCCTTACCGGTGACGGACAGCTGGGCTTCGCGGCTGTAGCGCGTGTTGGCCACGTTGGAGGCGACGCAGCGGAACAGGCCGCCGTCGGAGCGCTGGACGGCGGTCACCTGCAGGACGCCGTTGGGGAGCAGAGTGTACCTGCAGACACGGCCGAGGGAAACGTGATGACGAGGCTCTGGACGCCTGCCAGGAGCTGCAGGTAAGGAGGGTCACCTGGGGTTGGCGGTGCTCAGAGGGAGGCGGTCCTTCTGCCAGGTGATGTTTGCCTCAGGAATCCCGTTCACCTGGCAGCTGAGTCTGGCCACACCCCCTTCGTCCACGGCCAGGGACTGTGGGTGGGACAGGAACTTTGGGAGCGCTGCAGGATGGAGACAGGTCAGTTCAGGTGTGCTGCAGGTGGGGGATGATGTCACATGGTGCAGGTGTGACTCACAGGCCAACTGCGCCCGCGCCTTGCGGCTGATCAGCAACCCGTAGCGGTTCTGTGCTGCGCAGTCGTACTCGCCGGCATCCGACTCGTTGCTCTCTCGCCTCTTGGAGAAGTTCCTGATGAGCAGCGTGCCGTTGGCCAGCACCGCCGCCCTGTCGCCGGTTGCTATGGGAACGCCGTTATGCCTCCAGGTGATGCTGACGGGCCCCTCCCCCTCTACCTGGCAGTGCAGCATCAGGGGGCGGTCCCTGACAGCGATCACGTCCTTGGGCTCCATCAGGAAGGCGAGCTCCGATGCTCCCAGCACACCTGGAGGGCAGGTAGGAAAGGGGCGGGGCCTCAGCTGGAGCACACGTAACAATAAGGTCTGCCTGCAGGCAAAACTCAGGGCACAACTCACTGCAGGCTCTACTGAGGAATGAGAACCATGGAGGCTGATGAAGGTGATGATGAAGGTGATGGTGATGATGATGATGTCAGCATTCCTTCCGGTCGCGCCTGCAGGCAGAACTCTGGGTTAAAATCAAACTCCTTAAATCAGGATCGCCACACAGGGGAGTGGGCGGAGCTAATGCTGCTCACACCGAGCGCGTCCAGGACGCGACGCCTGAAGCGTTTCGAGAGTTTTGAGGCCGACGACGGAGTTTATAAAATCTGAACTTTTGCCGATGGACCCGGAGCATGAACCAATCAGAGAGACTCTGCTATGTGACGTAGTGGCGGCTGCCAGGAGATCCGCAGGCACTGATGGGGTCGTGAGACGGAAACAGCGCCGATAGTCCAGCTAGCCAGTGAAACCCGGGAAACTTCGGAATCATCTGGAGAATTCAAACAGGCGCTGGACGGCGACATTCTGGTGATTTCAGTAAATAAAACCAGACTTCAGTATTTCATAGGGAAGAGGATTAACTGTCACCGTCTCAGTAGAAAGACATCTGAGCTTCATATTTTGGTGCTACTCTCTAAATTTCATCCGCCATAGTCCAGAGACCGGCGGCGGAAAACAGCGACTCGTCCCAAGTTCACTTGGCTGCGCTGAAGTAAATAAGAGAGAAAAGTTCAAATTCATGCTGAGAGTGAAAATCCTTCCTAAAGGTGAAGATATATCACAGATTTCAAAAGAAAATAAAAACAGGAGACCGCGAATAATATAGCAAATAGCGCCCCCTTCACTTCCGGAGTGCAATGGTCCCTTTTCCAAATAAGGTCTGAGACTGACAGCGGTCCGACCCGCCCCTTCCTGTTTGCTGCAGCGAGGTCCTTCTCTCTCATCCTACCGTGCATCCGACCTGAAGCGTCAGACGCGTTCGGTGTGAACGCAGCATTAGCCCTGACGTCATATGACCAGCCCGCCTGGTGTGACATCACAGCTCCACCTGTGGGTTGGGGTTGTTATTAAAGGTGACTGAATGTCTGCGATCTCATTGGCTGAGTTGGTTCAGGACTCAGGTGTGTCAAACTCCAGGCCTCCGGTCGCTGTCCTCCAGGTTTTAGATAAGCCTCAGGTACAAAATGCTGGAATGAAACGGCTTCATGACCTCCTGGTGTGGACCGGTTCTCCAGAGTTCTGCTAATGACCTCATTATTCTGTCCAGGTGCAGCAGAGGAACATCAGGCCACCGACCCTCCTGTGGTTCAGGTGTTTCGTTACGGTTCTTCAAACTGAACCCCACCAGAACCGATGGTCTTGTTTAACCACCCAGAGTGGCTAGAGGAGGCAGAACCAGACCAAAGCTGGACTGGAGCTGACTGGGTGGAACCAGGTTCTGATCTGATCAATCGGGTCAACGATGCTCTGCTGGTTTCCATAGAAACATCTAAACTGGTCATAATAAGTAGCTGAGTTCACTGCACCGATAACCGATCAACTGGAATGAATGAATGAATGAACTGAAATTACTTTCATAAAGTTCTTGAACTCAGCTGCAGTCTGACCCCCCAGCTGACTGACCTCTGACCCCCAGCATGAAAGAAAACAATCAGAACAACAAACCAGACCAGACATGATCCCCCTGCAGCCCCGCTGCAGCTGTCCGACCCACCAGAACCTCCTGGTCGTTCCTCATCCAGGTTCTGGTCCGAACGCTTCTGGTTCTGGTTCTGGTTCTGGACCAGAACCAGATAATAACAGATACATTGATAAAAACACAAAGCGTTGCTACGGAATAAATCACCTGAAATCATGGCAACATGTTTTCCTATGTGGAATCGAACCAGCAACCCCAGAGCTGGCCGTTGTTTGTGCTGTGGTGTTGCCATAGCGATGGAGCTGATATTTCATGATGTTTTCGTAACTAGTTGTTCATTTTTCTGGAGAATCAGGCAAAGAATTGATTTAAGTTTTTACCCAAAACCTTTGAAGCTCCTTTAGAAACTATTTTAAAATTTTGTAATTAATTTTAATTGAATAATTTATTCCAACTTATTATATGACGAATAATAATGGTATCAAAGCATAACTGGGACATTTCTAAAGGTTAAATTATTTCTAATAAATCTAAAATTAAAAAGTGAATGTTTCCATGAGCCGTAAATAAATAAAACATTAAAATCTGTGAGATATTTTCCTTTTCCATCCGTCGGTGTTGGCAGCTCCTGCTTCGCTTTACGAAGACAAGCTGGCGCCGGCGGCGCTTCGTCAAAACGGGGCTCCGATGGAGCTGAAGGTCCAGCATCATCATCATCATCATCACCCCCCTTCCTGAGGGGGAGGGGCTCATTATGGGGGGGTCTGACTGCACATCCCCCAACCCTGAGCAGCAGACGGGCCCAGAGGTCAGGAGGTCATGAGACCGACCCCCAGACCCCGCCCCCCCGGCTCTGAACGTGAACTTCACGGTTCCAACAATTACCCCCCCAGGGGTAAATCCTTCAGCACCCTGAGAACCAGACAGCCGCCCCCTGGACAGATGTCCTTCAGTCTGCTGCTGAACGGGTCACTTCCTGTTCAGGTGAGTCACCCGGGTTGGGTTAAACTGGGTGACTTTAGCCCAGTGCTTCCCAGTCCTCAGGCCCCCAGTCTGCAGCTTTACATGAGCCTCTGCTCCAGAACCGCTGATCCAAACGGTTCCATCAAGAACTGCAGCCTGTTAATCAATCCAGGTGTGGCAGCAGGGAAACATGCAGGCAGGAGGACCGGACCTGAGAAACGCTGCTTTACACTGAACCAGTTTCTCCCAGTTTGATCTGCTGCTGGTCAAACTGGGAGCCTGAAAGTAAAAACTGGAGTGAAGACAAAAGAAAACGAAGAGAAAAAGGAGCGAATGATGGAGGGAGGATGAAGAGAGAGAGAAACGACGGTGACGATGATGGTTCTGGTTCTGATCCGATCAGATTTCAGCATCAGCCTTTCAGCAGCTTTTAAACTGATTTTCATTAAACCACACTGCTGTGTTTTTATTGGTCAGATGAAAAATGGGAAGCTCTGATTGGCTGAAGCAGAAAAGCTTCAGAAATAAACTTCTGGGTTCCTGATGAAGAGGAAGAGAAATCAGGAAATGATGAAGAGGAGGGAATGTAAATCAGAAGATGAATCAGATCCAGAACCTCAGAGTTCTGATGGCATCGAGTCGGTGAACAGAACCTTTGGTTCTGAAACAGAGTCTGACCTGAACAGCAGAGTCCCAGCAGCATCATCAACATCTTCATCATCGTCTTCAGCCTCCTGATTCTTCTCTTCCCTGTTACAGAACCCGGTTCTCCTCTGGCTCTGACCCGGTTCTGCTGCAGAGCCTCCTCGCTGCTGCTCCGTCTGAAGTCGGGCTCCAACTGAACCAGAACCCGGAGACGCCTGGCTGATGTGGGAGGGGCATGAGGGGGAGGAGGGGTTAAAGGTCAGACAGCAGGGAGGAGGGGGAGAAAGAGGAGTTTTTATTTTATGGCAACAGAACAACAGAATCAGAACCACACTGAGGTTCTGCCTAGAACTGAGGTTCTGACCCGTTTCACCGGTTCTGATCATCAGAAACATCCAGCGGGTCCAATCTCTGCTTCTGTCAGATTCTTTAGATTCTACAAAAGTTCTGGTACAAACTGGACCTGAAGCTGGTCAGAACCAGTCCGTCAGAACCAATCCTTTAACTTCCTCTCAGTCCAGAAGTTCTGGTTCAGCCCGGTTCTGCTGATCCGAGCAGGAGGAACCTCGACTTATTTAATGTCCGATCCATTTAGCTGCCGGTTCTGTTCTGGTTTTGTTGAGGTTTTGGTTCTGAGGAAGCAGTGAAGCCTCCCAGTTGAGGCCCAGTTGAACCAGAACCGTTTTGGGTTCGAACTGGTTCTGCAGCATCAGAACCTGAAGCTTCTATGTGGAGCTATAACAGAACCATCGGACCAAACGAACTGGGCCAATAAAGCTGGTTCTGGTTCTGAAACATAAAGTAAGTGTAGAGCCCCCGCTGGCCGCTGGGTGGCGGCAGAGAGCCGCTCAGGCTGCAGCAGCAGAAGAAGAAGCGTGGCGGGATGTAAACAGGAAGTGGACCTCTGACTGAAACAGGACGGGTTCTTTTCTGAAAGATTTAGGATAAACTGATGGAGGTTCGGCTGCAGGAAGATGACTGTTAGAACCGGAACCAGAACCCGCTGAAAGGTCAGAACAGACCGAACCGAACCATCAGAGTTTAGACTGAGGTTCTGCTCGAATTCTGACATCAGAACTTCTTTTGTAGTTTTATTTAAAAGGGTCGGAGGTTCTGATCCGGAGATCCAGTTCATGATCAGTTTCGGAACTCTCCAGTTTGGATCAGGGTCCGGTTCGGTTAGAGTTCCTCCGGTCCAAATAGATCAGAACCGGTGTTCTGACTATCTGAGCTGCCTCGTCAGATTTTCCTACCGTAGCACGTAGTCTGTCTGTCGGTGCTACCCGTCCAAAGCTGCTACCGTCATGTTTACAATCAGAAACTACAGCAGGTTGTTAATGTTAAATATATTTTATAACATTATTTGAGTGACTGAAGTGGAAGCTTAGCAGTTATGGTTAGCTTAGCATCGGAACAATTTCTATCCATGACGAAACCACAAGAAGATCACTTCCTTCATCTGAACATCTACCTGTTTAAAATGAAAAGCTGTAGATGTTTGCACTAATCCTTTACTAGAATATCCTACCTGTTAAAAGATTTTAAATACAGAGGCGTTTGTAAGAATAAAACAGTATCAGACTGAGGAAACAGGTTTTTATTGGAATTAAATTAAACAGACAACAGATCGCCGTAACTTTTTTGCGCATTAATCCGCTGTATAACAAACTTTATCAAATGCAGCGCAGCCACAATGTGTCACTAACCCTAACCCACCCACCGTGTTCCTGAAATGATAGGATATGATTAATATACACTAATATTACACTGTTATTACACAGCTTCAGTCCCACATCTATTTAGCAAAGTTTAATAATAAAGAAAGAGTGTAATTAAACTAAAATATTTTAAAATTTAGGGACAGAATAGCCCAAAAAACAACGTATTTTGTCCCGATTAACCACCAAACAATGACAGTTGTTTACAGTAGTAACGACTATGCAGACGGCAAACTAAAGCCATTTACAAGCTGCCTGTCATCCATTTTCTTTCACCCTTGTCCTTAGAGGGGTCGAAAGGTGCTGCTGTCTATCTCCAGATAACGTTCCGGGCGAGAGGCAGGGTACGCCCTGGACAGGTCGCCAGTCTGTCGCAGGGCAACACAGACATGCAAACTCCATGCAGAAAGACCCCAGGCTGGGAATCGAACCCAGGACCTTCTTGCTTCAAGGCAACAGTGCTACCAACTGGGCCACTGTGCAGCCTGTTATGTAAAGTAAAAACATGAAGTGAAACAGCAGTGAAAGCCACGTATAAAATAAATTAAATAAAGCTTACTATAATCTTCGATGAAACAAAACACATGGTAGGACGTATATATAAGAAATCTGCTGAGTTAGCAGTATGTGACGTAGCATTGATGTGCACATTACCACAAGGTAGGACGGATTTACAGTTAGCACAGATAAACAGAACACCTGTTGCCCTGGACTTTAACAGGGGATGGGGCATTGGCTAATTTTGGGGGCAAAATGAGTCTATGTAGCAACAATAATATGACTCAAGTAAAAGAAAAAGGTACAGTGCAGTAAAACTACATTAGCTAGTCATCTTTTAGCTAACATTAGCTAGTCATCTTTTAGCTAACTTTAGCTAGTCATCTTTTAGCTAACATGAGCTAGTCATCTTTAGGCTAACATTAGCTAGTCATCCTTTAGCTAACATTAGCTAGTCATCCTTTAGCTAACATTAGCTAGTCATCTTTTAGCTAACATTAGCTAGTCATCTTTTAGCTAACATGAGCTAGTCATCTTTAGGCTAACATTAGCTAGTCATCCTTTAGGCTAACATTAGCTAGTCATCGTTTAGCTAACATTAGCTAGTCATCTTTTAGCTAACATTAGCTAGTCACCTTTTAGCTAACATGAGCTAGTCATCTTTAGGCTAACATTAGCTAGTCATCCTTTAGGCTAACATTAGCTAGTCATCGTTTAGCTAACATTAGCTAGTCATCTTTTAGCTAACATTAGCTAGTCATCTTTAGGCTAACATTAGCTAGTCATCTTTTAGCTAACATTAGCTAGTCATCTTTTAGCTAACATTAGCTAGTCATCTTTTAGCTAGCATTAGCTAGTCATCTTTTAGCTAACATTAGCTAGTCATCTTTAGGCTAACATTAGCTAGTCATCTTTTAGCTAACATTAGCTAGTCATCGTTTAGCTAACATTAGCTAGTCATCTTTTAGCTAACATTAGCTAGTCATCTTTTAGCTAGCATTAGCTAGTCATCTTTAGGCTAACATTAGCTAGTCATCTTTTAGCTAACATTAGCTAGTCATCTTTTAGCTAACATGAGCTAGTCATCTTTAGGCTAACATTAGCTACTCATCCTTTAGCTAACATTAGCTAGTCATCCTTTAGCTAACATTAGCTAGTCATCTTTTAGCTAACATTAGCTAGTCATCTTTTGGCTAACATTAGCTAGTCATCTTTTAGCTAACATGAGCTAGTCATCTTTTAGCTAACATTAGCTAGTCATCTTTTAGCTAACATGAGCTAGTCATCTTTTAGCTAACATTAGCTAGTCATCTTTTAGCTAACATTAGCTAGTCATCTTTAGGCTAACATTAGCTAGTCATCTTTTAGCTAACATTAGCTAGTCATCTTTTAGCTAACATTAGCTAGTCATCGTTTAGCTAACATTAGCTAGTCATCTTTAGGCTAACATTAGCTAGTCATCTTTTAGCTAACATTAGCTAGTCATCGTTTAGCTAACATTAGCTAGTCATCTTTAGGCTAACATTAGCTAGTCATCTTTTAGCTAACATTAGCTAGTCATCTTTTAGCTAACATTAGCTAGTCATCTTTAGGCTAACATTAGCTAGTCATCGTTTAGCTAACATTAGCTAGTCATCTTTTAGCTAACATTAGCTAGTCATCTTTTAGCTAACATGAGCTAGTCATCTTTAGGCTAACATTAGCTAGTCATCCTTTAGCTAACATTAGCTAGTCATCCTTTAGCTAACATTAGCTAGTCATCTTTAGGCTAACATTAGCTAGTCATCTTTTAGCTAACATGAGCTAGTCATCTTTAGGCTAACATGAGCTAGTCATCTTTTAGCTAACATTAGCTAGTCATCTTTTAGCTAGCATTAGCTAGTCATCTTTTAGCTAACATTAGCTAGTCATCGTTTAGCTAACATTAGCTAGTCATCTTTAGGCTAACATTAGCTAGTCATCTTTTAGCTAACATTAGCTAGTCATCTTTTAGCTAACATTAGCTAGTCATCTTTTAGCTAACATTAGCTAGTCATCTTTAGGCTCACATTAGCTAGTCATCGTTTAGCTAACATTAGCTAGTCATCTTTTAGCTAACATTAGCTAGTCATCTTTTAGCTAACATGAGCTAGTCATCTTTAGGCTAACATTAGCTAGTCATCTTTTAGCTAACATTAGCTAGTCATCTTTTAGCTAACATTAGCTAGTCATCTTTTAGCTAACATTAGCTAGTCATCTTTTAGCTAACATTAGCTAGTCATCTTTTAGCTAACATGAGCTAGTCATCTTTAGGCTAACATTAGCTAGTCATCTTTTAGCTAACATTAGCTAGTCATCTTTTAGCTAACATTAGCTAGTCATCTTTAGGCTAACATTAGCTGTATCCAACAGCTTTACTCAACTCAGTCGGTTAGTTTGGGGAAAAACTGTGCCAAGTTCTTTGCGTTTTGTTGGTTTGCTGCTATGATTCTAACACACCTGAGCAGCTCTGCACAACAGCGCTCGCTCATGTTGTGTTTAAAGGCGGCTCGGAAAAACATGTTGCGACGTGTTAACAATGGATTAAACAGTTTTAACGGCTGAAAAATGTGACAGAAGGTGCAGACATGGGAAGTGTGGAAGCCCCTACTGTATCAAACCGATAGAGGAATAACAGATGGCTGACTCTGTGGGCGCCCAATGACCGCCAATGCAACCGGGCCTCTGCAGAACTTGACGGCTCTGGTTCTACAGCACTTGGACACACTGTGGGGGCGTGGTCTCCGTCAGGTGTGGGTTGGGGGCGTGGCCTCTGAATTTATTAATTTATGTTTCCTCTCAAAATGAAAACGACAGAAGCAATGAAGCAAAAATCTCAATAAAAAATGTCTGAAGAGTTTTAAAAGTGAACAATAAATACATAGTATTTTTGATATTGAATCATCAATAATCAATCATCAATCAGCAGCAACACTAAAAACTGGAAGAAGCTGGTCCAGACGAACCAGAACCAGAAGTGTCAGGTTCTGGTTCTGGACCAGTAAGATGGTCCAAAAATTAGTTTTCATCATTTAATTTTATTCAAACGTTTAAAAAATGGAAAGAGAATTGTTTTTGACCCGTTTTCAATGAAAGTTCTGACAAAAGATCTATGGACTGGAACCGAACTAGAACCGAGTCAGCAGGTCTTATGAAGTTGATTGTTTTATCTGAACAGAACCTTTTTGGTTATCTGATCTAGGTCCATCAGGAGCTGCTGATTCTGGATGAAGTTCTGACCCAGTTGGGTTTGGGTCAGCACAGTTCTGATTGGTACTGGTCCAGTTCACACAGGATTTTAGGACTGAAGGAAGAGAAAATCTTCCAGGTCGGTTTGGTTTCAGATCTGGGTCTAGAATCGGTCCTGAGTTCTGATTGGACCAGTCGGTGCGTTCGTATTGGGTCAGAACCATGTCGGGTCAGAACCCGGTACTGAAGCTCTGTCTCTCTGTGTTTTCAGGATCCAGATTCTCCCGGTCCAGGTTCTGGTTCTGATCCGGCAGTCTGGGTGGCGATGGCGGGTCGCGGACGCGGCCGCAGAACTCTGGGTTTGGACCCGGTCGGAACCAGCAGAGGCGACTCCCTGCCTCCGGCCGTGCAGCAGCCCACACCCGTGTTCCCGGTAAGCTCCGCCCCCTTTCCTCTCATCAGGCTCCTGTCCTCAAGTGGTTCTGGTTCTGTTGGAAAGGTCCAACTCCAAACGAACTAGAATGAGGGCAGCAGTGCACTCTGGGAGTTGTAGTTGATGCTGTGCGGTTTCCCAGGTAATGGAGCAGAAGCCCCTCCCCTTAGCAGGTGGGGAGGAGTCAGAGTACCTGACGGCGCTGAAGCAGGACTTCAGGGTGGCCATGAGGAGTCAGCCATGTTTCATCCAGCCGGCCGCCGCCCACAGAGGTCAGAACTAACCAATCAGGAGTCAGCAGCTGACTCACCAAGCTGTGCTCTTATTCTGAAAAGCTCTCTCTACTTCCTGTCAGATGTGGAGCGATACTCAGATAAATATCACCTGAGTGACAAGATGGACGGCCTCACTGACTGGATCATAGGTGAGTTCAATTCAATACGGAACAGTTCATTTCAGTTTAGTTTGGTTTAGTTCGGTTTGTTTTAGTTCAGTTCGGTTTGGTTCGTTTTAGTTCAGTTCGGTTTGGTTCATTTTAGTTCAGTTCGGTTTGGTTCGGTTTAGTTCAGTTCGGTTTGGTTCATTTTAGTTCAGTTCGGTTTGGTTTGGTTCAGTTCCGTTCAGTTTAGTTTAGTTCGGTTCGTTTTAGTTCAGTTCAGTTTAGTTTGTTTCTTTTTCGGTTCGGTTCAGCTCGTTTTAGTTCGGTTTGGTTCAGTTCAGTTCGGTTTAGTTTGGTTCAGTTCGTTTTAGTTCGGTTTGGTTTAGTTCGGTTCAGTTCAGTTTGTTTTAGTTCAGTTCGGTTTGGTTTAGTTCAGTTTGGTTTGGTTTAGTTCGGTTCGGTTCAGTTCAGTTCGGTCTGGGTTAGTTCAGTTCGGTCAGTTAGGTTCAGTTCAGTTTGGTTTAGTTCGGTTCAGTTCAGTTCGTTTTAGTTTGGTTCATTTTAGTACAGTTTGGTTCAGTTTGGTTCGGTTTGGTCAGTTCAGTTTGGTTCGGTTTGGGTTCGATTTAGTTTGGTTTGGTTTAGTTCGGTCTGGTTTAGTTCAGTTCGGTTCAGTTCAGTTCGGTCTGGGTTAGTTCAGTTCGGTTCAGCTCAGTTTAATTCAGTTCGTTTGGGTTCAGTTCGGTTTAGTTTTGTTTGGTTCAATTTAGTTCGATTCGGTTCAGTTCGGTCTGTTTAGTTCGGTTTAGTTTCGGTTTGGTTCGGTTCAGTTGGTTTTAGTTTGGTGCATTTTAGTGTAGTTCGGTTCAGTTTAGTTTGGTTCAGTTTTGTTCGGTTCAGTTGGGTCATTTTCAGTTTGGTTTAGTTCAGTTCGGTTCTCGTCCGTTGAACCCGACTCGGTTCAAACTTGGTTCAGAACCTCAAAGCAAACAGAACCTGTTTTCTAGAGCATTCCAGTCTGGACCCTGG
The DNA here is from genome assembly GCF_002775205.1 of Xiphophorus maculatus. NCBI lineage: Eukaryota > Metazoa > Chordata > Actinopteri > Cyprinodontiformes > Poeciliidae > Xiphophorus > Xiphophorus maculatus. The sequence goes on from NC_036445.1 coordinate 143,425, forward strand.
TGAGTCCAACAGCTCCCCCTGCAGGACTGACTGGTTCTTATGAACTGGGTCTGTTGAAGGAACCAGAACCCGGTGGAACCAGCTGAGGTCCTGCTGAGGTTCTGCTGCTTTTGTTTCAGACTGGAAGAGAATCCCCAAAGAGCTCCGGGTCCAAATCAGGAAACCCAGAGACGGTCAGTACTCTGATACCATCTGACAGTAATCTGATTACCTGAGCCAGTGACAGCAACTGCAGTTTGCTGTGTGTCCACAGGGGCGGCGCTCAGCCGCCTGGCTGCTCCACCGTCGGGACAGAAGAAGAAGAAGAAGGTTGGCGAAAAAGAGGAGGTGCTGCTCAAACTGGAGGTGAGTGTTTGGACTGAGAACAGGTGGGGTGGGTTGCACACCATGTGACCTTTGGCCTTTGACCTCCAGACGCTGGAGAAGAAGGAGCAGCAGGAGAGTTCTGAGGAGGAGGGCGAGGAGCAGAAGGAGGACGAGGCCGAGGCTGAGGAAGAGTATGATGAAGACGAGTTTGAGGAGGTGAGGAAGGTCATGTGACCAAAGCTACTTCCTGCCAGAGCGCTAGCATGCTACCTACAGCCGCGCGTCAGCCATATTGAGAGTGGCAGGAACCGGATCCAGTCTGGCTGCAAATTCTCTCCTGATTGGACGCCCAGCAGCCAATCAAAAGCCTTCATTCACCTGTGACATCAACCAATTAAATTTAAATTTATTTCTGAAAAATAATGTTTAGTTGAAAAATACTTAGAGTAGAACTTTTCACAACAACTTTTATAATTATTTGATTATTCCATTATTAACGTTTTGTGATGAACTAATGTGTGTGTGTGTGTGTGTGTGTGTGTGTGTGTGTGTGTGTGTGTGTGTGTGTGTGTGTGTGTGTCAGGAGACGGACTACATCATGTCGTACTTCGATAATGGCGAGGACTTCGGAGGAGACAGTGACGACAACATGGACGAGGCCGTCTACTAGAACTGGTTCTGGTTCCGACCCGACTGATCCGTTTTATCGGAGCGTTCTTAAAGTTTTTGTACAAAAACTGTTTTTATTGTTTTTTGCTGTTGAAAATAAACCAGTGTGATGTTTGTAATGGTTCTGACTCAGTTGGATCCATAATGTGGTTTCACTCTTCCTGGTTCTGACCCAATTGGATCTGCCTGGTTCTGACCCGGGGGAACCAACCATGAAGCCTCCCTTAACACCCCCTGCTGGCCCACCATGACTGCTGAAACCCACCAGAACCAAGGCTGGTCAGAACCTGAGCCAGGAGTTCCTCCAGAACCATCCGGAACCAAGACTTTGTTTGGGTCAGTTTGGTTCTGCCTATACTGGGTCGGTACCAGTACAGGATTTCCAGCTGGTTCTGACTTTCCTGAAGTTCTGGATGTTTCTTGGCCCATTTGGTTCTGGTTCTGAAGACTGGTACCATCCTACTGCTTTCAGACAGAACCAGAACCTGGACCTGCTCCGGTCCCTCTGCTGCTGTGTGCGACCTTTGCCCTGGTTCTGGTCTGCAGGAAACCTGAGCTGCTGACTCAGAGGCCCAAACCGTCGGCCAATCAGATGCCGACTGGGGCGGTTCTGGTTCTGGGTGCCGGGTCAGCAGAAAGGGGAGAGGGTGGATGTGCAGCACGTGTCGGTTCTGAAGAACCCGGTCAACCCAGTTCAGCTCAGCGGCTTCTGCCCCACTTCCAGTTCACCCTCAGTGGTTCTGGTTCTGTCTGTGGTTTTATTGGGTTACAGGTTCTGATGGAAACAGCTGTAAACAGGAGATCCAGTTCCAGCTGAACCGGGTCAGAACAGTTTAATTGCAGGTTGATCAGCCTGGACCCGACCTGCTGTAGAACCAGAACCGACCCTCTGACAGTCCTGTCATCCTTTTCTGGTTCCGAGAAGCTGAACCTGAGACCGGGACAGCTGGGACGTCTCTGCTAAAAATGTCCCGCTGTCCTCATGTCCAACCGTCCGCTGAGACACTCAGCTCTTACTGTGAAGGAGACGGGAAGGGTTTTATTGTGAAGGCCTGAGGTTCCTGTTTTGGCTGGAATGAATCAGAACAGAAACTCAGAGTTCTGGAACGTTCTGGAAGAAAACTGATCAAGTTTAATGAATGAGTGAACCAATGAATGAATTAACTATCTGCTGCTACTTATCTTACAAGACAACTGAGGGTAAATTCTGGCACTGGTGCAACACAAAGACACTAATAATCACTAAGCAGTTGATGTCAGTAGCAAAAGATGATTTATTTTACAATTTAGGTCAAATTTCAGTCACAAGAGAAGAAAAACACCAGGAAGCTTTAAGCTTCAGGTTCTCCAACACCTGGCTTCAACACCTGGATCAGCTGATCGGCTCGGTACCAGGCCCGTCAGAGCCGGTCCCGGTCTGTTGGGATGCATCTAACAGAACTGGACCTGAGTACCTGCATTAGACCGACCCGCTACCTCCTCCTGTCATCTTCTCTTTCTCTCTGTCATGATATGAGGGAAGACAGGAGAAGCTATCCGGTTGAAAAGCCGTGCTCTTTATTATTGCTCAAGCGTGAGGTAACAATATGAACTGCCTCTTATTCGAACTCGTTTCTGTGTGTCCTTTCCTAGTGCTCCCCCAGTGGTCAGGAAGTGTAACTACCGTTACTCTAGATATACAACAGAAACTAATCTCGCGACACTCTCCATCCTCACAGCTGAATGACATGAATTTTGTGTTAAGATGGTTTAAAAATCAAACCACATAAAAAATGAATCTTTAATTTAATGTCCTTGTTGGACAACAGTTACTGACTGGACACTGCATCTGTTCTGATCACCACTGTAGTGATATTTGGTAAAGACATTTAAACTCAAATGTCTCCCTGCCAGAATCACCTTTTTAGTGACACTGAGGACTAATAAACTTGTACAACTCATCTTTAATTAAAATATCAATAATAATAATAAATATGTGAATAAATTGCTGCCTAAAAGAACGAAACAAAAAAGTGAGCCAAAGATACAATATATTGATTTTTTTTTAACTTGCCCGTATTCAACTTCACTGAAATTGTTCAGCCTGGGATGCGCGTCTTCCCACTCATGGAATATTATTGAGGTAACGTGACTTAATGATTGATTCTATATTGCATTGTGATTCTGTGTTTGTTATGATGTAAAGCACTTTGAAATGCCTTGCTGCTGAAATGTGCTATACAAATAAAATTTGATTGATTGATTGATTGATTTTAGAAAGACGCGGGCTGATCGCGGCTCACCGCGGCTGCGTAGAGTCCGTCTCTAGGCAACCGTTCTGGGGTCCTTTAGCTCCCGCCACGACAATTTAGCTGACCTTAACATATCCTGTGTTTAATTAGGTCATTATTGTTACACTTAGTGTTGATATGTGTGTGATAGGCGTGTCTATTTATAGAAATACGGAACAAATCGCGTCCGTATTAACAGTTTGTAACAGCCGTAATTGTGTAGTGTCTCTTTAAGATACTCTAGTATCGCTAATGATGTCACAAGTATGCGCCACGGCTTCTCTCTAGAGAGCGTGGGAGAAACGTGCTAGACGGACATGTTAGCTCCCTAACTTTTAGTAACGTTACGGGTTATTTGGACTCATTTTCATGTTTGGCTTTGTAAGGTTGGTGAAGGTTGGTGTTTAATAAGAGCGTGTACCAGCACCAGGTTGGGAGTTTTTGACGAGTCTGCCGCCTCCTCTCCTCCTTAAACACAACCCAAGTTAAATACGGGATGATTGTGTATTTTGTGGGAGGGGTGGCAACCCTAATTACAAGACAACAGAAAGCTGCCATTACAGACTAGCTTAAGCTAACCTGAATATTTACAACCCTCCTGTTCATTCCTTACTGTCTTTCAACCACTTTGAAAAGCTTTTCTTCGTCCCTCCAACATCTTTACCCCTCCCCCCTCTTCCGTTTTCTGTTTTGTGCCGCAGAGGGGTTTTTTTGTTTGTTTTTTTTACCCCTGGGTAAAAACCAGGGGTAAACCCCCCCCCCCCCCCCCAGACCAGGGGGTCTTTTTGTGGGCTCTAGTGTCCCTTTTTACGAAAGTAGACTGACAGGAAACGGGGAAGGAGAGGAGGGAAGACATGCGGCAAATGTCGCCGGGTCCGGGAGTCGAACCCGCAACGTCCGCGCACTAACCGCTACGCCACCATGGCACGCCCCCGCAGAGTTTTTTTCTGCCACTCCATCTCATGCCACTCACTGTTGACGAGTCCACTACTACCCTTCAAATTTAACTTGGCGTGTTGTGGAGGGGCCGCCTGCCGAGTGACCTGTGTGGTAGGAGAGCGACAGGAAGGCAGGTGAAGGAGCAGAGGGGCCCCTAATCAGTGCGGCTCCTCTTTTACACGCACAAACAGCTGAAAGAAAATCCCCACATCATTTTTGTGGCTCCTGTAGTGCAGCGCCACTATGCTTTGCATTCAGTGCATACCCACTTTCTTGCGTCACTGCGTGTAGGCGTCTACGTCTATGGGCGGAGCTATGCGTGTGGGCGGGGCTAAGGCGCTACTAGAACTGCAGCAGTCCCAGAAGTTTATATGTTCCTATCTGAAAAAGAAACGTTCAAATAGGAAGATATTGGTTCATTCAAATGTCTCAATAACATGGTGAATAATTCTGAATGTAAAGCAGCTTTAAAGGGATCCACGATTAGTTCAACATGTTGGCCCAAATATGTTGTAATTTTCCTGTTAACTAAGAAATTGCTTCAAAACTCATAATTACTTAAAAAATGTACATCTTTTGTTATATTTTTCACCCATGGAGGTCGCCATTAAACACAGGAAGGCTAACTTTACCTGAGTTCGTTTATCATATTGCGTTTGACTGGTGTAATTTTAGATAATGCTACACTGTCACTGTTGGCTGTAATTTTAAAACAAGGAAAAAAAGTGAGGAGAATCTGGATAATTTCCCACATGAAAGCAAGGAGAGTGCAGTGCCAGAGCCGGTGCGGAAATCAGCCTAATCTGTGCCCTGGACATTTCTCCACAACACTTTGAGTCATTTATACCAGCAAAACTGACAAACACAGGGGTGGGCAGTCCTGGTCCTGGAGGGCCGGTGTCCTGCAACTCTTAGACGTCTCCCTGGTCCAACACACTTGAATCCAACAGCTGAATCTCCTCCTAAGTGCAGTCAGGTTCTCCAGAGTCCTGCTAATGACCTCATTATTTGATTCAGGTGTGTTGAAGTAGAGATGCATCTAAAAGTTGCAGGAGACGTTTAGGCCCTCCAGGCCTGGAGTTGCGCCCCCCCCCTGCTCTAACAGGTGATGTTACCTTAACCCTTTAACTGCCCACTCGACCATATGATTTAGCACATTTTGAGTCTCTATATCTCAATATGAGGAGTGCCTAACTTAGCTTAACCTGATTGAGCCATCTCTGCCGCTTGGTTGAGGTACGATATGCTAAAGAAATCCACTGGAGGGCACTGTTTCTTTAAATAGTATTCTTCTTCTTCCCCTCTCCAACCAGGAAGTCAGAAACACAAAAATCTGTCACAAATATCGACTGGTTGTGGTAAAACTTTGAAAGGTAGAAATAGGTTTCTGGCATATAATAGTGTTATAGACCTTACTAAACAGAATTATGTTACTTGATACCACCTAAAAAGCTAAATTAAAGGTCTAATAATTTTTTTAAAATATGCCTGACCAAACGGTTGATTTGTCACTTTATGGTAAATGTTGCAAATTAAGCTAATGTAGTTAACATTTAATTTTTTTGCTATAAAATCAAAAGTAATTTTCATCTATTGGTGTAAATATGAAACAATGTGTTATTACAGTGTTATACACTAAGAATAATTATAACATCATTATCTTACAAAATAATTTTTGTGATTTTCTGAGTTGATATTAGCAAATATGGTAAAATTTTAGAATAAATGTGGGGAAATCATAATTTTCACAACTACTAACTAATTTTAACTTTTCAACCACCACTAGAGGGACACTAAATCCTTCTATGGTGCAAAGCCACGCACTCTTCTCGCCCTTGTACCAGAAAATCCTTAAGAATCTGATTGTGATCTAAGTGATGATGACCAAGTAGACGATCCTGATTATCAGCCCACACAAGCAGATGATACTGGAGACAGCTCTTCTGAATCCCTGGATGAAGAGGAGGCTCCCTGAAAAAGCAGATCTTCTACACAGCCACCTCGTAAAAGGAGCAGGAAAGGGAAACACACACTAAAAACTGTTCCCTCGGAGCAGCCAAATGACAACACCGACCCAAGTTACACCCCAGGCCCCAACAAAAGCACAAGAAGAATCTGGAAGCAGGAAGACATTGATGAGTTCCAGGTTCTTAATTCAAGATTTGAACCCCTTGAAGCTGTGCCCTCACCCTTCCAGTATTTCAAAATGCTCTTCACTGATGAGATGATTGAATATATCGCACATCACACCAATTTGTACTCTGCTCAAGAGTTGGGGGATCCAATCAAGACTAGTCCTGAAAAGATAGAGCATTTCCTAGTGATCCTTCTTTTTATGGGTGTTTTCAATTTCCCATCACTGGAGGACTACTGGCACCGTGAATCACGCTTCGACCTGATCACTGACATCATGCCAAGGAGGAGATTCCAGCTGTTACGGCGATACATTCATTTATGAGGGAGATGTAGTCTGTGTCCAAAAGGAGTGTCCAGGTGGAAATGTGAGAAATGTAATGTCTTCCTGTGTTTGAATGCAAACCAGGAATGCTTTAAGTTATATCACCAGAGGTAAAGTGCATCTAATGCACAAAAAGAATGCTGTTTTGCAAACACATAGATAAGGTTGGAAATGTGATGTTTTAATATGTTTGGTAATGTTTTTTCTGTGTTTGCCATGTTTTTTCAAAGTTTAAATGAAAACAAGTAACACTAGTTCAGTCAATCCTCCAGATACGTGACACTTGTGTCCCAAAATACATGCTGTTGCACCAAAACAGAAAAGGTGTGCTGAGATATAAAAGCAACAAATGTTTCTATTGTTCTGCAGTATTTTCTTTTCCTTTTTGAATGTAAAAATGAATGTTTTGCACTGTTACCTATAATCAGAAGTGGATTGAATGTGAGAATTTTGTGCTGTTGCACTTTAATACAGATACAGTCAAGATGGGAAGATTAAAAATGCAATATTCCCTTGTTCGACGCAATATTTTCCTTGGTTGAAATTAAAACCAGTGTTTTGTGGCATTTTGACAGAAATAAACTGTATCCAATGCCCCAGACATTTTTTGTTGGTTATTTCTTTATAAATTAGCATTTTATTTTAATTTATCTACTGTACTTGGTATTTTTATTACGTCATATACTTAAACCATCAAGTGACATCTCAACTGTTTGGTAGAGATCAATATTTGAAAAACCACAGGGTCTGTTGGAAAAAAATTTTTTGATTGTGTATATGAGTCACCCTAGGGTAAAAGAAATGCAAAGAAAAAAATTTTCACAGGTTTTTTTCTTGGTGTGGTTGTTAAAGGGTTAATGAGCTAAAAATAAATGCCATGCTGAGATGGGCAGAGCTGGACGCTTTTTGAGATGCTAACAGGAGCTATACTGCCTGCTGTACTAAATCCACCAATCCAACAGGACCAAGGCCACCCTAAACAGCTGTTACCGGACCGACACTGGACCCTATACACCACAGTTGATGCTGAACTGGACACAGCGCTACAGAGGCTGAGAAAAACATCAAAAACAAGCAGCGCTAACGAAGCTATTGCTACCGGAAATGCTAATGGGGCTAGATCACCGGAACTAAATGTGAAACCACCACCAGTAACAGCTGTTGCCGAACCGGACCAGGCTATAGTTCTTACCGGATCACGCAGTCTGACCAGAGGTGAGTGAGAGAGATATTAACGACTCTGAGATTCAAATATATTCATATGTCAATATTGTTTATTCAATGTATAGAATTTTTTTTTAAATCTGATTATTTACAAAATATACATGATTGTAACTTCCTGTTACTGTAGAAAACCCCCCCAAAATATTTACAAACAATAACCATGATTTCACAAAGATCGACACTGCCTTGACATTAGGAACACCCAGGTCATCTTTAAACTGCTGAGTCATCATCTTTAAACTGCTGAGTCATGTAAATATGTCAGTATAAAACAGAGCAGCTGTCTGAGTCGATGGATCAGTTTTGGTCTTTCCAATCTGTTTGGTGTCTTTGTCCTCAGACTTAAAGAGACAGTGTCCTTTTTAAAGGGACAGTGTCCTCCTGTCTGTCTTCAGAAGACCTGTTGAGAGTGAATGGCATCTTCATCAACCTGAAGACCACAAAAGGTTAAAGGTCAGGCATCCATCAAAAACCTCTGACTGCTCACCACCAGACTGAGCAGTGGATGGATGGCATTGGGTTCGGGTTCCTCACCTCGCTGTAGGCGGGCGGAGCGGGGTAGCACCCCTCAGGAACCCTGATGAAGAGCCCCATGCCGTCGTAGTCGTACAGCAGCGGCATGCGGGGTCCGTCCGCCCTCAGGTCCTGGTGGATGTTGCTGTAGCTGGGGGGGCCAGAGGGGGCGGAGTCCCGGCTGCTCATGCTGCTGGTTCTGCTGCCGACGCCACTGAACGGGATGGTGCCGATGACCAGAGGCAGCTCCAGCACCAGCTTCTCACTGCCGGGGATGTGCAGGTAGACCTGGGGGGCGGACAGGTGTGAGTAAACGGTGATGTCATCTGCATAACGGCCGAGTTCAGCCACGCTTCTTCTTCTTCTTCTGTGTCGTCACAGAAACAGGTACTGGCAGGGGCCAAACGTGGAGCCCTGAGGAACACCTGAGGCTTCTCTGGTTTCTGTCCACGTGTGGCTGAACCCCTCCCTCTGTTCTGATGACATCACAGACGACTCACCATGAGGGCGTAGTCCACCTTGATGATGTCACAGCCGAGCAGAGTGGGCTTCACCTTTGGGACCCGGAGGCTCCGCCCCTGCCACATGTCGCACATGCCGGACATGATGGCGTTCCCCCGGACCGCTGTCAGTTTTTGGCGCAGAATCTGTGAAGGAACCCGGAGTTGAGCCTGGCATCAGAACCCCAGAGGTTTTGGGGCAGTTCTGACCTGGCCTCGCTCACCTTAGCGGTCCCGTTGACGCTGTAGGAGTGTCTGGCGACGATGGCGGCCTTCGGCACCACGATCCGAGAGCAGGTGTTCTCGAACTTGGCGTTGATGTTGATGTCCTCGCCCTCACAGAAGCCCTTCCTGTCGATCTGAGCCGAGACCGACACCTGGCCGTCAGGGATGAACAGACAGGTAAGCTTCTTCTGCCGGGAGGCCGCCGCTGGAGCCTGGAGCAGGGGTCAGAGGTCAGTGGGTTAGGAGAAAGATCGGGATTAAAGTCAGGTTCTGGGTCAGGATGGGTGGCATGAACCACAGCCTTAGTTTTCTATCTAATCATTTGGATCAGATTCTGTTGGTTCTGGTTCTGTCTGTGCGGGTCGTACCAGCAGGTCGGGTCGATTCACGTCAAGCGGTTCCTCCACTTCAAACTCTCGCTCGCACTGCAATGCATGCTGGGAAGGCCGCTGCAGCTCTGCTCTCACGTAGTACCGCACCGACCCAAACTTCCCTTTAAAGGACGAGACCAGCCGCCTGCAACAGAACCATCGGAACCATCGGAACCATCGGAACCAAACAGAACCAAACAGAACCAGAGAAGTGGACCGGGTCAGAGACTCACCCGGGAGGAGGAAGCTCGAAGCCGAACTGGAAGCAGAAGGATTTCCCCGCAGGAAGCAGGAAGTAGCCGTCAGAATCTGGGAACACGGAGGGACATTAGGGGACGGAGACACTCGGAGACGCAGCCGTCCAGCAGCTTCCTCACCTGTGTTCAGAACCGGGTCCAGTCGGACCTCATCCTCATACTTCAGGTACTCCACCTCCTGGCTGCGGCGCCGGCTTTCTACGCGGGCGCAGCCGGCCGCTGTGACCCGCAGGCGCGTCAACCTGCAGGGGGCGCTGGCCTCCAGCCGGACCGAGCCGGACACTTTGTCCCCGCTGCTGTAGAAGGTTCTGGTCGGGTCAGAGAAGACGACCCGGAACTCCCGGGGCTTGTTGGCTGAGGACAGAACCATGGCCGACCTGACCGAGGCGAGGAAAAGGAAGATGGAGGAAGAACAATCAGAACTATCAGAACCAGACGGGTCTGTTTGTTTCTGCAGGACTCTGGGGCAGCTCAGCTTTATACCCGGTGTGGGGGCAGTTAGAGGAGGGGTGGTGTATTTGGGGATGAGGTGTGTGTGGGGGGGGCACGTGCCCAGTGTGTGTTGAGACCGAGCCTTCACAAACAGAGAGCTGTGATTGGTCAGCCCTGACCTTCAGCCAATCAGAGCTCAGAGACGCCGCATGGACAGAAGCTGGCAGGAGAATCATTGGAGTGAGAATAGAAACAGAACTAGAGTCAACAACAACAGCTGCTGCCCTGCATCAGAACCAACGGAACCAAACAGAACCATAGGAAGCATAGGAACCAAACAGAACCAACAGAACGATCGGAACCAACAGAACCATAGGAAGCATAAGAACCAAACAGATGGTTCCCTGCTGTGGCCTCATGGCAGGGGGCGCTCACGATCCCAGACATTGTGACTCCACAACTGCAGAGTAAGAGACAGAAACCGCGAGCTATCCGTGGAGTTAGCCGTGGAGCTAGCCGTGGAGTTAGCCATGGAGCTAGCCATGGAGTTAGCTATGGAGTTAGCCATGGAGCTAGCCATGGAGTTAGCTATGGAGTTAGCCATGGAGCTAGCCGTGGAGCTAGCCATACAGTAAAATGCAGCAATATATTTATAGTTTTCTCCTCTTACCACAACAATCACTTATTAATAATGGCGAAATAAACATTAAGCCTAAAACCAAACCACTGCAACAGACTGAATGTTCTGCTCTGTGTGGAAAATATCTGAGTGGTTTTTTAGGGCCGTTGTTGTCGGTTGCTGTGGCAACGAGTCTGTGAAAGATGTGGTTTTGAGTTGTACTTTAATGGGTTTTCTCTTTGCTGTGGAGCACAGCACGAAATTAATAATACTTAAGTTGTATTGTTAACTCAATGCAGCGCGGCTATGGATGACATGTAAAGAAATTGTCTTTTTGCCCTCCAGCATTTTCCACATGTGCAAAATTTAATTATGTAAACATGCAAGGGGTCTATTTTTGTGTGATTATGATTAAGTCAGTGCCTCACCAGCATTGCACCTCACCGCACGTCACTGATATATACCGTATTTTCCACATTATAAGGTGCACCTTCAATGAATGGCCTGTTTTAAAACTTTTTTCATATATAAGGCGCATAGAATAGACAGTAGAGGCTGCGGTTACGTTATGCATCCACTAGATGGAGCTGCGCTAAAGGGAATGTCAACAAAATAGTCATATAGGTCAGTCAAACTTTATTAATAGATTACAAACCAGCATTCTGAAAACTCCCTTCATTCCCAAAATGAACAGCTGTTGCTTCCTCCACTTCCGCTATAACCATTGATGGTTCATGTTAAATTCTCTGGCTGCTGCTCTGTTCCCCTGTTCTACTGCGTCACTGATCGCCTTCAGCTTAAACTCTGCGTCTCTTCATACGAGCCGTTTTGGGGTCTTTACACAAAACCCAGCCTGCACCGCGCGCTTCTTCTTCTACGGGGGAAAATGAAGTCGGCGTCTGCTTACCGTAGTTGCGAGACCAGTTGTGGCTCAATATTGGTCCATATATAAGGGAAAATTGAAGGTTTTTAGGTGCGCCTTATAGTGCGGAAAATACGGTATATATATTAATATTAATAAACTTTACCCTGTCATTTCAGGTGCTGTTCACATTTAGACGGTGCTCTATGAAGACTGCCAGTCAAATTATTTACGTGCAAACATTTTTTTTGCAGGGATCAGATGTCTGTGTTCAATTTCAATAGAAACTTGTGTGCATGTCTGAAACTTTCATTTTTACAAGCATTGTTAGAAATTCATATATTGTAACGTTATGACACTAACTGTGCTATTCTGATGCAGGGTTTTAATGCATCGATGTAACAACACATATTTAACAGGTAGACATTCTGATGAAATAATTAGTGCATCACTTCACATGGAGATTAGAGAACCGGTCTGTAGTTTACCAAGATATTCAAATGAAGGAATCTGGTTTTACAAACGTTTTCGTCATTCATCAATATTTTTTATACGTATCTGCTAAGTGCCACTTAAATCTCGTCATTTAAAGAATGATTTCTGATTATTTTTACTAACTGCTATGTAAACATAACGGTGGCGCTATAGTAGGAAAATTTGACGATCTGTACCATTGTCAGATTTTCCTTTGCTCTCTGCCACCAGGAGGATTGTTGGGTAGATATTCAGAACACCGGTTAGGGTTTACACCGAACACCGATGGCTCTTCAGATGCCTCTCACTCATATGGAAACCTTCGGTCAAGCACTGATCGGATGTTTATACTTAGCTCAAAATGAAGCCTATGAATCTCCAACATCGCTGTATTTGGATGTTTGGAGGTTTGGTTAACATGTATTTGATCATGTATAAATCATTCTTCAGAAATAAAAAATAAATTGTTCTTGGGTTCCCCCTGGTGGCCGTGGTAGGTCAGGCTTCCCTGTTCACATGAGCTGCATCCAAACCTCCAAAGCTCCGGTGGAAGAAAAGTTAGCAAAACGATGTCACACAAAGAACTTATTCTTCAGAGAGAGAGAAAGGGAGGAGTAAGACTTTAAAAGTCAAGATAAAGGTTTGTTTTCTCTTGCTAATGTTCATCAGAAAGATTATCGTGGAGCTGCTAACAGAAACTTAGCTTGGCAGCGACATGACCGGTCCGGTTCTTTGTGTTGATTCTCCCGGTCGGCCCGAAATGTTTCTGAGATTTTTTGGCTTCATGACGTTTGATAATAATTAAAACTTCTCAATGTTTGACATTGTAAGATGTTTTCCATCAGGCTGCATTAACACATCATGAGTGGCTCTAAGCTGCAGTTGGCTACAGAGGCGCCGCCAGGAATCTTGGGCTCCATGACAAAAAATGTAATTCTTGAGTCTATTTGACCCATAAAAAGCATCACAATTTTAAAGGCTTGCTTTCCTTGGTCCAATACTGATACTAGCACAATATTTACTGCTTCTGAAAACTTTCAGACCTGACCCGGTGGGTCGGTCCAACCTCTTAGGACAGCAGCTGACCTTTAACCCTTTGCAGAGGAAGATGAGATCAGTGGATGAGATCGGCTTCACATGGAAGCATCGACCGATCTCCGATCCCCCAAAGATCAGGAAATCAGCGCCGATAAATGTGTCCGATACGATGCAGGCATTCAGGATATGATGTAAGCAACGCTGCCAGAGATGCAATAAGTTCATAGCAGGTGAGTGAAGGACCCGATCATCGGACTGCAGAAACCCACATTGGTAGCAGGAATAGAGGGCCCCAAAAGGATCTTTCACTGAGGGCTCATTAATTCAGATTCTTCAGAGTTTTTATGGATGATGATGTCTGTAGCAGATAGTAGATAGTCCTCTGGTGTTTTCCTGCTGGAGTTTCCTCTTATAATCTTCCTTAACTCTTCTGATCTTCACCTTCAAGCACCTCTGAATTACTCTCACATCATCTCTGAAAGCCTTCCTCTTCTCATTCAGGATGGTTTTGATCTGACCAGGGCAATAAACTGTCTCAGTAGGGATGATGGCGTCAACACAGAAGTTGATATAATGTGTTATGCTCTCAGTGAGCTCATCAATGTCCTCCATATTTGGCTCACAGAGTGCATGCCAGTCAGTGACCACCTCCTCACTGTCCTCATGGTTGCAGCCTGTCTCTTCACCAGAGGTATATATCATGGGCTGAGGTGCACCAGGTTCTGATTGGACCGTCTGAGTGGAGGGAGGGGAGAGGAACTGTATGCATCCTTTACGTTAGCGTACAGCAGGTCCAGAGTTCTGTCCTCTCTGGTGGAACAGCTCACATACTGGCAGGGTTTTGTCCATGGTGACATGATTAAAATCACCCGAGACAACCATGAATGCAGTTGGATGTTCATGAAGCGCTGTAGCTCACTTCAGTCGGCAAACAAGCTAGAGGAGTGGATGATGTCACAGGCCACCATAGGGTTAGCAGGGGGAGGAAAGTAAACAGTCACCACGACAACATGGGAATATTCATGGGACAGGTAAAACGGACAAAGACCAACCACCAACAGTTCAACATCCAGGCAGCAGGATCTGTCCTTCGCCATTATATGAGCAGGATTGCACCAACGGTTGTTTACTAGAACGGCGAGCCCGCCTCCTTTCCTCTTACCGCTCTGGGTGCAGCCCCCCATCAGCCCAAACGGTCCGGTAGCCCTCGATGGTAACATTGGCATTAGGAATGTCTGGGTTCAGCCATGTCTCCGTAAAACATATTAAACTACATTCCTGGTATTCCTTCTGGCTCCTGGACAGCGATGTTAAGTCATCCATCTTGTTAGACATCGATCTAACGTTGCCATGGTAACAGAGGGGAGAAACGGCTTATAACTCCTCTTCTCCATAAGCCTCTGTAACCCTAACACTATCTCGTCACATGGAATTAGCCACGCCCCATGCAGGACAGAACCATGCCCCCTGTGGGGCAAAGCCTGTGGGACTGAGCACCGTTCCCACAGACTGGTCCAACACAGACCACTCCAGACTTTGACAAGCCCCTGAGCCACCGTTCACACTGTAAAACATGACAGAACTGGAAGGCATCTTGAAAATATTTTATTACTGCAGCAGGTGAACAACCAATCAGGAACCTCCTACACAGATGCCCCGCCCCCGCATCATGAAACCCAATCTACACCCAGACCAGAACCAACCACATCAACCAGATTACACATGTTGGCGCTGCTACGGTTTATGGGTGGTGCTGAGACCAAACGTTGCCATGGAAACAGTAAGTTGGTGTCAGGTAGAGAGAAGGCAGTGAAGGAGGAGGAGGAGCTGCTGATGAAGATCAGCCCTGGACACAATTTCATGGAGATGAGCCGGAAAACCGACCCAGGAAGAGTTCCTTAAAAACTCCCAACATAAACAAAGCAGCATAAATAAACCACAGTCTGAAGGTCTGTACAACCAGCAGGTCAAAGGTCAGCAGGGTCAGGCTTCGGCCTCCACATTCACCCGGTCTGATCCGTCAGAGGTCATCTGAGGTCGTCATCTTCTCAGCTTCTCATCGTACCTGTGAAGGACGGAGACATGAGACAGATGGAGACAGACGATTCATGGAGTTTAAATCGATTCATCGGTGATTTAAGCATCAGGAGAAAAATCAGACCAAGAGACAAAGGTCAAATAATAAAACGTCTAAAACAAAGATCTGGAAAAACTTCAGTCACTGAAGGAACAGGTGAACACATGAACAGAGACAGGGACAGTACAGATACAGAAGAGACAAATCGACCTACATGCTAAACAGCAGCATGTAGCTATTCTGTTCATGGGACACGAACAGAATAACAAAAAACAGTTCAGGATCTGCAGAATGAGAGTAAAATAGAGCAAGAGCAGAGCGAATAACAGTAGAATAACAGAGTAGCAGCAGCGTTAGCTCAATGATAGCTCAGCGTTAGCTCAACGATAGCTCAGCATTAGCTCAACGATAGCTCAGCGTTAACTCAACGATAGCTCAGCGTTAACTCAACGATAGCTCAGCGTTAACTCAACGATAGCTTAGTGTTAGCTCAACGATAGCTCAGCGTTAGCTCAACGATAGCTTAGTGTTAGCTCAATGATAGCTCAGTGTTAGCTCAGCGTTAGCTCAATGATAGCTCAGTGTTAGCTCAGCGTTAGCTCAATGATAGCTTAGTGTTAGCTCAGCGTTAGCTCAACGATAGCTCAGCGTTAGCTCAACGATAGCTTAGTGTTAGCTCAACAATAGCTCAGTGTTAGCTCAACGATAGCTCAGCGTTAGCTCAACGATAGCTCAGCGTTAGCTCAACGATAGCTTAGTGTTAGCTCAACGATAGCTCAGTGTTAGCTCAACGATAGCTCAGTGTTAGCTCAACGATAGCTCAGCGTTAGCTCAACGATAGCTTAGTGTTAGCTCAACGATAGCTTAGTGTTAGCTCAACGATAGCTCAGTGTTAGCTCAATGATAGCTCAGCGTTAGCTCAACGATAGCTCAGCGTTAGCTCAACGATAGCTCAGCGTTAGCTCAACGATAGCTTAGTGTTAGCTCAATGATAGCTCAGTGTTAGCTCAGCGTTAGCTCAACGATAGCTCAGTGTTAGCTCAGCGTTAGCTCAACGATAGCTTAGTGTTAGCTCAACGATAGCTTAGTGTTAGCTCAACGATAGCTCAGTGTTAGCTCAACGATAGCTCAGTGTTAGCTCAACGATAGCTCAGTGTTAGCTCAACGATAGCTCAGCGTTAGCTCAACGATAGCTTAGTGTTAGCTCAACGACAGCTTAGTGTTAGCTCAATGATAGCTCAGTGTTAGCTCAATGATAGCTCAGTGTTAGCTCAACGGTAGCTCAGCGTTAGCTCAACGATAGCTCAGCGTTAGCTCAACGATAGCTCAGCATTAGCTCAGCGTTAGCTCAGTGTTAGCTCAATGATAGCTCAGCGTTAGCTCAACGGTAGCTCCGCGTTAGCTCAACGGTAGCTCAGCGTTAGCTCAGGAATGTTTCAGCTCTTACTGTCGGATTGCCTCTGGGATCTGCAGCCTGTCTGTGGGGACGAACTGCGACAGCTGCTCCAGGTTCTGAATGAAGCGAATCTTCCTGCTAAATTTGTCACTATGGAAAACAGGTGAGGTCAAAGGTCACAATAAGTTCTCTGATCATGGTCCCAAGATGCTAATAGAGAAGTTAATGAAAAGTAATGAAAAGATTCTCAGTGTTTGGCCTGATTTCCTGCGAGTCTGTGTGTGACCAGTATGTGTGGGACCAGTGTGTGTATGGGACCAGTGTGTGCGCTGCAGACCTGATGAAGGGTTTGACCAGTGTGATCAGAGCCTTGATGTACCAGGCCGGATGCACCACCAGCAGGCCCTTCAGGTCCTTCTTCAACCTGCACAGAAACACCTGCTGAGCAGCTAGCTCCACCCGCCCGCCCTGCCCCGCTGGAGGAATCCATCCTACCTCCTGTCGATGGAGGTGTAGCACTGGTGGAGCCACTTGATGGCTGGCAGCTTGTTCCTGGGAGCCATGGCGCACAGGTAGACCAGCAGGTAGTTCTCTGAAACCATCAGGTCCAGCGTTCCCACGATGTACCTGCAGGAGAACCAGAGCCGGGTCACCTGACCGTCCAGGTGGGCTTCTGCTCTGTGAGTCCACGCCCAAACACACCTGAACAGGTTCTCCATGACGTACTCATAGTCCTCCACTGTGTTCTCTGGCAGGTAACAGGAAGTAAACAGAATTATGGCGTTCATCCCGTCTCCGTAGTAACCTGCCAATGACAGGTAATTTCACTCGGTTGTCACGGTGAACACAGAAATCGATCTGATTAAGGTTAAGGCTTGCTACAGGTGTGTTCCATGGTTGTTCCAGGTGTGTTGCAGGTGTTCATGTGACTGCGTGTTTCCCGGGTTTCAGACGCTGCATGTGAGTTACTGTGTTTGAGGTGTGTTACAGGTGAGTTGCAGGTGCGTGTGTGACCTCTGACCTCCATGTGACAGGACCTGCAGGTATGGCTCCAGGACGCTCATGTTGACCTGGTACTCTTGTCCGGATATGGAGAACCGCCTCCACCGGCGGCCATGTTGGTCCACCTGGTCCAGCTCCATCAGACCCTCGCTGGGCTCCGCCGCGCCCACGGACCGCCCCCTCCCCATCTCGGGCAGGTCGTCTGTCAGGAAGAGGTCAGAAGTCAGCATCCGAGCAGCGGCTCCTTTAGCTCCGCCTCCCCGCCGCCTCACCTTCCCACTCCAGGTCGTGCACGCCATCCGGCAGCGTCCCCGACTCGCTGCCGGACGGCGTCTCCAGGTCCTCCACCTTGATGTCCAGCGACAGCGAGTCGTCCGGCGTCCCGGACAGCGCCGCCGCCGAGAAGCTGTCGCTGTTCGGGTCGCTGAGGGCCGGCGCCGTCAGCCGCTTCCTGGCCCCGCACCCGCCCGACGGGACCAGGCTGGTGGGCGGGGCTAACGAGAGGTCGGGATCGGGTTTGATTAGGTTCGGTTCAATGGATCGATGGCATCCGTTTGGACCGGAACCAGAGACTCACCTGAGTCTGCGGCGCCTCCTGCTGGACCCTCGGTATCCTCTGGGAGCGGCCTGAGGACCGGGTCAGAACAGAACCACCGGGTCATAACAGATCAGCAGCAGAACCCGGTCCAGTAAAACCAGTGAAGGTTCTAGAGGATTTGATATAATTATGCTGATCAGAACCTTCAGAACCGTCCTTAATTCTGGTTCTGCTGGAAGGTTCTTCCTGCCCACTGTCACCACATGCTTGCTCGGCTTGAGGCCGTCATCTGGCCTGAAGCTGAGTAAGCGGGCCGGTTCTGGTTCTGCTGGACGCGGGCTTACCTGGGGAAGCCGTCGTCCAGCCACTCCTCCCTCAGCTCCATGTCCTGGATGCTGCCGGGCCGCAGGGTTTCCTCAGCCGCCCTGCAGGGGCCGAATACACAGTTAGCGTGCAGCTGATGATGTCACAGAGAACTGATTGGTCCATTTCCTAGGAAACAGTCCAGTCACCGAGTCCCTTCTCTGATTGGATAACGCTGTCAGCTTGTTCAGAACCAGGCAGGTTCTGCTGGTCCAGTACACCCAGAACCAGAATCACGGAAAACCAAAGACATGAAACCAGGAAGGAAACATCTGAGCAACTGGACTTTAGCCTACCGGACTGGACTGGACTGGACCCGGTAACCCAGCTCACTGACCGACCCGACCCGATCCAGCTTCCATCAAGGACATTTGTCCCCAGAGGAACAGGTGACCCACATGCGGTCCACAGCACCACCGGTACCAGGACTCACTTCTGACCTGATGGTTCTGTGGAACCGACCCGGTCCGGTTCTCCAGGTGAGAAGCTTCTCTTGCTCAGCAGGAACCGGCCCGACCGCTCACACTGACACACCTGAGCAGGTGAGGAGGGCGGGGCCTATTGTTCCTGCAAGGCCCAGCCAGGTGAGAGCCTGCTTCATGTTTCCATCATGCTGCCTTCAGGGTCCGGCTGGGAAAAACCCACATGTGTTAAGGGGGCGGGGCTTAACGCTTAACACCTGAGACAGTCAAAACAATGGAAACTAGAGTCAGTCAGAGGACAGGTGGACCTGGACCAGAGGACAGGTGGAACTGGACCAGAGGACAGGTGGAACTGGACCAGAGGACAGGTGTCCCAGGGGACGAGTCGTCCCTCAGGTGTGAGGGAAAACGGTTCTGGTCCGTCAGGATTTCTGGAGGATGTCACTGGACTGGAAAGGTTCTGGAGGTTCTGGAGTCAAAAACCACAGTTCTGCTCGCAGTGTAAACTGGACCTGAACCAATCAGGAGCTGACTTTCCAAACAGTGACATCATCTACACCGACCCGGTTCTTCTGCTGAGGACCAGAACCGGTTCTCTCCTCAGCCTGGTCCAGTCTCTGACCCAGAACATGATCAGAACTGAGGCAGTGAAGCCTTCGCTGACAGACGGGAAGAACCGGTGCCGGACAGAAACACGACTTCCTCTGTGATCAGGAACAGGAAGCACACACACACACACACACACACACACACTCTGAAGTTCTGCTGCAGTCCGGTCAGAACCAGGCTCACCTGTCCTCGGTGGTCCCGTCCATCTGCCCAGTGGGGGAGCTCATGATGTCACAGTGATGTCACGGTGTGTTCTGCTCTGCATGTATGGCCGACTGCCGGTGTGTGTGTGTGTGTGTTCCTCCTCTCTCTCCTGTCTGACTCGCCCAGCAGGTCCGACTGCATCGCAGGGCAGAGCCGCTCTCTGATTGGTCCAGGCTCACCTGGTTGCTGCAGACAGGTGAGGCGGGGCGTCAGCTGCAGCTTCATTAACCAATCAGCAGGAGGCGCTGCAGGAGGAGCTGCAGGGTCCTAAAGCCCGCTGGCGCCGGTTCCATTCTCCAGCTGGGTCTGGAAACTTCCTGTTCAGATGTTCTGGTTCTGGTTGGATTCCAGACCCAGAACATCAAGAGCAATGACCAGACAGAACCAGCACATGTTCTGGTCCGAAGGTTCTGGTTTCTGCTGCAGCTCAACCGGATCCGGGTCAGAACATTCTGCTGCAGTCCTGGCTGGTTCTGAGCCACTAAGATTGGGTCTGGTGAGGTTCTGCAGCCAGATCAGGAGGACTGGGGTCGTCTGTTGACTCAGCTGGGGGTTTGGACCTGGTTCTGGGTCTGCAGGTGAAGCAGAGCTTTCACCTGATTGGTTCTAATTGGGTCAGAGGTCAGCAGGTCGAGCATCTGTTGCAGATGGATACCTCAAACTGCCACTTCCACTTTGTTTCACAATAAAAGCCTCCTCCCTACCTCATTGTGAAACGTGCTGCGGTTCCGGACAGGAAGTAGTTCTCACTGAGACACAACATTCCTCCACAGAACCCAGAAAGACCCGGTTCTGGTGGTGAACCGGGTCATCTATTGAAGTCAAACTGGCCAATCACAGTGCGGATCTGGAGCTGCAGAGAAACTATGATCCAATAGGAAGACGTTTCTCTGAGACGGGCCAAACCTGGAACCAAGGTTCTCCTCAGGTCAGAGGTCAAACAGAACCACCCACATACTGCTTTAGAATTTCAAACATGCGGCAGGCTTTTATTGTGAAGGAACTGATCTCACATTTATTGTGAAAGAACCGATCTCAGACTTTTATTGTGGCAGGTTTTATTAAGACCCAACCTGACATGCTTTTATTGTTGTGAACAGAGTTCTGAGCTGAACTCCAACTTCCTGTCGTATTTGAATGGAACTTTCTGAAAGATAAACATTATAAAAACAAGAAATAAAGGCTTTTGTTTTGAAAAGTCTCTTTAATTTATGAAATAATGGCTTTTATTCTGGAGGTTTGGGACAGAACGATCCAGTAGGTTCTGTTGGACCCACCAGATTGATGTGAGATTAAAAAGGTTCTTGACCGTAATTTGTGTTCTGATGCTGCATCTCCATTTCCCAGAGATGTTGCCATGGTAACAGAGGTGAGGTCAGAGGTCATCAAACTTGCCCCGCAACTCCTCGGCGGTGATGCGCGGCAGGCCGCCGTCCAGAGGGCAGCCGTCCACCAGGCTGTTCGTGGGCGTGGGCGGCACCACAGGCTCCTCCTCTGCGTCTCCTAGGCAATCGGCACCATCACACTCCCTCAGGAAGTCCTGGACCAGGGGGAGGAGCTTCTTCCTGGACGCCAGGGCGTTACCTGGCAACCACACACAGATGTTACGCACCTCAAGCTCCGCCTCCGCCTGGGGAGCCAGGTGAAGGCCTCACCTTGATGGAACGCTGAGATCAGAGGGTGGAGGCAGGGGGCGGGGCTGAGGCCGAGGGCGGGGCTCTGGGCCCGCTGCAGGTAGCTGCTCACCTGGAGGAGAGCGTCATGGTTGGCATGGCAACCACAAATAGCAGAGACTACAACAGTACTGACGGAGAACTACAACTACCAGGTTCCCATAGTGATACTACATGTCACTACTACAATAGTACTTCCAGTGTGTAATATGGGAGGTACCTGCTCCCTGCAGGTGCTGCTGTGGCTGAACACAGCGAGCTCTCTGATTGGCTCCTCTCTCTCAGTGAAGGACATCGTCATCATCAGCAGCAAATCAAATCCAGACTTGTGACAGAAAGCCGAAAGCTCCGCCTCCAACTCCGCCCTCTGCAGCAGCTCCTGGAACACAACACAACAGGGCCCCCTGCTGGCACTCACACGGTACTGCCGCTGTGTATGGATGTACTGTGTGTACAGTTCAGGTGTTACCTCCAGACTGAGGTAGATAACAGGAACGGCGACGTTGAGACTTCCTGAAACAGCTTTCATGTCTTTTATCAACATCTGCTCCATGTTCAGACCTGCTGACAGAACGCTGCTCTAAGTACTAGCAAACGCTGCGAGCGCTAGCGAACACTGAGGCTCACCTGAGACGTCCAACTTGGCCTTCTGCAGCTCCTGGAACAGAGCGCCCCTTGGTGGCAGAGAGGGGAATCGCGCCTCCAGCTCAGCAACATAGCAGCTGTCTTTAGGAGTCACTTTACCTGCAGCGGCAGCCATGTTGACGCAGTCCAGCACCACTGTGGCTGCTCACACACACACAGTTCAGAACAGGTGCTAATCAGATATATCCTCAGAATCTGGTCAGGCAGCTGTACACAGGTGTGT
The DNA here is from genome assembly GCF_002775205.1 of Xiphophorus maculatus. NCBI lineage: Eukaryota > Metazoa > Chordata > Actinopteri > Cyprinodontiformes > Poeciliidae > Xiphophorus > Xiphophorus maculatus. Next base: position 165,734 of record NC_036445.1, read on the forward strand.
CTGTATCCAGGTGTGTACCATAGAGTAGGAAGGCGAGCTGCTGGTCCAGGATCTGTGGAGCTACCTTGATGATGCGTTCAGTTACCAAGGTAGCGCAGGATCCCACCATCTCCACGGTAACAGGGCAGGTAGGGGAGCGTGTCCTCTCAGCCTGATGGTGGTCAAGCACCTCCACTACTGCCCCCTCCAGGTCAGCATCTGAACTGCAGGAGAGGAGAGAGAGGATCAGAACATAGCTGTGGAGGTGAGGCGTTCAGGGTCCTGCGGCTGCAGCAACTGCCGGGGTCATGATGAGTTCGTGGTCTCCAGGCAGAATCAAACGACCCTTCTGCAGCTCACCTGGGCAGGACGTTGTGGTCCACCAGGCTGAGCCGCAGGCGGCCGGCGCGCCGCAGCGCCCGCAGGTCCAGCTGGTCCCGAAACAGCAGCAGGTGTTGCGGCAGAGCGGCGCGGCGCAGCAGGAACACGCTGTCGGACCGCAGCGCCAGGTCTGACTGCCGGATGTTCATCAGGGGCAGAACCAGCAAGTCGTTGCCTGCAGTCTGACACACACACACACACACACACACACACACACACACAGCGTGACCTCGGCTCACTGAGGCCTGGCAGCTGATTGGGCAACTCCTCACCTTGAACAGGAAGTAGGCGAAGGCCATGGCGGACACCATGGAGTCCACATCACAGGCTTCATTCCCCAGAACCACGTGGACATCTGGACCAGCCCGGTCCAGGTTCTCCTGCAGAACCGAGATGCAGCAGTCAGAACCAGAACCAGGCCGGGATCTGGTTCTGGTTCTGGCCCGGATGTGATCTCTGGGCTTTAGAATCTTCTGGCCTACTTCATGCAGTCTAAAGTTTCGGTTGAAGCTGAGCTGGACCGATCAGGTGATTGGTCACATTTATTGGTGATTTATCAAAGGGACAGTTATCGTTATTAGAGCAAACCACAGAAGAAGAATGAAACACTGAACTTACAGCAACATAAATAAAAACCAAACGGAATGAAATGTTATAAAACAAATCTATCAAGATGAATATTTTTATTCATATTCAATGAATTCAACTGTATTCAATATTTTTATTCAAAATACTGCATCACAGATGCAGTATTTTAAGTATTCTAACAAACTTTTGTATTAATGTTATTTTTATGCATCACTCTGAATCTTATTACAGCTCCAGGAAAACGTTACCCAATTATTTTTCAAGGATTCACGAAGTTTCCGGTCTTGTGCGCTATTCGGTTCCCCTGCGAAAATCTGTTCCCCCTGTGTCGGGAGCGCGCATTACAGCCGGAGAGGCGGATCTGACCATTTTCACGGCGCTTCTGATCGATTTCTCTGTAAAAACAACTCAGTGAATCATGTCAAGCTTGTAACATTTAGTTTAATGTGCAGCTGTTGTTTACAAAATTGTAAAAATAATTAAATAAACGAGCTCTTTTTACGCTGTTTTCTGTTATTTTAAACGCCAAGAGAATCGGTCTTTTTCTAACTTTTGTCACTTACGCCTGACAGAAATAAAAGTCAGTCACCAAAACACAGTTTTTCAACACTTAGTGTGTATTTATAATTTTTCATTGCTGATATAAGACGATTGCTGAAAGCATGGCACAAATATTAAGACTTCCTGAAAAGACGAGAGCGTAGACTTTCTGGTAAATCCCGTTCTAATGTAAAATATGACAGATTACTGTAGTAAGGAAATTTCTAGTATACTACAGGCTATCACACATAATTTTTGAGAATTTGGCAACAGTTGCCCTTTATTCCCAAAAGTTATGGGGGGAGGAGAGAATGGATATTTCAGCTGCCTGAAATAATCTGTTCCCCTCCATAAAATTGGAACAAATTAATTCAGCAACAATCTTTAACTCTGTTTATTCCTCTTATCATCAACAATAAATCCTGTGAATTTGGTAACATTTGTTCTTTTTTTGACAAAGTTATGAGGGGGGAACCATATATTTCAGCTGCCTGAAATAATCTGTTCCCCTCCATAACATGGGAAAAATTAAGCAAATCCTGTGAATTTTGAAACTGTTGGTCATTATTTGTCTATATATCGTTTGAAGCAATTAATTATTTGATATTTTGAAATCTAAGATGGTTATAATAAATATTACTGTTGATGTGATTATCTTTATGTAATGTATGCTCTGTTTAAATGTGTATCTTCCAAGTTACAAATATGTTGCAGATATTACATCTAACAATGCACCTTACAATATAAACACATACGGTGTTTTCTAGAAAGTCAAAAATCACGTGGTGCTGTTGCTCCAATCAATTATGCAAATGTGCAGGTGTTGGGCAGATTGTTCGTCACGTTTTGCTTTAAGTTAAGCCAACTATTTGAGTAAGTCGCCACTTTTCTTAAATATGGACAGTGTTGAATATGAAACGCTCTTTAACTATAAAGTTAAAGGCGAATATCCACCGCAGTCAACGAAGGAAAGAAAATATGTCATTCGAAGGAAAGCCTCGTCGTACAAGATTGAAGGTAATTATCTTTATCTTCCAGAGTGATGCATTGACGGTAACCTCTACTTTAATATGTAGCAAATAGTGGAATGCATAAGTTATCTAAAAACAGTTAGATAACATTCAATGTTTTTTTGTTATTGATTTACTGCTGCATTTAATTTCGATTAATATGTGTGCACACACGAACGTTACTCCACGTTTTAATGCAGGAATAACGCACAATGTTCCTGACTGCAGATGTTATTCATGTGAATTACACTTGTACTCAGTTCTATTTCTAAGTTGTGTTGTAAAAAGATTCCCGTACTTCTACATTCATCAATAAAAGAAACAAAATCTAGCAAAGTGGACAATTGTGAATAAAAACCATTACGTCAACAAATTCACAGACATTACTCCTTCGAATGAGCACTGTTTATTTTTTTCTCCAAAAGTAAAATTTTAAAATAAATATGCATTTGATAATGTCTTTCTTCCTGTTCTGTTTATTGCATGCTTCTTGTTTCAGCCTCTATGTATAACTCAGTAGTAGTATACATTTGCATATTTGTAGAATTATAAATGTATTTTAATAATAGAATTTCATGCTTCGGTCATATTTTTATTGGTGTCCTTTATCTTTTCCAAGGAAATGACCTCTTCTACGTTAAACACAAAGGCAATTTGTCCTCAACAAAGGTCAAAGTTGTTAAAGGTGCTGAGGAAGCCGAAAGAATATTTGTTGACTTCCATGCCAGCCCTACAGGTGCACATTGTGGACAAACAAAAACAACAGATGCCATCTCAAGGAGATTTTATTGGCCAGGAATGTCTGTGGACATCAAGAAATGGGTATGTTACATAAGCAGTGGACTAAATAAATAATTTTCTTTCGTAATACCAAATACAAGATTTAAATTTTAGGAAAATAAATGTGTAAGCCTTATTTGTTTTACCAATATGAAACTATAATTGTCCAATAATGTCAACTTTGCATGTCTTAAATTCTTGTTGGTTTTTGTGTTTCACTCACTTCCCAGGTCTCTGAGTGCTCATCCTGTCAGGCCAGTGCCCCAGCACTGAAACAGCCATCAGTGTATACTCCCATAAAGGTAAAGTAATTCATAGTAAAAAGAAACAGTTTTAGTGAGACTACATGGTAGTGTGCAGCAGTGCAGTGGTTGGTTCTCCTGCTTTGTCCATGTTCTCACAAAGGGCCTACATTTTGAACAAGTTGATGTATAAAATTAAGGAATGTATTTTTATTATACTAAACATTTTACAATATACTGAGAACATATTATTTTAGCTTGACAAAATACTGCTTATGAAGCTGCTACCCCCGCGACACGAACCCGGATAACGCGGAGGAAAATGAATGGATGTATGGATATACTGCTTTCAAAGATTTTCCTGTTCTATTTTTATTTATTTATTTATCTATTAAATCTTTCATTTAAGGTTACCCATCCCTTTGAATTAATTGGGATGGACCTCATTGGAAAACTGGCCGAAACAAAATCTGGACACAAGTATATTTGTGTCATGATTGACTATTTTACGAAGTGGCCACAGGCATATCCACTAAAGAGTAAATCAGCACCTGAAGTTACGGAATGCATAATTAAGTTTGTGCATCAGTTTGAAGCCCCCAAAAGGATTTTGACAGACCAAGGACGAGAATTTGTAAATTCTGTAAGTATTTATTTTGAATCTCTTAGAGAAATTTAACACAATGAATGTCCTCCTTCACACTATTTTGTTCGATATGTTGTTTAAATATGCAGTCTATTTTGTCAGAGCTAATTGTTTATAAATTTTCAGATAAACCAAGAAGTGTGCAAAATTCTCAATATCAAACGAAGTCTGTGTTCCCCATACCATCCCCAAACAAATGGGTTGGTTGAAAAAATGAATGGGACCATTCAAAGGTGAGTACTATCTCTAATCTATACATTTTCCAAGAAAGATCACAAAACAAGACGTGTATTTGCTAAACTACTTACAAAATAAGGCTAATTGTAAGAAATCACGTGTTATGTGTGACATCTTACACTTTTCATGTATTTTAGAGCTCTGAGTAAGGTTGTGGATGGCCATCCACACACCTGGGATGAGTATTTGGATGCTGTGATGTTTGGGATACGCACCAAAAAACAAATAACCACACAGTATTCCCCAAACTTCCTCATGTTCGGAAGAGAGGCACGCTATCCCTCGGAAGTCCCTGAACATTACATGGTCAATCTTTCCATTTCATGGTATTGTATTTAAGTAAAAAATTCTATTTTTCAGTTACCACTTGAGTTTCTTCAAAAACATTTTGTTTTCTTGCATAGTCAGGAAGACTTTGCATCTGAATTAAATTTCAGTGAGGTCATGAATTTATGTAAAGCATCTACTTTAAGTGCATCATTCACAAAGGACTTTATTCTGAAAAGGTTTTCAGAATTTTTTCTATAAATATGAAAATTGTGTAAACCATTTCAAGAGACATTGTCAGTATACTCTTTTCCAGAATATATTGTGATATCTCACTGTAGCATGCCATAAATATGATGAGTGTATGCTTTCTAAATGACAGATTTGAACTGACACTTGAAATATTAATTTTGTGTTGAAAGATTGACGGTGCTGTGGAGGACGTCGTTGGAGTGGAGGAGTTGGCAGAGGACGTCAAAATACAAGAAAGCCTGAGGAGCATCGTCAGCGACAGTGTTTCCAAAAAACAGGAAAAAGCAAAGGGCAGAGCACAACACATTGGCACTGTGTTTAAACCTGGTGACCGAGTGTGGAGGCAGAACATACGCAGTCAGCAGAGAAAAGGTGGGAAATTGGATGCTGGTTTTCTCGGACCCTATACAGTCATCAGTATCCAAGGCAAAAATGCAGATATTCAAGATGATAATGGTGTGATATTCCGGAAGATAAACACTGACCATCTGAAAATCTGCATTAGAGAGAGTCCCCGACTGCCACATTGTTTAAAAAATCAAGGAAGCAAAATAAATTTTGCTCAACCCCTGGCTGATGCAGCACTACCGCCTTATGCTCCAGCATCACCCCCCTCTGCTCCAGCATCATCTCCCCCTGCTCCAGCATCACCCCCCCCTGCTCCATCATCTGCTACCCAGAGAAAATCTCTAGCAGAGAAATGTAAATTTTATTTTAAATTCACAAAAACTGTCTGTCTTTGTACTAATATGCTTTCGTCTTGTTTTAATGAAAGGAATAATTTCAGTCAGTCAGTGCAACAAACTGCTTGCTTTATTATTAATTCCTATGTACAAAATAGCTGTATGAATCAGTGAAGTTAATACTTCCTCAGACTCCAATCATATGATTTGCATAATATGGATAACATATCAAATGTTTTGTAAAATTAAATGAAATGGGTGTCATGACAATGAAACTAATCTTTAACTTTTTATTTGTTTTCCACTCCTCACCCCATCCTCATCATCAGATGTGCATGATGCTTTTACTGGAAAAAACGTCTTTGTCCTTCTGTCAAAAGTGAATGCATATAAGTTGTTTTACTTTGACATTAATAAAATTGGTCCTGACATGGAACTGGAGAGTCAGGTAGGTACAATGACTACATTGTTTTCAAATATCACAGCTGTTACAGTATTTAACTAATCTTTTTTCTTGTAATACATTTGCAGTCTATTAATGCATTTCTGGCCGTCATCGTGAAGGAATACAACAGCAAGAACACAGGACAGGCTGTGTTCATAGATTCATTTGCAATGACAGCAATGTGGCAGGGAAAAAGTCCTAGATTAAAAAAGGTAGATCTTACACATTCCACTGTGCTTCTGTGTTACTCTTCTCTTCCATGTGTTATTAGTATTTTTGAATCGATGAAAAGAAAATGTTTTGACTTTTATATGATTTTACAGATTTTTCTGCATCACCTATAAAAAGTATATTCTCAGTGCTATGTGTGTGTGTTACTAAACATATTTTGTTCTTGATATGAAAAAATCTATGTTTTTCTATTATTCACAGATGAACCCAATGAATTATGAAATAATTCTGGGAATCAACAATCAACACCACCACTGGACTTTAGTGGTAATAAATGTTTTTAAACTCTAAAAACAATCTATATCATAATTATCTCTTAGACAAAAACCACATGAAAACTGTGAAATGCCCACTTTCTAGGTGATCTACCCACAAGAGAAAAAGTCTTTGTTCTTGAATCCACTGGGGGAATCAAAACAAGACATCCAGAAATGCTTGCAAATCACAAGGTATGGTTAAAAATGTACGTTTAACTCAAGTATGAAAATCAAATAAAGTTGTTCTTATTAATATATCTATATTTACAGGGCATTTATGAGGAAGAAGGGGTGCAATGTCTCACGTTGGATATGTGACACAGTCAAGCATCCAAAACAACGGGATAGCTCATCATGTGGTGTATTTTCACTGAAGGTGCATACATATTGTCACACAGTGTATGACTTTAGGATTTTGATATATATTTTGAGACATGTACAGTGAATTACTTACTTTGTTACTTAAATTTAAAGACATTAAATGAAGCTGTTCATTTCAGTTTGCAGAAAAAATCCTGTCAAAAGAGGTTGTGGATTTTCCTGTTTCCAGAGAGGCGGTCCACAGCATGAGGTTGGAAATTGCTGTGAGACTAATCCTTAACAGTGGTGAGGATAACATTAATATTCTTATTTTGAGTGTTTATGACAATTGTTATCATGATTACTATTATTTGTATGTTTGGCTAAAACATCTGTACTTAGCAAAACTTAATACATTAACATGGACTCTGAAAACATTTATTTAAGGAAATTGTTTGTCTACAAATTAATAAGTACAATCATTTTATTTTCTATATTTTTTTCATAAATGACTGTGTTGGTGCTTAGCACATCCTGTGTAATAGTTTTATACACACACACATATATACAGTCACGATTGTACATGTATAATTGTGTGTGTGTGTGTTTTTATACTTTTGTTAACAGAGGACCTAAAAGACTTGTGTCACTTCTGTGGAGAGATGGAAAGTGACCCGGATGTGAACTGGAAAGTTTTTAGAATTATTCAAAGACTTAGTGTTAGAAAACTAAATGAAGAGGACAAGTTTTATCTAATCTTATCTTGCGTAAACAAGCTATGATTTGATCCTCCAGCAGTTGGAATATAAAGGAATCTAAAATGATTGATTATATATTGTAATTGTAAAGACATATTTTTCTAAAAAAACCCTGATATTTTTGGTTTCTTTCCTAGATCCAGTGTGATGTGTGTCTGAGGTGGTTCCATCATGTGTGTGGGAAGCCCACCAACTGGAAAAACATATCACTGCTTTATGTGTTTGCCTTAGTTTGCTGTGGTGTTCTTGTTTATGTATGTTGTTTAAAGGTTAATAAATTACATTTTGAAAACTGTTTGATATTTATACTTACAAGACTTTGATATAAGGCAGCTATGGAAAAAAGTTTAAATCCCAAGGCCCCTCATAACTTTGTCAAATAAAGAGCAAATGTTACCAAATTCACAGGATTTATTGTTGATGATAAGAGGAATAAACAGAGTTAAAGACTTGTTGGTGAATGAATTTGTTCCAATTTTATGGAGGGGAACAGATTATTTCAGGCAGCTGAAATATCCATTCTCTCCTCCACCCATAACGTTTGGGAATAAAGGGCAACTGTTGCCAAATTCTCAAAAATTATGTGTGATAGCCTGTAGTATACTAGAAATTTCCTTACTACAGTAATCTGTCATATTTTACATTAGAACGGGATTTACCAGAAAGTCTACGCTCTCGTCTTTTCAGGAAGTCTTCATTTTTGTGCCATGCTTTCAGCAATCGTCTTATATCAGCAATGAAAAATTATAAATACACACTAAGTGTTGAAAAACTGTGTTTTGGTGACTGACTTTTATTTCTGTCAGGCGGAAGTGACAAAAGTTAGAAAAAGACCGATTCTCTTGGCGTTTAAAATAACAGAAAACAGCGTAAAAAGACCTCGTTTATTTAATTATTTTTACAATTTTGTAAACAACAGCTGCCGATTAAACTAAATGTTACAAGCTTGACATGATTCACTGAGTTGTTTTTACAGAGAAATCGATCAGAAGCGCCGTGAAAATGGTCAGATCCGCCTCTCTGGCTGTAATGCGCGCTCCCGACACAAGGGGGCAGATTTTCACAGGGGAACCGAATAGCGCACAAGACCGGTTCTGGATCCCCGCTGTTCATTTTTAAACCATGACCGGGACTTTTATTTTGAAAGTGACTCCAGCTTATCGATTTATTTCAATAAATCAAACAAAAGCGGCCGCTGCGACCCGGTACCGCTGCTGGACAGCTTCAGCCGAACCTGAGCGGGACTGGGTCGGAGGACGGTTCCGGTACCTGTAGGGTCCGCCGGCAGCTCCGCAGAAACTCCTCCATCTGCGGCAGTTAGCCGTTAGCTTCCAGACGGTACCGCCCCGGTTCTGCTGAAGCGACCGAACCGAGCCGTTAACGGGCACCGCGGGCTCACCTGGCGGCGGGTCCGAACCGGAACGTGAGCGGGTAAACAGACCACTGCAGGAGGCGACCGTTAGCACAAAACAGGGTGAAAGGTCAGGGCGGCTTCACTGGCTCGCTCCAGGCTCGGAAAACAGATACACTCAGTTTGACTCTGAGGAACCAGAACATTCTGGAGAACTTCTGGACCGACCCAGAACCCCAGCTGCTCAGAACAGGAAGTCACCTCGCATTAATAATTGTACACAAATTAATATTTGTCAGATAAAACATGTTCAAAATATAAAGTGGTCAGAACCAGAACACAAAAGGTCAGAGGTCAAATATATAAACATTAGATTTCTCCAGAGACCAGGGCGAATACCACAAAATTCACTACTGAAGAGTTTTCCCTCCGACACAAGAGCAAACAACACAGACGAACCATAACTTTTCAAATAAGAATCTCAGTCCATAGAGAATTTACAAAGATTGAATATTTTAAACAAAAAAAATATATAGAATCTCCCGGAAACAGTGCAAATATACCAACACCTGAAAACGACAAAAGAAACTTTCTCTACTTCCCACAGAACAGAAAACCTTTTGGTTTTCCTGTGGTGTCGCTGCTGGTCTGAGCAGCAGAGTGTCAGGAAGACGAAAGTTTTCATTTTGAACCGATTCATGAATCTAAGCAATAAAAAGGCTAACGCTGCGACTACCATCAAACCTGCTGCTGCAGACCCACAGCGCCCCCTGCAGGCAGCACCAGGGACTACATCCGTCCAGTAAATTCTGTTCAATATTTTTCCTTAGTTTCAGAGAAACAAATAAAAACAGTCGATAGATTTTTATCAGATTTTATTTAATTTGTTGGTCAGAAAAACACATTCTAATCTAAAATCTGTTCTGAGCTTTAAAGGATTTACAACATATGAGCTAATATGAAATATTCAGACAGTGTATAAAAATCATGGACTGATCAGAGGTCTAATTTCCAGCAGCACTTGAAGGCAGCGCTCCTTCCAACAGGAACTCTGGGTAATGTAGTGCCACCTCCGCCTGCATTAATGGCTGAAATCAGACCAAAACTGAAGGATGAAACAGAGGAGACTATAAATCTGATCGTTAAACATGTTTCTAAATTGATGCTGGATCAGCCGGACCGGAACCAGAACTTGGTTCAGTTAAATTCATGATTTAATCAGACAGTGAATCAAACTGTGATGAGAATAAAATCCTTTGGGGCCTGAAGGAGGCGCTAGCTACTAATACTGATGTCAACATTGATGGAACGACTCCTTCACAGAACCGCTCATCAAGACCAGGAACCTTTCAGAACCAACCCAGGCCGATGAAACAGACCAGAACATCGTGTGTTTGACTCCAAGTGTCTCCTGATGGTTGACCTCTGACCCCAGGTCTAGATCTTCTCCACGTAGTTTCCAGGGAACATCCCCTCTTTGCCCCGCAGCCGGCCGAACCACCAACCCGACGGATCTACGAGACAGGAACCAGAGGAACGGGTCGGAACCACAGTTTCATATTTACTGCAGAACAAAATCAGAACCACGGCTGTCAAGTTTGTTAGGTTTTGTTTTCTTGTGCAGTGAAGTTACCAACTGGATTCACTGATGAGCCTTAATTTGAGTCGACCGTCTGCATTTATCCACCACAAAACAATATTTTAGGAATCGAGGAACTCGAATCATTGGAGGCTTTCAGCCCTAATGGTCCCTGCAGAACTTTGGGTGGGAAAGAAACAGGAACATCACATCTTAAACTAACAGTGAAATAATCAGACAGATTTCACCCAATAAACCAGTTATGCTCCAAAAATATTAGAAATACATAGCAAATATTTTCATAGCAAAATTCAACTAAATAAATTGGCATGTTTATCAAAACTTTATTTTTGTAGTCAAAACATTCTGTCCAACTTTTGTTTCTCTGTTTTTCATTTTTATCTCACTTTTTACATATTTATTTTACAACAATAAACACCAAGTGGATTTTTTTTACCCGAATCGCTTGATGTCAGTAACAACATGAAACTGATGAGTTTGACCCGAGGGGCAGGAGGGTCCCGCCGACCGTCACCTGTCACCTGTCGGATTTTACATCAGACTCTGGTTCAACACATCTAAAGGCCTGTGGGCCAAATCCGACCAGCTGAAGCTTTTTCTGGGACTAAACTCCAAGTGTGCTGAAATATTATGTTATCAATCAAGTCAATGCAGGTTTTATCTGTTTACTGCCAATTTATATCAATCAGTCCCTCCAGTTTCTTGAGAATTACCGTGGAAATTGATGTAAAATCACCAAAACGCCACACTTTACACAATTAGGAATTCATTGCAGATTTTTCTCAAAAATTGTCAGAAACTTTCTTACTTGTACTAACAGCAGATGGTAGTCCCTGATCCATGAGGCAAGTAATAAAAAGTCGTCATAATAAGTGCAAATACTTCAAATATTTACAAATTAGTATCACAAACACTTTGATTTTTATTGTAAAAACATTAAACTATCACAAAATCCTGGAAGGACTGAAAAGATGTTCAATAATATTATTTAAATTTAAGAATCGATATGTTAGCAGTTTGTGGACAGGTTTTATCAATACATTCTGGCACAACCGGCCCTTTAAGAGCCTCCAGGGTTTTGATTTGGCCCCAAACGAAAATGAGTTTGACAATCTGACAGAGCAGATTGATTCCTCATCGCTGACCCAGAGAAGAAAGGTGCAGAGGGGAGCAGCTACCTGGCAGCTCAGAACCACAGAGTCGGTACCATCGGGTCCATGAACAGCTTTACGTAGAATCTACAGTCACAGCGACTGGCTGTAGTTCACCCTGAGGCCTGTAGGGGGTGCTAGAAGCAGCAATGACTTAAATACATCCCATAGCTGCGAGTTACTGCCCACCTTATTCCTGGGAGGTTACCGTGGAAACGAATACTGTGGAAACTACTATGGATAATCTGCGGTTTTAATTCATTGTAGACGTTAATCTCTGTTTTCAGTTATTGTGCAACATCAAGTAAAAGTTGAGTCCCAAAACCAAAAGGAGAGTTCCTGTGATGAGCGAAGCCGTTTCACTTTTCCACGTTTCCACTTTTTCACGTTTCCACTTTTTCACATTTCCACTTTTCCACGTTTTCATGTTTCCACGTTTCCACTTTTTTCACTTTTCCACTTTTCCACGTTTTCCAGATTTCCACTTTTTCACATTTCCACGTTTCCACTTTTTTACTTTTTCACATTTCCACTTTTTCACTTTTCCACATTTCCACATTTCCACATTTCCACTTTTCCACATTTTCACGTTTCTACTTTTTCACATTTCCACTTTTCCACGTTTTTCACATTTTCACGTTTCCACTTTTTCACGTTTCCAGTTTTCCACGTTTCCATTTTTTCACGTTTCCATCGCCTCCCGACAGATGGGGCAACAAAAAGACTTGAAAAGAGAAACCAAGCAGCTGTTAGTGGCTCCGGTTTAAACCCTCAGCTTTAGCTTTAGCCTCCTGCTTTTCACTTCTCCTGCACTGAAACCCAAACCCAGACTCAGTTAGGTGGAGTTCTAAGGCTTTGACTAGGCTCTGCCTTAAGCTCAACAAACTTGTGTCCCACCTCTCTGAATAAAACACAGCCAACCTCATTATTATGAAGATACTGAAGAGCTTCATGGCTTTTCTGATGACTCGACGCTTCGCCATCTGAAGAAATGACGCTAAAGATGCTAGCGTAGGAGCCACTTCTTCAAGTCATCCTCTCTGTAGTTAGCAGCTGATGTTCCGGCGTACTACAAAGCCTCAGATGAAAGATGCTAGCTGTTAGCTGTTAGCGCGTTGCTAGCATGTAAACAAATGGTTCGCAGCTGAAGTCAAACCGCTGGAAACAACAGGACCATGGGTAACCATGTAAACCTGACCTGGACCCGGTTCCAGCGGTTCCACTGGACCCAGCCCGGTGGCAGACGTACCTTCAGTGAGGATCTCGATGACGTCGTCGGCGTTGAAGCTCAGCTCGTCGGTGTCCTGGGCGTCGTAGGCGTACAGAGCTTTGCACTGGGGGGACCGAGGTTTGGGTTTAGGCCGACCCGCTCCCGGAACCGGCTTCACCTCCTTGGAGAGACGCCTGTGGAACCTGGAGTACCGACACATGTCACTGCTGGGGGCAACAGAGCAGCTACCTGGAGGTGACCTTTGACCGCTGAGGGTTCTGGACCTCACCCCGCCGCTCCCTGGTCAGGGACGTTCATGAAGCCCATGTCCTGGTTCTGGATCAGCTGGTTGCTGGGCCGGTGCTGGTTCTGGAGGCGGGGCAGGGTGGGTTGGTCCATGCTGGACTGCTGCCTAAGAGTGGACCCTCTGGAGGGGGCGGGGCCTCCTCTGGAAGCCCCGCCCCCTCTGCTGCGAGGCGCTGCGGCAGAAAATAGAAGAAGTGATAAACCAAAATCCTTCAAAGAGATTCCAGAACCGGTTTCGGAGAGGTTCTGGTCCAGAGAGAGAGCAGCTGGTACCTGAGTGGTTCTGGTAGGTGGGCGGAGCCTGGCCGCCCATGTAGCGGCTCTTGCGGTTATCCTTCCGGGTCGGTCCTGCAGGTCAGACACAGGAAGTGATCAGGAGGAGACATGAAGGTTCTGTCATGGGGATGAACTGGGTCAGAACTTACTGGAGTTCTTTGGGAGGCCCGGCCCGATGGAGACGTGCAGAACCTTACCACTGGGCTTCAGAACCACCTCATCTCCCTGGCCCGCCTGGAACTGGATCTGCCTGGAACCGGACGAGCTGAAGAGATGGCGGCCCTTCTTCACCTTGAACTCCAGGCTGGATGGAGGAGAGGTTCTGTTTGGGTTCTGATCAGGTTCCGTTTGGGTTCTGCTCAGGTTCAGGTGGGGTTCTGGTACTCACAGGTTGTTGAACTTCAGTGCCAGCTTGCGGTCCGTGTTCTCCTGGTACCGTTTCACCAGCAGACTGAGGAACTCGGTCTTGAAGACGCTCTGCAGGACGCTGTCATACTCTTCCTCATGGACGACGAAGAAGTCGTCCTGCAGCGTGCTGCCGGACAGACGGGCGGGCCAGAGCCATCAGAACCGACGCTGGGCTCGGGTGGTTCCCCCTCTGGTTCTGGTCACTTACCTGAGAGAAACTGACTGGATCCGGTTGAGCTGGATCTTCCTCTTAAGAACCTCACGGATCTGACCCTTATCCGGACCTTGCTTCACCTTCTCTCGGCCAATCAGATACAGGAACTTTGGGGTCAGGATGAGGTCACACTTCGTCGTCTGCAAAACAGCAGCAACAAAAACGTTTCGGAGAACATCTGGTTTACAACAGTAGAACCGGGACAGAACCAGCACATCTGGACCACACAAGTCCTGAGAGAACCTCCGTCACTCGGACGAGCATCCAGGTGGGACGGACCAGACAGCAATAATCAGGTCAAAGGTCATCTCCAAGCTGCCGGAAGTCCATCACTCTCCAGAGGGAAGATTATTCCTAGCAGGTGACGCCCCACAGGACATGACACCCCTTAGGAGATGAAGAGCCTTCAGTTTGTGCAGTTGGTACCTTGAAGCGTCGGTCGAACTTGACGACCACGTCAGCAAAGTCGATTCTCTCTCGGCGACCCACAAACTGCCGGATCTCAGGGTGGTTGTCGGTTCCGATGTAGTCGCCCACAAAGTTCCTGTTGATGCTGTTCTTGCGGCGTTCCTTCTTGTTCAGCAGAATGTCTGAGGCTGGAAAAAGAAGGATGTGTGAGGACTCAAACCGGACCAGGACTCCTCTGTTTGAGGTAGAACTTCAGACCTTCCTCCCTCATCCTGACGTATTTGCGGACGGCGATGTGTTTGCGCCACGCCTTCTGGATGACGCGGGCGTAGCCGTTGAATTTCCTCTCGCGCATTTCCTCCAGCAGGAAGAGCTGCACAGACAGAGAGCAGAACCTTTCAGCTGGTGTTGGAGGAGGAAGTACTGCTGCAGAACCAGAACCTCCAGAACCAGAACGTCTCTTACCGACTCCGGAGCTTTGATGAAGACCTTGGCTGTCCCCAGCTGGAACTGGTCCTGATCCATGTTGACGGAGCGCAGCAGGTGCAGGACGCCCTGGCGCTGCTCGCCCCGCCACTCGGGCCAGGTCTCTCTGGTCAGGATGGCGTACCTGCAGACCGCCAGACCCGTTAGAGCGACCGAGCCAGCAGCCGGTTCTGGTTGTGTGGGGCTTGATGCAGAACCTGTGCAGGAACTTGTTGAAGACGCGGCGGTAAGCGTATCCGGCCCGGCGGACCCGGATGTTCTCCCGCAGGCCCAGGTACTCCACCTGGTGCCGGACCCGGGTCTCCTCCCAGTCTCGAGGCCGCTTGGTCTCGTTGGGTTTGATGCACCGGATGTAATGGGGCGTGCACTTCATCAGGGTCTGGACCAGACTGTTGGCCTGTTTCTGGAGGAGGGAGGTCAAAGGTCAAGGACCGGTCTGGTATCTGGTCACCACAACCCGCTAAGGACCCGACTCACCTTGATCTTGCTACTGGCCGTGGTCGGCCGGCCTCGTTTTTCCACCTCCAGGTTCTCCGGGAACAGCGCTCTGATGAACAGACTGACCACGAACACATCACAGATTAAACTACCTCTTATTCTGAAGGGTCACAGCTTCCTGCACCACAGGTTAAAGTGACACTGACCAAGGTAGAGGACAGGAAGTTGATTAAACATTAAAGGGTTAACAGCTGACAGAGGGTCAGATCTATTCATACCAGGCAGGACAGAACCAGGACCTGTAACCAAACCACTTGGACCTGCAGTTACAGCAGCTGTCCATCTGGAGGCGCCGTGGCGTAAACCTGGAAAGTCCTCAGAAAGACGGAGCTGAACACTCACTACTCGCTGCTCTGCATCAACTCGATGATGTCATTGAAGAGGACATCCCGGTTCCGCTCACAGAACCCGCCGACATCATACGACACCTGAGAGAGAGAGGGACGGGCGAGCAACAGGTGAGGTCAGGTGAGGTCAGGTGAGGTCAGGTGAGGTCAGACCTTGCCAGCGTAGTGGTGGATGATGAAGCCGCGGTTCCAGCTGCTGAAATGCTCGTGGGTCCCGATTTGTCCCTGCAGTTTCTGCAGCAGCGTCTGGTCCGCCCCCTCTCCCTTGGCGTGCATCGTGGCGCAGACGTCGTCCAGGATGCTCATCACCCCAGGAGGATTCTGGGAAATGACCAGACGGACGGAGGGAGTGATGCGTGGGAAGCTCTGCCCCCAGCCGGCCCGCGGGTCGGTCCACTCACCAGTTTGGACTCAATGAGGTCACAGACCACCTTGTTGTTGAAATACTCAATGGGGGTCCAACGGATCCCCTCCTGGACATACTCCTCCTGCAGAACCAGAACTGGGATCAGAACCGGGATCAGAACCAGAACCGGGCCCGGGTGTGCTTGGCTCTCCAGCTCACCTGCTCGGCCTTCAGCGTCAGCTCAATGAAGATCTGCTGCAGCTTCTCGTTCACAAAGTTGATGCAGAATTGTTCAAAACCATTTTTCTGAAAGCAGAAGAAGAAGAAGCAGCGCCTGGTTGAGCTGCTGATTTTTCACATCAGTGAGGAAAGTTCTGTTAAAGGACGAGCGTTGCAACAGCCTCTGCTAGCACCAAGAAAGTCTGACCGATGGTCGGTTCCTTCTCTACGGACCGCAGTCGGAGGAACAATGTAAGAATGGTGGGACTGAAAGAAGATAAAGAAGAAAGAGGAAACGTGTCAATATGTGGAAAGGGTTATTGCTCAAGGGTTCGGCCTCACGGGCAGCGAGTTCGAAGTGGAGCAGGCGCCCAAACCAGATGTCAGTAAAACATCCCGAACCATCCTGATACGGTTCTGACGCTCATCGGGCCGGGACAAGGTGCTACAGATGGCCAAAGAAAAACGTGGGCTGGAGTGGGAAGGCTGCAAATGATCTTTCTTTGAGGACCTGCTGAAGGAGCTGGTGGAGAAAAGGAGAGCTTTCAACACCGTAAAGAAATGTCTCCGGGAAATGGAGGTGAAACACCGGCTGCTGTTCCCAGCAACGCTCATCTTCACCTGGAAGGGAGAAAGGAAAACTTTCCGGGACAATTCAGAGGCTGGAAGGTTCCTGCAACAAGCTAAGTGAAAGGCAAGTGTTATTATCTGAGGTGTATATTTATCAAAAATAGTTTGTAAAATTTAAGTCGGTTGTGTGTTTCGGGGTTCGGACGGCTGTGTTGCCCAAGGACAAATTTCAAGGCGTCTCACGGACCAAGTTTAAATAGAGGGGCTAAGAAAAGGACTGGAAGCGGCAGCATGTTCTGTGT
This sequence comes from Xiphophorus maculatus, assembly GCF_002775205.1. Classification (NCBI taxonomy): domain Eukaryota; kingdom Metazoa; phylum Chordata; class Actinopteri; order Cyprinodontiformes; family Poeciliidae; genus Xiphophorus; species Xiphophorus maculatus. The sequence continues at coordinate 183,022 of NC_036445.1, forward strand.
TGCTTTTCTTTTCTTTTCTCTGCACCAGGTCAGTGTACTTCAGTTTGTTCATGTCGTTAGTATTAGTTATTATGCTGTTGTGTATGTACCTTGTTAAGTGGCAGATCAAATCAGCAAAGTGTACCAAATAGCAAAAGATGTCTAAGGGATAAATTAACATAATTTCATGGAATATTAATGGATGTGGGCACCCAATTAAAAGACAAAAAGTTTTGACTTACCTAAAATCCAAGGGTGCTGATATTGCATTCATCCAAGAATCACATATAATTGGGGATGAAGAAGCTGCTAAGTTCAAAAGAGGCTGGGTGGGTAAAGTGTGCCACAGCTCATTTTCAAGAAAACCAAACCGTGTAATGATCCTTGTTAATAAAAACATAAGTTTTGTTAAACTTAAGCAACATAATGATAAGGAAGGGCGCTTCATATGTGTTGAAGCCTTGCTGAACGGAACTAGGACTGTCCTCTGCAACATTTATGCTCCTAATCAGGAAGAACCCGACTTCTTTCATGACGTTAATAGCATAATAGGAAACACCGAGGGCCAGATTATTCTGGGGGGCGATTTCAACCAGGTGATGGATGGATTTATTGATAAAACACGCCAAGGGGGAAACCAGCACCTAAGGACAGGGCCGCAATCCAAATACTGGCACAGGACTGGAATCTGGTTGATATATGGAGACTGGTAAACCCACGAGAGAGAGAATATACTTTTTACTCTCACAGTCATAAAATATATTCTAGAATTGACTTTTTCTTAATATCTAATAAGCTAGTGGAGTCCGTAATGGGCTGTGAAATAGGAACAATTATTATAAGTGACCATGGTATGGTGGAGTTACTTATAGACTTCAATGTGGAAAAAGAAAGGAGAGGACGTTGGAGACTTAATACTATGTTACTTCACAATGAGGCATTTAGTAACTCTATTCTGGAGGATCTTAATTTTTTTCTCCAAGTAAATATTGGTTCCACGGATAATATAGCCTCTGTGTGGGAAGCGTCCAAAGCATCGATACGGGGAAAATTCATTGCATATGCATCAAAAATTAAGAAAGAAAATAATGGGAAAGAAAAAACGTTGGAAAAAGAAATTTGTTTGCTAGAGAAAAAAATAGCACAGAATAACTCAAATCATCTATATCAAACACTTTGTAATCTTAAATATCAGTTACATGATTTATATAATAAAAAAAGCTGAATATGCCTTATTTAGACTTACAATTAAATATTATGAAGGTGGAGAAAAAAGTGGGAAATTACTAGCGAGACAACTTAAACTCTAATAACATTCCTCTAATTAAAAAAGATGGTAAAACATTCACTGCAGTCACAGAAATAAATGGGATTTTTGAAGAGTTTTATAAAAACTTTTACACATCCACTAACAAACCTGACACGGAGGAAATGAATGTTTTTTTCTCATCACTGAAGCTGGCCACCATCTCCAACGAGAAAAGAGAACAATTGGATTCTCCTATCACTTTAGAAGAAATCAAAGCTACGATCTTGTCTATGAAACCTGGGAAATCGCCGGGCCTGGATGGCTTTCCAGTTGAATATTATAAGAAATATATTGACACCATTGCCCCATTACTGCATGATGTATATAGAGAAGCCTTTGAGTCAGGTTCTCTACCTGGTACTTTCAATGAGGCTCTCATATCACTTATTCCTAAAAAGGACAGAGATGTTTCAGATCCATCTAACTTCAGACCCATTAGCCTCATAGGAGTAGATTGCAAAATCTTAACAAAAACACTAGAAAAAGTACTTCCAGATATTATAAATGGAGATCAGGTAGGCTTTATTAAGAACAGGTCTGCAGTCGATAATATGAGAAGATTTGCTCATCTAATACATTTGAATCACTCTAACACATTCTCTGTTGCATCATTCTCTGTAGATGCTGAAAAAGCCTTCGACCGCGTGGAATGGGGCTTTCTTAAAACAACACTTTTGAAATTTGGATTTGGATCTACGTTCTGCAAATGGGTGGAAATGTTATATTCCAAACCAAAAGCAGCAGTTATGACGAATGGTCAATTATCCAATTTTTTTCATCTCTCCAGAGGGACAAGGCCAGGCTGCGCCTTCTCCCCATTATGTTTCACGCTGGTCGTAGAACCGTTGGCAGTAGCAATAAGAGTCAATCCAAGAATCAAAGGAATTTATGCAGGAGGAAAAGAGCAGAAGTTGCTTATGTATGCCGACGACATCTTAGCTGTTATAGCAGATCCAACCGTCTCTGTTCCAGCTCTACTACTCAACTGGAACAAATCCGAGTGTACGCCCATATCACAAGCATGTCACTCAAATGATATTACACAATTTAACTTTAAATGGTTCCCCCGGGTATTAAATATCTGGCTGTACGACTTCATCCGAATCTAGAGGAAATAATGCTTCTGAATATGGAACCGCTTCTTCAGAAAATAAAAACTAATCTTAATAAATGGGCAAAATTGAAGCTTTCTTTATGGGGAAAGGTGAATGTAATAAAAATGGTGATAGCCCCATTGTTTAATTATGTGTCCATGATGGTGCCTGTTGACATCCCATCACAGGTATACAAACAGTACGAGACTTTTGTTAAGGACTTTCTTTGGGACAAAAAGAAACCCAGAATTAGCATTAAGAAAATGTGGTGTGCAGGGAACATAGGGGGCGTGGCTCTCCCTAATGTAAGGCTATATAATCTCACCTTTGAAATGTCTAGGTTGTTCAAATATTTTGTAAAGGGAGAAACAAAGCTGAGTTGGATGAATATTGAAGAAGAATTAGTGAACCCTTTCAGACCAATAGATGTTCTTTCTCACGGTAAAACATATAATAGACAACCTCTCCCCACAAATCCAGTATTAGCACATTCTAAATTAGTATGGAAGGAGATGCATAAAATATGTAGGATGTCTCATTTTAAACAGTTGTACTCTTCATTGTGGTTTAATCCATCCATCTGTATTGGAACAAAAACTGTTTACTGGGAACAATGGCTTGTGAAGGGAAGACACACTGTGGATGATTTGTATACTGATGGGTTTTTATGTCTTTTTCAGATATCATGCTGAAATATAACTTAAAAAAAGAAAGTTTCTGGAGATATTTACAAATTAGAGACTGTATTATTGAAGACAATTTCACACATATGGATAATCCAATACAGGAATTTATGGGTTCAAGTAAAATCAAATATAAGACATCCACATTTTATAAATTATTTAACGGCATGCAAAAGGATATATGTAAAAGTCTGGGGATTGTCTGGCAGAGGGACCTTGGCTGCATTTTTGGTGATGAAGAATGGTTGAAAGTACTTTCAAATAATGGGAAATATATTAAAGAATCGAGAGGCAAATTTACGCACTATAAGATGGTACATAGATTTTATTTCACCCCATCCAGGCTCCATAGAATGGGCCTGCTCGCCAATAACCTATGCTGGAAATGCAAAATGGAACCAGGAACTTTTATACATGCGATGTGGGAATGTAAATGCATTTCCCCATTCTGGAAAACAGTATTACAACACAGTGGAAAGTGGATAGGTGTGGGGATACCCATGTCACCAAGACTTTGCTTATTGGAGGATCAAGCAGTGACTAATATGTCGAAACCCCAAAGCACCGTGGTGCCGGTGGGGACGGTCACGGCTGCCAGAACAATCCTCAGACTATGGAAATCTGCAACTCTTCCGAATATTAAAAACTGGTTGGAGTTGATGTTGGAAATAGTGTCATATGAACAAATGCTGGCTAAGCTAAACAATGAGTTAGAAAATCCTGGAAGGGTTTTCTCTCCTGTAATATTGGGACGAGTAAATTCCTGTGATGAGCTGCTAAGTACCGACGAGTGATTACTGCTGTTACTGTGGTTGTTTCTGCTAACATCAAGGATATTTGTATACGCCAGTTTTTATTTTTTAGTGAAACTTTTATTGATTAGATATGCGCTGACCTGGTGGTTGGGTTTTGCTCTATTTGTGTTTTTTATTTTTGGGGAGGGTTGGGAGACGTTGTATACATGTGTGTTCTAAAATAATAAAAACTTTAATAACAAAAGAAATAAAATAATATTCAGTGCAAACCAGTGTTGTATAGTAACGAAGTAAAAATACTTCACTACTTTACTTAAGTATATTTTGGAGTACTTCATACTTTCCTGGAGTATGAAAATTTTTGATGACTTTCACTTTTACTTCACTATATTTCCGAACTTAATTGCGTACTTTTACTCCGATACATTTTCAATGTGTGGTTTAGTTACTCGTTACAAAAAAGCGAGAGAGAGAAACGAAGTGTTTTGATCCCACCTACTGATTAGCAAGTAGCAAGCAGGCTACCGAACAAAGTCGGTAGAACTACTTGCCTGGGCTTGTTCATCACCTCCAATAGGATACACCTGTTTCGCTTCTCCCATTAAACACAAAGCAAGTCTCTCAATCAGCAGCAGCCACATGGAGGAGGAGACGGAGACCACAACGACTGCAACTACGTCGGACACGGCTCCAGGGGAACCACCAGCTGGTGATGAGAGCCCATGGCCTTATTTAAACACAATATACTCTTTCGTGGGTGTTAAAGATTCGTCGTACCGCATGCAGTTTATGTTATTCCTGCCCGAAGATGTGGAAATTCTATCTTACAAAAACTCCCCGTCCAACTTGAAGAAACACATCGAGGTAACGTCTTATGAAATGGTTATAATCCTCCTGTTTCAGTAACTATAGCTTGGTCACTAGGCACTACTGTATTGTGAAACGTTGACCATAAATGAACTTTGTTTGGCATTGTTTCAGTTCCATACGTGGTGTATTTAGCTTAGGCCTAATGTTGACTGTATCAGGCTACCTAGACTCCTCTGTTCAAGGGGGACAGAAGCCATAGCGATAGCAATTTAGACTAAATTTAATGAATATAGGAAAGGCATGCAAGTTCAAAACCAGGTTTACAGATGCCAATAAGCTGCATTTCCCTCCCAATTCTTTTTTCTTTTGCATAATGACCAGTTGTGTGCACCACCTACTGACTGTAGCATTGACTGATTCACTGATTTGTGAAGTAGAGTAATCGTAACAGATCTTTTTCTTCATGTTGGCCGCATTTTCTGTACTATTTATTTTTCTCATTTTCAGCACTGACCTTACTTGAAGGGAAAACTTAAGGTTTACAAAAACTTTGTATTTTCTGTCCTGGAGGGTTTACTAAGAAGCTGGTTCAGTTGTAAAGCAGGTTAAGTTAACCTTGTGCTATAGGTAAAGCACCTAATGTTCTTAACTAAATGATGCCTGCAGGTATATCTATTAGCAGGTTTAATTTTGCCTGCACTTGGTTGGGTACATTATTTTAAGTGTATTTGACAAGTTTACCAAAATATAAAAAATGTCATTCAAACTGCATTTGCTTTGTTTTACTTTTTACTTGTACTTTTCATTACATTACTTGAGTACATCCATTTTTACAGTAATTTCCATACTTAAGTACAAGAAGTTTCAGATACTTTAAGACTTTAACTCAAGTAACATTTCAGTCAGTGACTTGGACTTTTACCAAAGTCGTATTTTGGAGAGGTACTTATACTTTTACTTGACTCTGAGATTTCAGTACTTTATACAACACTGGTGCAAAGTAGCCTACAATTTCTTTGATTGGGGCGGTGAGGACCTGGATGATGGATAGGGGGCGCTGTCCCAAAACAGGTTGAGAAACGCTGGTTTACCTGGAAGATCTCGAAGCCGTAGATGTCCAGGACTCCGATGTTCAGCTCCTCCGTCTCCTTCTGCATGGCCTTGTTGACGCACTGAGACACAGGAGACACCAGCTGAGACGGACAGGGACAACCGGAGACGGGGACGGACGCTGGGACTCACGTCCACCAGGTAGTCGAAGAGGCGGGCGTAGAGCGCTTTGGACAGGGCGTCCCTGGAGAAGCAGGCCTGCTCCGTGTTCAGGGTGACGGAGATGGACTCGGTCTTGCCGCCCCACTTGCTGTCCATGACCCGGCTGGTGAGCTTGTTGCAGAGTCCGTCCTGAGAGATTCCCAGCAGGAAGGACGGGAACGCCAGGACTGGAAGGGACAAAGGGGGAAGAGACACGGAAATATGAAAACAAACTGAGGACAGGAGAATCCGGGTTCTGATTGGTTCAAATTGGTTCTGATGAGTTCTACTTGGTTCCGTTTGGTTGTGTTGGGCCACCTACAGTCCTGGCTTTCCACCACGGCGTAGTTGTTCTCCTCCCGGAAGCCGATGTTCCCCAGGTGAAGGATTCCTGCGACCAGCTGCAGAACCGAGTCCTGATCGTCCAGAGACAGACCCACGACGGACATGGCGGCCTGCGGACAGAGGGACGGTTACCCTGGAGACGGGGAGACAGACTTGGGGACAGAGGGGGCCATGTGGTCACCATGGTATCGGAGAAGTCCTTCCTGTCGTCCACATCCTCCACCGTGTACGTTCCTGACTGGTTCAGGTAGAAGTAGTAGTCCGGGGTCGTGACCCCCAGGTTCTCCCTCTGCTCCCCGCTGGCTCCGCCCAAAAGCTGACATCATCACAGGGAGACAGATAAACCCCCCGCGTCCCAGTACACCGAAGTACCGCACCAGTAAGTACCTGGTAGTAGATGTGAAAGTTCCTTTCTCCGGGGTTCTGGGAGACGACTCGACTTTTCTCCAGCAGGAAGTTGGAGATTTTCCCTCCGTCAGGAGCTCCACCGCGGCTGAACTGGATCTCAAAGTACTTTCCCTGGACAGACAAAAGGCCTGCTGGTAGTACTGCTAAAGTGCAGTACTGCTAAAGTGTAGTACTCCTGTGTAGTACTGCTGTGTAGTAGTATAGTACTCACAAATCTGCTGGAGTTGTTGTTGCGGACTGTCTTTGCGTTACCAAAAGCCTCCAGCAGGGGGTTGGACTGCAGGATGATGTCTTTGACCCGCTGTGTAGTGACAAGCAAACTTGGTTACCATAGTAACAGCCTGCCTCCACAGCAGCAATGGAGACCCAGACCGCACCTGTCTCCACCTGTTTCCTCCAGGTCTCTGACTGACCATCCAGATCGATTCCAGACTCAAAAGATTTTGAGAAACTGATAAAAACCTAAATCGGTTTCATCGTCACTCTCAGACGCAGAGCGAGCCGAGCCAAAGCAACGCAGCAATCAGCCGACGGCGCCGAGTCAGCGCCGAGTCGCATCATCAGAGTCAGTAAATTAAAACCGATCAGAATAAACCATCCGAGGAGCTTTGGTTGAGTTATGAACCATTTTGTGCTGCACCAACATAAACTTCTAAACATTCGGTTTTGGTTTCGGTCTGGACTCCATACCTGCCTCTAGTGACTGTAACCATGGCAACATCAGGACACACCTGCACTTTCTCTCCTCCTCCGGACACTTTGGACACGTAGCTCATGATGTACTTGGCGGCGACGGTTTTCCCGGCTCCGCTCTCGCCGCTGAGGAGACAGGAGGTAGTTTCACATTCAGCCGTCTCTCTGGTTGGAGCCGATTGCGAGGCTCCGCCCACCTGATGATGACGCACTGGTTCTCGCTGTCAATCATCATGTTCCGGTACATGGAGTCGGCCAGAGCGTAGATGTGGGGCGGGTTCTCGTACTGCGCCTGCAGACAGGTGGAGCTTAGAGACTTGCTGTCTGCCTCCGTGTCTCCAAGTCTCTCCTTGTCTCCAAGTCTCTCTCTCTGTCTCCAAGTTTCTCTCTGTCTCCAAGTCTCTCCTTGTCTCCAAGTCTCTCTCTCTGTCTCCAAGTTTCTCTCTGTGTCTCTAAGTCTCTCTCTGTCTCCAAGTCTCTCTCTGTCTCCAAGTCTCTCTGTCTCTAAGTCTCTCTCTGTCTCCAAGTCTCTCTCTGTCTCCAAGTTTCTCTCTGTGTCTCCAAGTCTCTCAGTGTCTCCAAGTTTCTCTCTGTGTCTCTAAGTCTCTCTCTGTGTCTCTAACTCTCTCTGTCTCCAAGTCTCTCTCTGTCTCCAAGTCTCTCAGTGTCTCCAAGTCTCTCTGTGTCTCCAAGTCTCTGTGTCTCCAAGTCTCTCAGTGTCTCCAAGTCTCTCTGTCTCTAAGTCTCTCTGTCTCTAAGTCTCTCTCTGTCTCCAAGTCTCTCAGTGTCTCTAAGTCTCTCTCTGTCTCCAAGTCTCTCTCTGTCTCCAAGTCTCTCTGTCTCTAAGTCTCTCTCTGTCTCCAAGTCTCTCTCTGTCTCCAAGTTTCTCTCTGTGTCTCTAAGTCTCTCTCTGTCTCCAAGTCTCTCAGTGTCTCCAAGTTTCTCTCTGTGTCTCTAAGTCTCTCTCTGTGTCTCTAACTCTCTCTGTCTCCAAGTCTCTCTCTGTCTCCAAGTCTCTCAGTGTCTCCAAGTCTCTCTGTGTCTCCAAGTCTCTGTGTCTCCAAGTCTCTCAGTGTCTCCAAGTCTCTCTGTCTCTAAGTCTCTCTGTCTCCAAGTCTCTCTCTGTCTCCAAGTCTCTCAGTGTCTCTAAGTCTCTCTCTGTCTCCAAGTCTCTCTCTGTCTCCAAGTCTCTCTCTGTCTCCAAGTCTCTCTGTCTCTAAGTCTCTCTCTGTCTCCAAGTCTCTCTCTGTCTCCAAGTCTCTCTGTCTCTAAGTCTCTCTCTGTCTCCAAGTCTCTCAGTGTCTCTACGTCTCTCTCTGTCTCCAAGTCTCTCTCTGTCTCCAAGTCTCTCTCTGTGTCTCCAAGTCTCCCAGTGTCTCCAAGTCTCTCCGTGTCTCACCGCTCCCTGGTACATCTCCACCTCTCTCTCTGTGAAGTACGGCAGCTGTTTGAACGGGTTCACTGAGATCAGAACCGGCCCAATGTAAGTCTGACACAGCTGGGTGAAGGAGCTAAACCAGAACCTGTTAGTGTGTGAAGGTGTGTGAGTGTTAGTGTGGGTGTGTGTGTGAGTGTGTTAGTGTGGGTGTGTGTGTGAGTGTGTGTGGACGGAGGATACGAAGATGTAGTCGTCCATGTATCTCTTCTTCAGGTTGTCGGTGATGGCGTCCTCGTTGATCTTGGACAGCAGAACCATGTCGTCCACTCCGCTCACCTTCACGTTCTGGGCCTGCCAGTGGTACCGCTCCTTGCTGCCCTGGTGGGGTCAAAGGTCAGCAAAACTTTACCAGGAATGCAGAGGAGGGCGCCATTAGCTTTACCAACGTGGAGGTGCTAATCATAAACTTTAGCAGTGCTAAAACTAAAGCACTACACCAAGGCAGTATTTAGCAGAAGCTAACGCTAATACGCTATATAAACCTGGTATTTAGCAGAAGCTAACGCTAATACGCTATATATACCTGGTATTTAGCAGAAGCTAACGCTAATACGCTATATATACCTGGTATTTAGCAGAAGCTAACGCTAATACGCTATATATACCTGGTATTTAGCAGAAGCTAACACTAATACGCTATATATACCTGGTATTTAGCAGAAGCTAACACTAATACGCTATATATACCTGGTATTTAGCAGAAGCTAATGCTAATACGCTATATAAACCTGGTATTTAGCAGAAGCTAACACTAATACGCTATATATACCTGGTATTTAGCAGAAGCTAACACTAATACGCTATATAAACCTGGTATTTAGCAGAAGCTAACGCTAATACGCTGAGATGTGCCATGTTGCCCAGACTCTCAGTATTTCATATTTGTGCGTCTTTGTTTGACTTGTTGCCCTGCGACAGACTGGTGACCTGTCCAGGGTGACCCCGCCTCGCGCAGCTGGAGAGGCAGCATCTACCCTCCCGACCCCATTAGGGACAAAGGTGAACAGAAAATGGATGGATGTTTGACTTGTTGTCTGGAGGACAGAAATGTCCAGAGATCAAGAATCTCGGCTAAAGGTTCTGGTGCTGAGCGGTCCCAGCAACAGGTTCAGCGGCATTGACACTTTGCCGCCCACATGAGGCTGACTGATGATGTCACCAATAAGAAACCAGGCGCTTCCAGAAGATCTGGACTCTGATTGGCTGAGAGTCACATGGCCAGGTTTGGGTTTTAGTTTCTATTCCTCTGCAGCGTCGCTGTGACCCGTTTCCATGGAGACGAGCCGCCTGTGCAGAACCATCACTCTCTGTTTGGCTGCTTTATATGCAATCAAAGTGTGACGTCACCGGCCCCGCCCGCCGCGGGGCCTCAGGCGTCCCCGGGGCCCCGCGGGCTGCGGCCGCATTCCAGAGTCCTGCGAGGACATGCAGAGCTGCTGCGTGTGTGAGAGAGAGTGTGTGTGTGTGTGTGTGTGTGTGTGTGTGTGTGTGTGAAATAACACTGGATCAGCTGAGCTTAAGCAGGAAGTGTGAAGCCTGATTGTTTACATGTTTACAGGAACAATCAGCCAATCAGCAGCAGATATTTTCCTCCAATCTTCCCAAATGAACCGGGCCGGGAAGCCGACGCCCACCAGCTGCTCTCTGATTGGTCGGTTTGGATGTAAAACTAGTTTACAACTCAAACTGTAAACAAACAGATTTTATTCAGCCCAGAGTTTCTGATGTAAATCATTTCAACTTTATTTTAATCTTCATTACATTTTTTTATTCCCAGAATCCAGTTCAGTTTTCCAGAACCAGCAGAATAATCTGTTTTCTGGAAGTTTGTTTGGTTCTGATCAGGGATCAGTTCATCCAAGCAAACTGGATTCAGAACCAGAACCTGTGTGGTTCCGTTTTCCTGGATCTACCTGCGGTCCGTGAACTCACCATGTTTCTGCTTCTCCACTTCCTGCTTCAAATCAGAGTTGAGAAATCTGGGTCCAGAAGGATCCGGCTGGATCTTGGCGGGTCCAGATGGGTCCAGGTGGAACCAGGCAGGACTTGGACCGGCTCGCTGCGGGTCGGAGCCCTCCGGTTCGGTTCGGTTCGGTTCAGTTCAGTTCCCTTTCAGCATGCCGCCTCCTCCCGCGGTTCGCAGTTTCTTCCTTCAGTCTTCAGATTCTCTGCAGGTGTGGACAGGTAGGCCCCGCCCCTCCCATCCCCGGGGAACTCTGGGTAACTGAGGCTCAGCGCTGCGTGGCGGCGCTCTGCTGCCACCCGGTGGTCTGAACCGGAAGAGCAGCAGCAGTTCGGCTCTGGATGGAGAATCACTAGCTGGAATCAGAACCACCAGAACCTGGAGCCTGGACCCAAACGGTGCTGGTTCTGCTTGATCCATTAACAACCGGGTCACATCAGAACCGGGTTGCAGCTTGATTAGAGCAGGAAGTGATTTATACTCAGAACCAGAATGAAGCCCAGCGATCCGATGGATCCTGGCTCATGGAACCAGAACCGGTCCTTTTGGGTCCATCAGCTGCAGATGGTTCGGTAGTGATGGTATCATGCTGCTGGTCAGTCTGAACTGCATACCTGAACAGGTAAGGCTGAGGAGGAAATTACCTTATATAGGCGTTAATATGAGGAGGGGGGCGGAGCCACTTCACTAACGGTGCGTTGCTATGGAAACCTTTATTCTGCTAACCCGGCTAACAGAACCGACACCAGAACTGTTCGCTCAGTGAACTGATTGAGTGCTTTGATTCTCTTCTGCAGTTCAGATGATTCATTCACGAACTAATCCAGTTACTCTGGAGGTCAGAGGTCACCTGGTCCAGGTGCGTTCAGGTGAATCAGGACGCGGCAGCGCTGCAGGTGGACACCGGCTACTTTTATTGACGTTCATACCTGGAAACCACCTGCTCACATTTCACAGTTCAACTAAAACTGGGCTGCTCTGTGATTGGCTAAAAGTCCTGCTGAACAGCCAATGAGCAGCCTCTGTCCAAATATGGAAACAAGAAGGAAGAGGAAGACACACAGATGATGAAGAGGAAAGAAAACTTCTAAAGGAAACACGAACAAAAATCTGGAATAACAGAAGACGAAGAAGCGTGGCCGGGGTCACATGATGTCGGGGTCACACGGGGTCACACGGGGTCACATGATGCCGTTGGTGAGGTACTGGAAGCCGTCGTACAGCTTGGTGGTGAGCGAGCGCATGGAGCCGTCCACCAGCTGGTCCACCAGCAGCTGCAGCTGCTCCTCCGTCAGGCTCATGTGGAAACGCTCCTTCAGGCCCCGCATGGTGCTGGAGCCGTGGAAGCAGGGCAGCTGGGAGCCTGGGGGGGCCGGACGGGGACACGGGCGGTCAGTCAGCGGGCAGACAGGGGCGCAGTGGGCAGGATTCTCACTCACCTTGCTGCATGATCTCCACTATCTGCAGAACCCGGTCCATGTGCTTCCTGGCTGCAATCAGACCCTGGAGCATCAGCATCCTGTAGTAGTTAAACATGTCTCCATCTGGACCGCCCATCACCTGCCAGACAGCGCACAGGGTTTAACGAAACACCCTGCCAAGGAGCTAAAACGATCTCCTCCTTTCAGGTAAGACACAGGGTGAATTTAACCCTTAGCTTTAACAAACTTCATCTCGGTTTCCTGAATGAAGACCTAAGACCTTTTAGACAAGAAATAGGTCTTAACTGAACTCCACCCAGAACCAGAACCAACCCACCTCCACAAACTCTGCGGTGAGCTTGAAGGCGGACGTCTCGAAGCCGAGGTTCCTGGGCGAGCTGGACAGGATGAAGCCGAAGTCGATGTGGATGATGTGTCCGTCGGCGTCCAGCAGGATGTTCCCGTTGTGCCTGGGGGAGGGGGGAGGAGTCAGGAGGGCAGGGCGAGCGCATGGAGCGTCTGGGGGCGGGGCCTCACCTGTCCTTGACCTGCAGCAGGTAGCAGATGAGGCTGTAGCCGGCGCAGCTGCGGACGAAGTTCCTCTGGGCGGACAGGAAGTTCTCGGTGGTGGGGGCGCCGTGCTCCTGCAGGAAGTAGTCCAGCAGCGACAGCTGGCTCTGCTTCTTCACCTGGTGGATGGACACGGCATTGACCACCGGCTCGATCATCCCGCTGTCCGCCGACAGAACCACGATCTTGTAGGGCCGGATCCACAGCGGCACGCGCTCCTGCTCCCAGATGGACTGGGGGACAGAGAGATGCATGATGGGAAGGAAACCGGTGTAAGCACCGCTGGTGGGGAACAAAGTCCCAGCTTCACCTAATCAGCTTCCAGATTGTTAATATTCACTAACAATCAAGGCTGATGTGAAGGTCTAGTTAAATTCACATCAGTCCTCACTGTTCCTTTAGAACGGCGCTGGCTCTGGCAGCAACAGGTCAAAGGTCAAGACCAGTCATCAATTAGCAAGCATTTAAGGAGCAAATTGCCTTTGAATTCCCATCATAACATGCTGGCTAGCATGCTAGCTAACACGCTGGCTAGCACGCTGACTAACACGTTGGCTGGCACACTGACTAACACGTTGGCTAGCACGCTGACTAACACGTTGGCTAGCATGCTGACTAACACGTTGGCTAGCATAATGGCTAACACGCTGGCTAGCATGTTGACTAACACGTTGGCTAGCACGCTAGCTAACACGCTGGCTAGCACACTGACTAACACGCTGGCTAGCACACTGACTAACACGTTGGCTAGCACGCTGACTAACACGTTGGCTAGCACGCTGACTAACACGTTGGCTAGCACGCTGACTAACACGTTGGCTAGCATGCTGACTAACACGTTGGCTAGTATAATGGCTAACACGTTGGCTAGCATGCTGACTAACACGTTGGCTAGCATAATGGCTAACACGCTGGCTAGCATGTTGACTAACACGTTGGCTAGCACGCTAGCTAACACGCTGGCTAGCACGCTGACTAACACGTTGGCTAGCACGCTGACTAACACGTTGGCTAACACGCTGACTAACACGTTGGCTAGCACGCTGACTAACACGTTGGCTAGCATGCTGACTAACACGTTGGCTAGCATACTGACTAACACGTTGGCTAACACGCTGACTAACACGTTGGCTAGCACGCTGACTAACACGTTGGCTAGCATGCTGACTAACACGTTGGCTAGCATACTGACTAACACGCTGGCTAGCATACTGACTAACACGTTGGCTAGCATACTGACTAACACGTTGGCTAGCATGCTGACTAACACGTTGGCTAGTATAATGGCTAACACGCTGGCTAGCATACTGACTAACACGCTGGCTAGCATACTGACTAACACGTTGGCTAGCATACTGACTAACACGTTGGCTAGCACGCTGACTAACACGTTGGCTAGCACGCTGACTAACACGTTGGCTAGCACGCTGACTAACACGTTGGCTAGCATGCTGACTAACACGTTGGCTAGCATGCTGACTAACACGTTGGCTAGCACGCTGACTAACACGTTGGCTAGCACGCTGACTAACACGTTGGCTAGCACGCTGACTAACACGTTGGCTAGCATGCTGACTAACACGTTGGCTAGCATGCTGACTAACACGTTGGCTAGCATGCTGACTAACACGTTGGCTAGCATGCTGACTAACACGTTGGCTAGCATGCTGACTAACACGTTGGCTAGCACGCTGACTAACACGTTGGCTAGCATGCTGACTAACACGTTGGCTAGCATAATGGCTAACACGCTGGCTAGCATGCTGACTAACACGTTGGCTAGCATACTGACTAACACGTTGGCTAGCATAGTGACTAACACGTTGGCTAGCATACTGACTAACACGTTGGCTAGCATACTGACTAACACGCTGGCTAGCATGCTGACTAACACGCTGGCTAGCATGCTGACTAACACGTTGGCTAGCATGCTGACTAACACGCTGGCTAGCATGCTGGCTAACACGCTGGCTAGCATGCTGGCTAACACGCTGGCTAGCATGCCTGCGGGGAGGACGGCCAGCCAGTGACATCACGGCGTTACCTTGAGCTGCTGCAGCACCTGGAAGGCCAGCAGCTCCTGCCGCAGGTCGTCTCCACACTTGACGATGACGGACAGCAGCCTCCAGGTGGGGAGGTGTCCGTAGGGCGAGCCCTCCCTGATCCTCCTGGGGGACAGAGACAGAGACGGCTCAGCGCCGGGCGGGATGGCCCGCCGGTCGGTCTGGACTCGGGGATTGGCCTACCGAACTTTCTCCTCCCAGGGCTCCTTGAGGGCCACGGCAGACGGGTCCTCCGGGTCCCGCCTGAAGGTGGTGGGGGCCTGCGCCAGCTGCTCCGATAGGCGCCGCCTGGAATCAGAGGGGACGGGGTCAGAGGTCGTCTGAACGGTCAGAGCGTGTCGGAACGTGTCCTGACCTGATGTCCCCGGCGGCGATGAAGACGGGCTCCTTGCTGTCCAGGCTGGTGATGCTGTCCACCGAGAACTGGCTGATGTTATCGCAGCTGTTGGTGTGGCCTTCTGGGAACTGGGGGGGTTCGGTCAACAACGCCAGCTTAAATATCAGTAGCTTAATAATAGTAGCTAGATGCTACAGCGCTAGCTTCATCAGGAACATCGTCTTGAAATGATGTTAGCTCTAGCTCAGTGGTGCCCAACGTGGGTCCTGGAGGGCCGGCATCCTGCACGTTTTAGTTCTGTCCCTGGTACCAACAACCTTTTCAGCAGGTCAATGTTCTCCTGAGGCCTCTAACGAGCCGTCATTGGACCCACTTTGGGTACCCCTGCTCTAGCTAACGTATGTTAGCTCCAGCTGATGGAGTTAGCTCTAGGTAAAGGATGTTAGCTCCTGCTATGACATTACCTCTGGATATGGAGGATATTAGCTCCAGCTCCTGTTACCAGCTACCTGACTCTCCTGATTGGTTCTCATTCTGACTGGATCAAACATTTCCAATGTCACATCACTTCCTGTGGGCGTGGCCTCACCTCCACCTGCAGCTCTCCAATGTCATCCACAGACCAGGCTTCGTCGTCATTGTCGTAGTTCGGGACGACAGAGAAGCTCCCGGCTCGCTGCTCCGCCATCATGCCGCAGTCCGGCAGGTTCTCCACCGACCGGGTGCTCCTGATCCGGTTCTCTGGGATCCGCATCGGAATGCTGGACGTCTCAAAGTTCTCGCACTCCAGAACCTCCACGTAGATCAAGTAGGGAGCCTGGGGGGCGTTATGGGGAAGTCAGGACCTCTGCGTCCCCATGTAGCCCTGGGGGGTGCGGGACCTCACCTTGTCCTTGGAGTTGAGCACCACGGCCTGCGTGTGCGGAACGCGGACCACGTGATGGTCGAAGGCGGCGGTGGGCAGCCAGACGCGCGCCGGCAGCTTGTGGTTGAGCAGCGACAGCTCTGAGATCAGCCGCTGCGTCTTCTGCTCCTTGGTGGGCAGCGTGGCCAGACGCTTCCCGATGCCCATCAGGGACTTCATGAACTCCCGCTGCGGAGCCAGGCGCACCGGCTGCAGGCACACAGGACAGGTGACACAGGGGGCGGAGCCTGGGCTCAGGTGAGCCAGCACAGTCTGACTGTGGGTCAGGTTTAAACATCTGGATCAGAACCAGAACTATTCATGGTTCCACTGAAGAAAACCTGACGCACAGAACCAGCCGACCAATCAGAGGGATCAGCACAAGGAGACATTAGGACAGGTCAGATTCTGATTGGTTAACCCAGAAGCATCAACAGAACACAGAGACACAATCACACAGTCCGAGTCCACAGGCCAGAGCGACGTGTGGACTGAACCAGAACCAGAACCAGAAACTAGAGACTCCCTGGCAGAATCCCTTTCCCAGAGTCGCCCGCAGGCTGAAAGAGTTTTGGGCTGAACTTACGGGACCAGAATCCAACTCCAGACTGTCGGAGCTGGAGCCGCTGTCCTGGGGGTCAGAGCAGAACTTCTGGTTGGTTTCATTCAGAAAGTTCCTGCAAGTTCTGGATTCATTGAACACCTCATGATGCCTTCTTGGGAAACCTGAGCTGCTTTTCCAGCATCTCAAACGACCAGATCAACATCTGAGGTTGTGAGGAAGGAGCCACAATGTTCAAACCCAGATACCGGTTCCACTCTTAAAGGTTTTCCTTTCTGACTGCAAATCTCTGAACGCAGGAGGAAAAACCACTTCCTGTCTGGAAGGTGTTGAGACGCTTATCAAGGACACGCACACAAAGTTTGTTACACACCTGGCATGTTTCACTTTCACACAAAGGCCTTTGTAGAAATAGAAACTTTAGCTGACGTAACACATGGGGTGACCACTGGGCGTGTCTTAGATATAAGGAATGGATCGTCCGTTTTTGATCAGATGCTGTATAATTTCGGTTATATTCACTTTACAACAAATTAGCCTGTGAGGGTAAGCGTCTCTCTTTTCTAGCGCTAAAAAAGAATAAAAAAAGTAAACTCTGATTATTCTGTGTGGCTGGTTTCCTGTTCGTGTGCTCACACGCTTTTGGTCTGTCGAGTTTAAATCACAACAAAGGAAAATCACTTCCTGTCTGTTGTTCATCATAAGAACACAAACTGGTTCTAGTCCCAGTGAACCAGACTCTCTAGGACACATGAGAATGTTTTCTCAAAGCTCCCTGAGATGGAGTGACCCCACAGTGACCTCACCTCGTCCTGGCTGCTCTCCACCTTGGGGTTGCTGGCTGTTCTCTTCAGGTTGCTGCTCAGGCTGATGCTGACCGTGGCGTCCGATTTGGAGCGCTGATGGGTCCGTTTGGACGGAGACAAGCCGTGGTCCGCCGCTGGGCCCCCAGGGGCCGCCGCCAGGCAGAACGGCGTCAGTGTCAGCTCCCTGCGTGCCCGCGGCCCCGACGGCTTCAGCTCGTCGGACAGGATGAGCTTCCTGAGCTTGGAGCCCCGGGAGTGGCGCTGCGTGGAGATGTGCATATCGGAGGAGTAGGCGCCCAGCAGCCAGGCGCACTGCAGGCTGAAGGAGATGCTCTGTCTGCAGCGGTGCACCTGCAAGGTCACACACAGGGCACATTAACCCACAGGAACAGATCACTAACATGGCCGCAGGGAGCCTGCAAGACCACACACAGGGCACAGTACCAACCCCGACCACCTGGTGGAGTCGCTGCATAACCTGGCCAGGTGATGCGCCTGCTGCTGCTCAGCGCCTCACTCACCTGAAGATTTCTCTACTAGAGGGACCGCACACACACACACACACACACTCACAAACACGCACAAACACACACTCTGCAGTGAACAGAACTGACAGAAGAGTTTGTAAAAAGAAAAATGGCGGCAGCAAAGCGAGTACGATGGAGAATCAGGGCCAGACTGAGATTTTCTGTTTCAATTGTGAGAATAACATCAGAATACGAAACATCACCAGATTATTGAAATTACCAGAAAACGTCAGTAATTATAATCTGATGAGAGCAGATCAGGAAACGGATTAATTTAAACATCGACTCAGAATCTGCTGCTGTGTTTAAAACTGGTTTGTTCCTGTCAGAGGCTTGCAGGATGTATTTTCCTGCTGATCTTCATCCTGTAACAGGACGACCATTAGCATGTTGCTGGTCCTGTGGCTAGACCATTAGCATGTTGCTGGTCCTGTAGCTAGACCATTAGCATGTTGCTGGTCCTGTAGCTAGACCATTAGCATGTTGCTGGTCCTGTGGCTAGACCATTAGCATGTTGCTGGTCCTGTAGCTAGACCATTAGCATGTTGCTGGTCCTGTGGCTAGACCATTAGCATGTTGCTGGTCCTGTAGCTAGACCATTAGCATGTTGCTGGTCCTGTAGCTAGACCATTAGCATGTTGCTGGTCCTGTAGCTAGACCATTAGCATGTTGCTGGTCCTGTGGCTAGACCATTAGCATGTTGCTGGTCCTGTGGCTAGACCATTAGCATGTTGCTGGTCCTGTAGCTAGACCATTAGCATGTTGCTGGTCCTGTGGCTAGACCATTAGCATGTTGCTGGTCCTGTAGCTAGACCATTAGCATGTTGCTGGTCCTGTGGCTAGACCATTAGCATGTTGCTGGTCCTGTGGCTAGACCATTAGCATGTTGCTGGTCCTGTAGCTAGACCATTAGCATGTTGCTGGTCCTGTAGCTAGACCATTAGCATGTTGCTGGTCCTGTAGTTAGACCATTAGCATGTTGCTGGTCCTGTAGCTAGACCATTAGCATGTTTTTTTTTTTTTTTTTTTTGTAACCCCTCCAGGGGGTCTTTTTGTGGGCTCTAGTGTCCCTTTTTCATGAAGTAGGCTGACAGGAAAGGGGGAGGGAGAGGGGGGAAGACATGCGGTAAATGTCGCCGGGTCCGGGAGTCGAACCCGCGACAGCCGCGTCGAGGACTTGAGGCCTCCAAATGTGGGTCGCGCTAACCCCTACGCCACCACGGCACGCCCCAGACCATTAGCATGTTGCTGGTCCTGTGGCTAGACCATTAGCATGTTGCTGGTCCTGTGGCTAGACCATTAGCATGTTGCTGGTCCTGTAGCTAGACCATTAGCATGTTGCTGGTCCTGTGGCTAGACCATTAGCATGCTGCTGGTCCTGTAACTAGCCCATTAGCATGCTGCTGGTCCTGTAGCTAGCCCATTAGCATACCGCTGGTTCTCTAGCTAGCCCATTAGCATACCGCTGGTTCTCTAGCTAGCCCATTAGCATACCGCTGGTTCTCTAGCTAGCCCATTAGCATACCGCTGGTCCTCTAGCTAGCCCATTAGCATACCGCTGGTCCTCTAGCTAGCCCATTAGCTTTCTGCTAGTTGGGCAGCAGCTTGTCAACGCTCATCAGAACCTGGCTGGGTCCATTCTAGGCCTCTGAACCGATCGCTGCTGGGTTTGCTTTCATGTTCTGAACAGACTTTGATTCGATAGGGTAACTTTGTGCCACCTTGATGTGGAATATAACAAACAACAAACAGGAAAACTGTCTAAGCTGAGATTACAACCAAGATTTATTTGCTAAATATTGTCCAGCTGTATCCATGGCAACCATAACAAAAGTAAACTGATTTTATCCATAAAAGGTAAACTTCCTGTGTCCGGTTTGTGCAGCTCAAACTGTTTCCATGACAACCATCAGTTCCTCCTGGACGGAGGCTGAACTCTGACCTTCGCCATGGCAACCACCTCAGTAAGCAGCCTGGCCCCGAGCAGGTCACCTGACCGCAGGTCACACCCACCAGGTAAGGCTTGATGGCGTCGCCGACGTCCTCGTCCATGTGGATGTACATGTTGAGCAGCTGCGGCAGATAGAAATCCACGTCGTCATGCGGGAAGCTGAACAGCCGGTTCCCGATGTACGCCTGCACACCCGGCTCCTTGGAGCTGTGCAGGTAGGAGATCGCCATGGAGACGTCAAACAGCTTTGACTCAAACAGCCGCAGCAGCCACGACTGCTTGGATGGGTTGTGTCTCTGGCGCCGCCGGGCGCTCTTCACCGAGCCGGGCGCCGGTCCCTCCGGGTCGTCCTCTTCACGGATCTGCGGCGGTTTGATGGTGGGGACGCCGCGGTCCGGGGACGGTCCGTTGTGCTGCGAGCCTGGGGCGGGACCGGCGGCGGCGTCCACCTGACGCAGCTTCACCTTCTGCAGGACCTCCTGACACGCCCGCTGCGCCACCTCAGCGTCTATGACCAGGCTCAGCTCGCCGCCTCCCTCGCTGATGACGCCCAAAGGTGGTGAGGCGGGGCGGGGGGGGCCGCATGAGGAGGGGGTGGAGGGCAGGGACTGGGAGGGGGAGGAGCAAATGGAGAGGGAGGGGCTGTTCGGCTCAGAGCTGGCGGGGGAAGTTTCCTCCTGAGGTTCCGCCATCATGGTTGCCAAGAGGCTCCACCCACCGCCACTGGAACACAGACAGGTCAAAGGTCAGGAATGAGACCCTCAACACTAGACACCAATCACGATCATTAAAGATCTTATCTTATATATAAATGAACAAGAACCGATTTATATTGGGACTGTGAATGTAGCTGCTGAACTCTGAACATGAACTATTTCCGTTTAAATGGTGTGAGCAGAACTTTACAAACCGGTTCTGGGTTAGCCAGTACCCGGCCACTCCGAGTTCTTCTGGACACAGCTGAGGAAGCCCAGAGTAACTGGAGTCTGAAAACGGGTAGGAACGAACCCTTTGAGTCGAACCGGCCGGTTTGTTATTGTTCGGAGCCGACAGTCCAGCCTGACAGAACTGGTGTTTGGACTCATCTGCTAACAGACGGACAGTTTCTGCCAGCTGCAGGCAGAACCTGGAGCAGCTGCAGCGGACCGAACCGAACTCTGTGACCCGCTCTCGGTCCACCCGCTCTGTGGACCTTCATACGTAACGTAGAACTGCTGCTAGCTCAGGATTAGCGACTAACCATTGAAAATGAACGGGATGCTAACCCAACCAGCTAACGGTTCTCCAATGTTTGAACGCAGCTTTTAGCTCAGAGCTAACTAGCTCAGTGCTAGCAGATAATGCTAGCCTGAGCCAACTGTTGCTAACTCCCAACTTAAGTTCCAGCGCGCGCCCAGGTGAGTTGTGCAGATGATGTGACGTGTCGGAAGCGTACAGGTGTATCGCTATTACCTGTTGACAACTCAGTTGCGCCGAAATAACGCCTCACGTGCAGTTTGTTGACTCCATTTATTCCGTTTGAGCTTCATCTCCGCTGCCAGCCAGCAGGAGGCGCAGCGGCTCATGTTCCGCTTCTCTCTTTATGTACGAATGTTTCCGGTGCTGCACTGCCACCGACTGGACGGAGTCAGGCTTTTTATTATGATTATTATTATTTAGGTTTTTTTATTGTGGAAATCCGGGTGAACCAGAGGCGGGCTGAACCTGCCACTAGAATATATACAGACTGTTTAATAAGGGAAAAATTAAACCATACTTGTTAAAGTAGTTCAAGTAACAACAGACTGAGCGGACATAAAATACTAAAGTACACAAATGAATAAAGAACACAACAAATTAAACAGATTTTATTCTACGAACATTTCAGTCAATGGCTTTTTGTCACCGGTTGAGTCTCTCAGATATAGACTTATAGACTTAGACTTAGACTGACTTTATTGTCATTTTGCATGCACAGGGTGAATACAGAATGAAATTTTGTTGCATACGGCTCAGGACAATGTTTTGAGCTTCCAATGTTGTGAGGTTACTCCAGAATAAAATAAAATACAGTATAAAATATGAATATAAATATAAAATATAAAGTGCAGGACTGACAGTAAAATAGAAGTTATTTAGCTCTGTACATGTGCAAGGTATAAAGTGGAGACCAGATTTTGAGTGCAGTCCAGTTAAGAGTTCAGCAGTCTGATGGCAAGTGGGAAAAAGCTGTTTCAGAACCAGGTGGACCTGCACCGGATGCTGCAGAACCTCTTTCCAGAGGGCAGCAGGGAGAACAGTCCATGGTGGGGGTGTGAGGGGTCACTGATGATGTTTCGGCCTCGGGACACGCAGCGCTGGGATGAAATGTCCTGAATGGAGGGAAGGGGGGCCCCGATGATCCTCTCTGCTGTCCGCACCACTCTCCTCACGTTCTTCCAGTCGGAGGCGCTGCAGCCTCCACACCACACTGCTGCACACTCTTTATTTACAAACTAATTCATCTTTTCAAAATCCCAATTCAGTCTCGTTTTATTTTGTGTGATCAGTTAAAACTGTCTGGATCAGCAGGACTTCATCAAATATTTGGACTTCGGCTGTTTTTGTACTCGGTTCTAATCCAGCCAGTTTTCCGTCACCATATAATCGAGGCTAAATTCAATTAAATTTAAAAGCTTATTTTTTCTCTTATCTTACATGTTTTTGAGCATTTTGGTTTTTTACCTTTTAATCTGATTATTTAATATTTTTTTTAAGCTTTTTGTTTTAAGATATTCGACTACATTGTTATTTAGATTTCTTTTTATAATTCAATACTTTCATAATTTCTTTTAAAGCAATAGATTTTATTTGTAATATTACCACAGTAAAGTGCTTCTCATGTTATTTTAGATTATATAACTCAACTTTTTTAGTGTTTTCCGTGACGTGGTTGATGTCCGGGTGTCAGACCGGAAGTGTCGGTGCTGCGTGCGGCCAGCAGGAGGAGCCAGAGAGCAGGAAGCGCTGAGGCTCCCAGCCTGCCAGCTGCTGTTTTCCTGAAGTCTGAGCGGATTCTCTGCAGCGAGCTGTTCTGGTTCTGTTTGATGACGAACCGAACGTGGTGATCCGGAACCAGCTCCCAACAGAACCACTCTGTGAGTATGTGCAGCTCCTGATCCGGGTCAGCCTAGTTCTGGTTCTGGTGGGGGATATTCTGAAAGTTGATTTCAATCCGGATTTAATCTGCTAAGCTGCGTCAGGAAGGTTCTGGATTCAGAACCTCGGCCCGGTCTGCTGGGAGATCAGAGGTTCTGGAGGGTTCCGGTCCAGAACCAGCCAGGGTTCCTGCTGAGTTCCTGCTCATCTAAACAGTACTTTAAGATGGTTCTGGTTCCTCCATTTGAGCATTCTCAGACTGGGAATGTTTGGATCCAGGTTCTGCTGGTTCTGGTTGCATTGTGTTGCTGTGCAGGCAGCTGCGACTCGGGTCAGAACCGGTCCGTCCGGTTCCAGAGGCGGGACGGGAATGTTTGAGTTGGAGGGCGGGTCCAGCAGGATGTCCTGGACCGCTGAGCCTGCTGGAGCAACCGGGCCCAACCAGAACCTAGGCTCCAAACCACCGGCTTCCCCCTGGAGGACCAACAGAACAGAACCAGGCAGGGAAAACAAACCCGGTTCTGGTCCCTGTTCTGGGTTCTCTGGGTGAAACCAGAACCAGAACCTGGATGTGTTTTGTATTTCCTCTCACAGGTTCTGATCCAAAGCTACAGCAGATGGTTCTGGTTCTGATGTTGCTGTGTTTTGTTTCAGCTAATGGACACTGAGAGCGGAGCGGTTCTGCCTGGATCCGGGCCGGCGACCCACTGGCCCCGTTCGATCGGCTTCAGCGGCCCCAGAGAGCCCCTGGGGGACTGGGTGGTGGACCCCGGCTGTGTGAGTGGCTAATAATGATAGATGTTATTGGTGAACAGGTGAGTTCTCAGGTGAGCTGTAGAGGAGTTGGACTTTATTTGGAGGTGATGGAGAGAGACGATACCGATCCGGCTGCAGACCGGGGAGAAGGGGCGGAGCCAGCTAGGGTTACAGTGAAGGTACAGATACTCCCATCCTCTTTACCTGAGCAGAAGGATGAAGATGGCTGTTGTCTTATGGATGGCAGTGAAGTCTGACCTTAAAGGGCCGGTATCCTGTCAAATCAACTGCTTTGATCTCTGGTTTTCCCTGACATGTTGCTTTGATTCCTTCATGTTTGACAAATCCTCTAATCTCCATGGCAACCATTCAGTTGTAAGCGCCTGTATGGACCTAGCCCCGCCTCTGAGGCGTAGCTCCTTCAGACTAGCCAGGAGCAATCAGCAAACAGCTGCTGAGCTCATGATAGGAGCTGCTGCTCAGAGCAACGCTGGTAAAAACATTAAAGGGTTAATAGAGGAGCCATGTTAGGACGACTTGCTGGAGGCGGAGCTTCAGGAAGAGCAGGTGCTTCTTAAAGAAACAGAGACCCAATTTCAATTAGTTAAATTAGGAAGTCAAAGTCATATTTAATTTATATAAAGCATTTTTATTAATCCTGAAGGTAACTTAGTTACTTGGTTGTGCTATAAAACTGCACTATGTGCCTGAAAAATACCCGATACTGCCCCTTCAAGGTGGAAGCTGTGCCAGTCTGACAGGAAGTGGGCTGGGAGAAAAGGCAGAGCTGACCATCGTCAGCACAATATTATATCTGCTGAATATATAATGTTGATCTGAGCCCTGGGGAACACCTGCAGAAACTTAGACTGGATTATACAGGACGCACTGAAGGTACGAGGAAGAAGGATGCTAATGGACTATTAGCATCCTTATCCCGGAGGATGAGAAATGGCGTCAATAGGAGGAGAACAGGAAGTGAGTTTCAGCGTGAGTGTTGAGTTGTTAATGGAGGCAGGACTCCTTGGTGTTAGCAGAGAGTATTTTACCTGAAATGCGATCTGAGCGCGCTCAGTTGGTCTTCATGTAACGGGTGGCATCAATGAATTTCTAAAGGTCATCCAGCCAAGTCAGATCTTTTATTCTGGGGGAGAAGAGTAAAAACAAATCAACCTCCTCTTCAACTCCTTCTCCTGCACTCCAACCCCGCGGAACAACGCTGTGAGGGAAAAGGGCGAAGCGGAGGAGCTACGAGGGCTGGAACGAACTACGGAAGCCCAGGAGACACAAACGAGGCAGAGTGCAGAAAGGCAAAAACAACAAATAAAAATAACTGAATAAGATAAAATTCACAAATTCTCAATATAAAATGAATTAGAAACAATAATTTAAAAAAAGCTCATTGGTAACGCTATTACATTCACATCCTTACTCCTTCTGGGCCGGAACCAGAATCCTGCTGATGCTTCTGGACCAGGCGGATCGAGGTCCGGCGCCCTCGGCTCATCCGTCCTTACTTACTGTCAGGTGACCTTGGACGACAGCGAATCGGAGGACATCCTACAGGCTGTCGACCCCAACGAAGTGTTCGGAACCGGTACCGGGCCCGCCGACACGTCGTCGGAGAGCGACAGCGGCATCTCGGAGGAGACCCCTGTTGCCATGGTGACAGCAGTAACCACGGCGACCAGCCAGCCAGCCCCGGCAGCAGTCTACCAAGTGGTCTATGACATCAGCTCTGTGGGCGGAGCCAAACCTGAAGCCGGTCAGGAGAACATCATCTCCATCGAGCTGGGTAGGTCCGGTTCTGACCCAGTTCTCACTCGGTCCATATGATGATGTCATTTGACGACGTCATCAACTCACCTTGTTTCCTTGTCCTCTGCCCCGCCCCCTCCCCGACGCCCCGCCCCCTCCTCCAGATGAGTGGAGTTCCCAGCTGCTGTTTTCGGACTCCTGCATCATCAGCGACTTGCACGCGGCTTCGTCTTCATCATCATCCTCTCCATCTGATGGCGCCCGGAGCTCCGCCCCTCTCTCAGGTAGAGACCAGGTAAGACTTCCTGTCAGTGAGCGTCATCAGAGGACGTTTGACACTGGAGGACTCACTCTTCTTCTTCTTCAGGTGCTGCTGTCCCCTGACCTGCGGCTGACGGAGGAGGAGCAGAAGCTGCTGACAGAGGAGGGCGTGTCCCTGCCCAGCAACCTTCCACTCACTAAGGTCCAACAGAACCGGTTCTGACTGCTGCGGACGCATATAAAGATTACATTTTAGGAAAACCAGGGTTATTTTCACCACTGCACTAACTGGACTTCCTCAGTTCAGAGTATGTCTGAAATTAATTTCATATCATCCTGGTCTCAACAAATGGTGGCGGAGCAGAGAGTAGATGAGTTTCTGTGACAAACTAAGGAGTCAAATCCAGTCGCTAACATGAACACAAAGCTATAAATGTTTGGGCAAGGTCAAAGTTCATCTATTAAACTGACTGAAGATGAATACAAAAACTAAAAGCTGGAGTATAGACATTTTTATAAGCGTACCTGTGAGCCTGCCTCGTTATTACTAAATTGAAAATAACTTCAGATTCTTGTATAACTTTTCTTCAGGTTAACTTAGAAAGTGAGCTACTATTGTTACAAATACATTTTCTATACTACGGAAAAGTAACTGTTAGAGAAGCTCAAATATGAAAAATTGGACTGATATTGACATCCAATAGTAACACTGCTGTTATGTTAGATTTACTAATATTTTATTTTATCTTTTTTTTAATGCAATTACTGGATTAATTGTAAGAATAATCGATAGATTACTCGATTACTAAAATATTTGTTTACAACAGCCCTAGTTGAGAGTGATGTCGGCCATCTTGTTTTGCAGTTTGAATTCGTCTCTGACGCGTTTCTCTCCCCGCAGGCCGAAGAGCGGATCCTGAAGAAAGTCCGCAGAAAGATCCGGAACAAGCAGTCGGCTCAGGACAGCCGCAAGAGGAGGAAGGAGTACATCCACGGCCTGGAGAGCAGGTACCGCCGGGGGCCAGCAGGGGGCGCCACAGGGACACACGAGGTACAATCCTTGTGTTGCCATGGTAACTCGTGAGCAGTTTTAGTTCAGAATGCTCACTGGCATATCGATGGTGCCGCCTAGTGGCCTGACCTCGCTACCATCTTAATGGTTCTGATCCGGTCTGGTTCTGGTTCTGTCTTCAGGGCAGCGGCGTGCTCAGCTCAGAACCAGGAGCTGCAGCGAACCGTGGAGCAGCTGGAGAAACACAACGTGTAAGATGATTCCTCTGGTTCTGATCCAATGTTTTCCTGCTGTAGATCCAGGAGCAGACTTACACTAACCTGAGCGCATTAGCATTAGCTTCCACTAAATACCATGTCAGCATGGCGGCTTAGCGTTAGCGAGCTAATGTCCCTGCTGAGCACATTAGCGTTTTAGTTGGCGGTAGCCTCCAGGAGCTGGACTTCCTGAAGGCAGATGTTCCGGTTCTTCTAGTTGTCTCGTCCTCGCCACAATTACTGATCCATATCATCAGTAATTGTGGCTGATGATATGGATCAGGTTCTGGTTCTGGTTCTGAGCCGTGCCGTGATTCTGTCTCCTCTCAGGTCCCTCCTGGCTCAGCTGCAGCAGCTCCGCTCCCTCATCAAGCAGACGGCCAGTAAAGGAGCGCAAACCAGCACCTGCTTACTGGTGAGGAGCTCTGGGAGATTCTGTAGTTCCAATTGGGTCTGGTCCACCGGCTGGGTCTGGGACGCCTGGGGAGTCAGAACCTCTTTCTGTTTGTCCTCAGATCCTACTAGTGTCCCTCAGCCTGATCGTCCTGCCCAGCTTCAGCCCGTTCAGCCGCCGCCAGTCAGCCGACGACGACTACAGAACCGCCGCAGGTCGGTTCGGACCTATTGCCTGCTAGCGGTTCCACTGAGACCCGGTTCTTTGGAACGAGACAAAGCCGAGGGACAGGTCGGCCTGCCGGGTCGGAACCTCAGGAACTAATCATTTTTATTTTCTGCAGTTGTATCCAGAAACATCCTGACGGATCCAAACTTCTCCAACCCGGCAGACGATGGTGCCGGTTCCGCTGCACATTCGGAGTCATCGGTGCCTCCTGAGCTCAGCCAATCAGGGCCTGCAAGGGCAATGCTGGAGCCAATAGGAACCCTGGAGAGCTTAGCTGGCGCTGACAGCAGCCAATCACAGAACGGGACGGCTGCTGTTGCCGGGCAGACTGGCCGTGAGTCTGGGAAACCCGGACACGCTGATGAGATGTAACCAGAACCTCCAGCAGGGGCCGCCAGACTGACGCTGAGCAGCTGGAGGACTGGTTCTGTTGGATCAGAACCAGAACACTGAGGTTCTGGAGTGCTACCCTGACCGGAATCAGGTTTTAAAGTGGACCCAGCAACCGGACAGGACTTCACAGAGACTGTTTCTCTCTCTCTCTGTTGGACCAGACCTGGGACCGGAACCGACCCGTTTTATGTTCATCTTGTGGAGAAACACTGATGTTCTGTCCTGGGATGTTTCTGGGTCGGTTTGTGGGTTCTGGTTGTTCAGTAAATCATGTGATGCTGCAAACAGGTTCTGATTCTGCTCCTTTGACGCAACCATAGTAACAATAATAGCTTAGCAGAAAAGATTCCTGTTATTTCCCGTTTCACCGCGTCCATCTGCTCAGTCTCATCAGCTACATGAAATCTTGACTAAAAATTTAATTTCAATATTTTTCATCCTGCAGTGTAATTAATGTACCCAAAATCAGAAATAACTGAATTTTTGTCACCTTGTTTATGCTAATATATCATATCTAGAAGAATAAGTCATCCTAAATATATTTCTATTACTTGTATATTTCTATCATTTTAGGTTCCATTTCCGCCCTTACGCGAAGTCCACATTTTACAGACTTTGGCGAAGTGTATTACCCACAATTCATTGCTGCATGTGACGTTTTGAGTTAAAAGGCGGATTTATGGCAACGTTTTGTTGTTTTTTATAGACAAAAGAAAATATTGTGACAAGGCACATTAGTAATTAGTTTGATATGATAAACTGAGCAGAAAAAGAAGAAATTTAAAAAAAATCACAAACTGAGGAAAGTAAAACAAATGTCAAATTTCAAATCTTAAATTAAGATATTAACATATTGAAATAAAGATTGTAAATAATAAAATCATTTCACTTTAAAAGTGGAGGTGATTTTTAGAAAGCAGTATTTGAGAATAAAACTTAGGATTAAATATATCATAATTTAACTCTTCATCCCTGTTAGAAGACCAAAGTTTATTATATTAAAATTAAAGACGGAATAGATTTATTGTACAACATCCACTTTTGAAAACTTTCTAAAAACTTCAATGAAGTCGCAATTTATCCTGATTTTTAAACAAATGTTTTCTTCTCAGACTAGAGGAGAAAACTGATGTCGGAGCTCCTGATTAATTTTTTGGTACATTTTTGGTTCATAAAGTCACAACATTCATAGTTTCTTTTAAAAAGGACATTTTAGTTCCATTAATCTTTTTATTTTTCAAATGTAGCGTCAGGCATTTAATTATTTTTTATACATGCCGTATGTTTGTCCTTAACTTGATCTTTATTATTTCCACTTTATACCAAACTGTTGGCTGCATAAAACAGATGGTTTTATGGGTAAAAATACTGTGTCTATTAGTCAAATGGCAGACTCATAAGTTAAATATTAATATATTTTAATGTGTAATATCTTGGAAATGTGGCAAAGTTCACAGAGTGAGCTGTAAAAAGAGTAAAATCAGTTTTCAAAAGTAAAGTATTGAAATAATTTTTGTTTTGCTGAAAATTCAACATTATATTGAATTTTCTGTATTCAACAAGTAGCAGAACAAATATCTCCAACAAAAATACCTTTACTGTACATTTAAAATCATCTGTTTTGACCAGTCCGCCATTTTGGATGTGAAGTTACGACCCAGGGCCGTTCCGTCCCAACCCTGACCCCTGACCCCTGATGTGACTTTGAGTCCACACTTCATAGGAGGCGCAGGGCACTGAGCACTGGGACCAGGCCTTAATCCTCTCCTGGATCAGCAGGGGTTAATATCAGATTATAGGCGCCATGCTGGTTTTTCTGAAGAAGCTCCGCCTCCACAGGAAGCGCCACCAGCAGCCATCTTTAAGCAGATCGGCCACAGAGGAGCACCGCCGTTAGACGCACACACAGAAACACACAGTGGATACTCAGTAGTTCGCCTCCCTGCAGCTGCTGCACCAGAACCACCTCAGGCCCGATTCAACAGAACCTTCTGCTGTTGAGAATCCAAACAGGTTCTGGAAGTTCAGAAAATTGACTTTTATTTTGAAACCACTTCCTTCCTGTGGTCAGGAAATAAACTTCAGCGCTCCTCTTCCTCATCTGAGGAAGGATGAAGCTTCTTCTGTCTGCCTGCAGCTGGACCAGAACCAGGACCAGGTTCTGGTTCCAACTGGTTTCAACTTTCTGGGAGGAGGAAGTGATGCGGTGGTGACTTCCTGCCTGTGCAGCCAATCAGCTGATCTTCATTGGCACACAGACAGGAAGTGACATCATGCAAATCAGCTGGTCTGTCCAGGTCTACTTCCTGGGGCTGAGGTTCTGATCCGGTCAAAGTTCTGCTGGCCGAGGCCCGGTTCTGCATTCGGAACCAGCCTGACCCGGGAGTCACTTCAGAACCCCAAGGTCCGACCGAACCGGTACATGGAGCAGGAGGAACAATCCGGGTCAGAACCGTGACAACCGAACCGGGTCAGAAAAATCCTGATTCCTGAGGTCTTCATTGTTCAAAAGTTCTGAAAAGTTCTGACTGCTGGATCCATCCATCCTCTGGTCCTGCTGCTGTGTTCCTGGTTCTGCCCAGCAGGGGGAGCTCTTCCCCCCATGGAGGTCAGGGCAGCTGCTGCTGATCCGCCCTTCCGGAGTCACCGACTGCCCTCCCTCTCTCCCTCTCTCTCCCTCCCTCTCTCTCGCCTCCTCCCTTCGGTCAGTCCAGCAGCGTTTCCTCCTCCAGCAGCAGCTCCTCCATCTGCTCCCTGTTCTGTGGCCGTGTCCGGACCGTACTGCTGTGGAGCCCTGGTGTCTGACAGGTGAACTCACCTGAGAAAGACGGAAGTTTTCTGCAGGATCTTCTCTGGATACTTTGTCAGTTTTTCTGTTGATCACGATGAAAAGAGCCGAGAGCAGCTCAGGTAGGAGCAGGTGTTCAGCGCGTTGGCTCGTTGTGGAACCGGGCGGTACGGAGCCAAACGACACCCGCCTGGACCGAGGCAGGGAGGATTTCCTGGCTCAGCCTGGGAATGTTCATGAGTTCAGACGGGTTCAAATTGAACCCGTTCATGTTCACTGTTCACCAACAACAATGGATGTTCTGTTGGGTCGTTGGCTCCATTGGGTCTTTGATTTCATTGGGTCGGTGGTTCTGGTGGGTCAACTCTGGGTTGACCCAACATCGTTGGTCACAGTGTTTTGTTCTCTGCAGGTTCTGATTGACCCAATCTGAACCAAGACGACCCACTACGCAGAAATGTTCTGGAGGAAGGAGGCCGGGACTCTTCTGATGGTTCTGCTGGTTCTGTTGGACCCGTCCGCCGGACGTGAGCCTCGGCGGCCTGGGTTGAGGCGGCGCCACGCCAGGGACCAGGAGAGCCGGCGCCCGTGGCAGAATATCACGCTGGCGGTGATCCTCCCTCAGAACGCCAGGTACCCCTGGGCCTGGCCTCGGGTTGGACCCGCCGTGGAGCGGGCCGTCAGAACCGTCAACTCTGACCCGACCCTGCTGCCCTACCACCGCCTCAGCTATGTGTTCAACAGCAGCGAGGACAGGAACGGGATCTGCTCCGAATCGGTGGCGTCGCTGGCGGCGGTGGACCTGAAGCTGGCCCAAGACCCGTGGGCGTTCATCGGCCCCGGCTGCTCCTACGCCGCCGCGCCGGTCGGCCTGTTCACCGCCCACTGGGACGTGCCCATGATCACGGCGGGAGCCACAGCCGTGGCGTTCTACAACGGCGTCTACCCCTCCATCACCAACACGGGCCCCACCCACAAGAAGCTGGGCCGGTTCGGCCTGCGGGTCTGCCTGGAGTCCGAGTGGAGGGAACACGTGGCGCTGGTGTTCAGCGACCACAAGTACGACGACCGGCCGTGCTACTTCGCCATCGAGGGTCTGTACGAGGAGCTGAAGGCGTTCAACATCAGCACCCATCACAGCGTGTTCGAGGAGAAGGAGATCGACTTCGCGCAGATCCTCGCCGACATCCAGAACAGCGGCCGCGGTGAGTCCCACTTCCTGTTCCCACCACAGGTCACACGACCTGAGCCACAGCCAGTCAGGTGGTTCCATAGAAGGAGGCTGACCCGGTTCTGCTGCTTCCAGAAAACGGTTCTGTGTTTTCCAGGTCTGATTCGAAAACCAACAGAACCTTTTCTGGTTTTCCTTCATTCATCCGGTTCTGGAAGCAGAGCCGACGGATCTCTGCTCTGGTCTCTGATTCTCCCAGGAACGAGCTGGGTCGGGTCCGCGCAGCTGCTTTTCAGAACTCAGAGACTCAGAGGTCAAAGGTCGTCACTTAGCTCAGCTTTTCTTGTCCTACGGTTCCTGTTTCACACTGAAAGCTGTGATAAGAGAGTGACAGGCCAACAGAACCTGCTCAGGTTCTGTTTGGACCCGCTTACTGGCCCGCTGTTGTCTCATTGGTCGGTTCCTTGTGGGCCAGCAAACGGTTTCTGCGCTGTGGTAGAACCGTTTTTTTTGGGAATGTTTTGGCTACAGACCTCTGATGATCCTAAACACACCATCAGAACCGGGTCCAACGGGAAGCCTGAGCTCGATCTGGTCCAACAGAACCACAGTAGGAGTGGCATGAGACAAGATCCTGCAGTTTGGACCAGAACCAGAACAGATCCAGCTGGCCTTCAGGAGCAACACTCTAATTAGTAGCTTTTATTGTGAAGGTTTACAGGAAGTTGTTTGGAATCACCTGAACCATCACTGCTGACAACCATCAGCATCATTTTGACCTCTGACCCCACCCTCATGATGGAGCCTCATGACGTTCTGCTCTGAATCTGAGCAGAGTCGGTTCTGGTCCGGGTTCTGTTGGATCATCATCCTGACCATAGGTGAACCGCAGAACCGCCGTGACTTTCTCTGAAGGATCCCAGGGAGAAAGGGGAGGCCCGGGTCTGAGGCGTGAGCCGGTTCTGGACCGGTTCTGCATCCTGATCCGACCTGCTGTTGGCTCCGTTAGCCCATCCCCCCCCTGCTGCTGCGGCAGGAAATGCGATCCGGATCGATGCGTCTGCTGAGTGGAAACATTACAGTTGCAGAGAAGCAGAACCAGCAGTAAGCGGCTGGGTCGGCCCGGTTCCTGGAGAACCTGAGCCGTTCCTCTGGAAAGTTCTCCGGGTCCGCTTCAGGAACCAACCAGAACGCCGCAGTCCGGTTCGTACCGGGTTACAGATGATCAGGAACAATTTTATCTCTGTAAACCAAGAAGCAAAAGAATCATTTTCCCAGCAGAGTCCAGACGCTCCAATAATCAATAATCAATACAGATCCGAATCCTCGGTGAGGCTCATGAAGCTCTTCCCGCTGGCTGCCAGAAACATTTCAGGATTAGAAACAAATTCTGCAGAACACCAGAACCATCAGGACGAGTCGATTCCCTTTCGCTCCAACTCTCCTCTTCCTTGGTTTGGGCAGGATGGAGGTTTTCAAGTTAAAGCAAAAATCAACAAATGAAATCTGGATTGATTGTCGTTGCTCTCAGCCGCTCCTGATAACGGCTCCGGTTCGGATGATCCGGATTCACGCAGCAGCAGGAATCACCGAGTCTGGCAGAAACTGGAGAGCAGCGAGAACTGTGGGAACTGTGGCGAACCCGGGTCTGGACCCGCTGAATTCAACACAGAATTGTTCTCTCTTGGCTTTAGTTTGGAGTAAAATCCTGACATCTGTCCTGGTTTTATGTTTTCCATCATGTTCATCTGGAGAAACCTGGAATCTGGCAGCGACAAACGGCTGGACATTTATTAACCCAGGTCAGCGACCCGCCGCTCCACCGCCATATCAGATCAGCAGGAATTTCCTGTTAAACACGCGCAGCCTAATTTTATCTCATCCCTCCGTTCCGCTCCCAAACATGGCCGACTGGGCCGAGAAGGGTTCTGATAGGTTCTGACCCTGAGGAGAAACCCAGGAGCCGGTCGGAGCTTCCTCCATTTCCTGGTTACCTGCTGCTGCTGGGGGCGTGTGTGTGTTTGTTTGTCCGGTGTGTGTGTGTGTAGCTGCGGCTGACAGCAGAACCTGCTCAGCTGCAGGTATCCCAGAACTTGATCAGTTCTGGGATATCAATGATCTGATCTCGGCTCCCATGAGGCCTTGAACACATCTAGATCTAAACATCTATAGATGTACTTATAGACAATCCTGTTGATTCCCAGATGTATGTTCTTAATAATCATCAGAGCAGCAGATGTTGATCTTGGTTGGATCGATGTTTCCTGAACCAGATGGTTCTGGTTCTGGTCCGTTAAGGCTCCATGTCAGCAGCTTTCTCCTCCTCTTCCTCCTGCAGTGATGTTCGTCTGCTGCTCTGCTGACGTCTTCAGGAAGCTGCTGGTCCACTTCTGGCGGGCCGACCTTCCTCACCACGAGTACGTCTTCCTCTTCATCGACCTGTTCGCCGACAGCCTGAGCTCCGGAGGCCGGTCGCCGTGGGAACGAGGCGACGAAGACGATGCCGCAGCCAAGGAGGCCTTCCAGGTAAGAGCCGCTCTCCACCAATCAGCAGCAGGCCAGACCTTCACCTGACCAGAGGAAGCAGGAGATTCCTGCTGGCTGCCGGTCAGAACCGGGCCGGTTGGAACCAGCTGAACTTGGAACCAAGAAAACATGGACTGTTCTGGTCTAGTTGGTGCGGTTCCATCAGCAACCACGGTTCTGATGGACCCATCAATCCGTCATCCATCCATCAACCAACCATCATGCATCCATCATCCATCCTAACCGTCTCTTCCTCTCCTCAGGTTGTGAAGTTTCTGACCTATCAGGAGCCTCAGAGCTCCGCCTACCAACAGTTTGTCTCCAACCTCAAGATGGACGCCAGGAACTGGTTTAACTACAGCATGGACGACTCTCTGGTACTGAGTGGATGGATGATGAATGTATGGTTGGATGATGGTTGGATGGATGGTTGGATGATGGATGGATGTATGGTTGGATGATGGATGGATGATGGATGGATGATGGTTGGATGATGGATTGATGATGGTTGGATGATGGATGGATGGATGGATGATGGATGTATGGTTGGACGATGGATGGATGTATGGTTGGATGATGGATGGATGATGAATTGATGATGGTTGGATGATGGTGGATGGATGATGGATTGATGGTTGGACGATGGATGGATGTATGTTGGATGATGGATGGATGTATGGTTGGATGATGGATGGATGATGGATGGATGATGGTTGGATGATGGATTGATGATGGTTGGATGATGGATGGATGGATGGATGGATGATGGATGTATGGTTGGACGATGGATGGATGTATGGTTGGATGATGGATGGATGATGAATTGATGATGGTTGGATGATGGTGGATGGATGATGGATTGATGATGGTTGGATGATGGATGGATGGATGACGGATGGATGGTTGGACGATGGATGGATGTATGTTGGATGATGGATGGATGTATGGTTGGATGATGGATGGATTCATGATGGTCGGATGATGGTTGGATGTAGGGTTGGATGGATGATGGTCGGATGATGGATGGATTCGTTGGATGTATGATTGGATGATGGTTGGATGATGGATTGATGATGGTTGGATGGATGGATGATGGATTGATGTAGGGTTGGATGATGGTTGGTTGGATGATGGTTGGATGATGGATGGATTCGTTGGATGTATGATTGGATGATGGTTGGATGATGGTTGGATGTATTGGTTGGATGATGGTTGGATGATGGATGGATTCGTTGGACGCTCATGGATGAAGCATCTGATCCTTAGTCTGACTCCGGTTCTGTTGGATCCGATCAGAACCGGCAGAGGCTTTCTGCTCGGCCATCCTGGTCGCCATGGAGACAGTTCAGAGGTGTCATCTGTCAGCATGACCTCCTGTTGCTCTGATTGGACAGATATGGAGGAAGTGATGTAATTAGGCTGGCGGCTTCAACAGCTGCTCCAACTTAATGTGTCCGAGCCGATGATGTCATCGATCACACGGTGATGGACATGGCGCCCACCGCCGATGATGTCATCAGCAGGTCTGGAGACGATCCATGAGGAACGCTGCATCCTGCTCCTGATCCAGGCGTCCTCCAGGCGTCTTCCAGGTGTCCTCCAGGTGTCCTGCTGTGTTTCCTTACTGCTGGCTCTAACAGCAGCTGCGGTTGCAGAGGTCGTTAATCAGCAGCAGAGGGAAGCTAATGCGGTTAGCTAATGCGGTTAGCTGCAGAGAAACGTGATCCTTCAGGGCAGCAGCAGCTAACGGCCTTCAGGAAGCTGAAAGCTGCTGAAGCAGACCGAGGTTCTGGAGGCGGAACCGATTTCCTACTGGTGGTCATAGCAACACTTTCTGCTCCTGTCTGATTGGCTGGGTCGCTGTGGAACTGGATTTTAGGAACAATCCCTGAAGTCCAGATGGCTCCAATCTGGATCTCTATAAAACCCACAAACAGAACCGTGTTTGGGTCGGTTAGTGGTTCTGGATCCTAGATGAACCTGGCTGCAGCCACCATGACTCATCAGGAATCAGAACCCAGATGGGTCCCGCCTCCCAGTTTCCTCTTCCTGAATGAAAAGTCCAACATGGCTCCTGCAGGAATAACATTCCTGGTTTCGGGTGTCCGGAACCGGGTCAGGACTGACTTCCTGTTCCTGATTTTCAGATGAACATCATCGCCGCAGGGTTTTATGACGGCCTCATGATTTACGCCAGCGCTCTGAATGAAACTATGGCGGCTTCAGGAACCAGACCGCCAGGGAGAAACATCACCGCCAAGATGTGGAACCGAACCTTTACTGGTGCGTGACCAGAGATTCCCGATTGATTCCTGATCGAGTCATCTTTGATTCCTGCTTGATCTTCTTTCAGTGTCAGAGATCAGAAAGGTCACCACCCTGTGGTGCAGGTAGAAAACTGCTGGATCTGACATCTACCCTCTGGATGCGTCGTTCCAGCCGAAGCGGTCTGGTGTTCCTCAGGGCTCTGTCCTCGGCACGCTGGGATTCTATGGAAGTTGTTGTTTGGGAATCTTCAGGTTGTTCTCAGATCCAAACAACTTATTTAGCTCTGGGTTTCAGAACAAACCGTCCAGGTTCTCCTGTTGGACAATCAAAGTATACCGCAGCTGTCTCTTATTGTGAAAAGATTGGCTCAGATTATGCATTTCCTGTGCATGTTGTTTGCTTCCTGTTTGGGATCATCGCCGTCTTCATCACGCTGCTGGCTTGGTTCAAGCTGCAGTTGCTGAAGTTGCTGGTCTGCAGATCCTGGATCTGCAGGTGTGGCAAGCTCCGCCCCCTGGTGCTCCACCTGTCACTGGTCATAAGGTTCTGCCTGATTCATTCAGCGCAGCGGTACATCCACTAAAACCTAAGAAGCGACCCGGTTTATTTCAGCTCCAGAACCGACCTGGTTCTGCTGTTGCCTGGACGCCTGCACCCGGCACTGAGCGACCCGAACTGTTGGTTCTGATCCGAAACAGCTGATCAGAGCAACGCTGGTAAAAACACTAAAGGGTTAATAGAGCAGCCACACTGATTTCCTGGAGGCGGAGCTTCAGAATTTGAAGGAGTTAAAACAGGAAGTCAAAGTTCTTTACAAAGTTACTGTGTAGGAAAATGGAACCAAGCGACTGGAAACCATGATACTGGCCCTTTAATGGTTTCTGTCTGAGGAAAGCAGCAGCATCGAGTCGTTGACTCCTTCAAACCGAGCATGTATGAGGCGACACAATTTAACAGGAAGAAACCTGCAGCAGAACCAGAACCGGGCTCAGCACCAGCAGCTGTCTGGAGGTTTGAGAAGGTAGAGCAGAAGAACTGATGTGGGATTATTTTCTATGTTCATTAAGCTAAAAAACAAACAGCAGGAGAGAAAACACCATCAGGTGATGGCAACATCATGTCAGCTGATGCCCCACCTCCAGGAAGGTCAGCCAATCAGAAGGCCAGACCAGGTGGAGCGTCTGAGGAGAGAAAAGTAACTGAGAAACAAAAACAGTTGAAGAAAGAAAGAGCAGATAACTGGATAACCAGTTTGACCTCCTGTAGCATCATGACTACACAGTCCAACCGCAGCTTCCCAGGTTCTCCATGATGAGCTGCTCCAGAACCGGGTCCTGGTCCCGGACGATCGGATCCAAATGGACTGGGAGCATCAGAGGTCAGAAAGAGCTGGAGATGATGAGCCGTCAGAACCCGACCCGTTTCTGGGTTCTGTTGGTGGGAAGTCAAGCTTCAGTCTTCCTACTTCTTCCTCTGTGGTTCTGGTTCTGACTCAGAACCTGTGAATGGATCAGAACCGGTGAGGAGACTGGTCCCCAGGTGAGCTCCGCCCCCGGCTGACCTTGTTTTTTTCTCTTCATTCCTGGAAAGCAGGAACACCTGGACCTCATGGGGCCGTTTACCTGAGACCAGGTGACTCCAGACTCAACATGGACTTTGGTCAAGCAGCTCAGAGAAACGCCAAGCATTATGGGAAATAAACTGAAATCAATTTGGTTATTTATCTATGAGAAAACATGGAGGTTAATAAAGTTAGTCAGTTTATTCAGTTAATTAATTTCAATTTTAATTCACTAAATATGTAATCATCATTAACTCAGAATGCATGTTATTGTTTACGTCTGGAGGGCGAGAAGACGAACCGCCAGCCAAATGAAACCTGGAGCCGGACGGATTCGTTTTCTCAGTCGGCAGCAACGATACTTCATGTTTCAGGATTCAACATCCAAAAACGCTTAAACGTTTCCCAGAATATTCAGTCTGTTTAATGTTTTCAGACTTCATGTTTATTTTGCAATTATTAATAAGTGATCACTGTGGTAGATTAGCTACTGCTGCTATTAGCTAAGCTAACAGAGCGGTGGTAGATTAGCTGACATTAACACCTGTTTAGGTTGGTGTTTAGATCGCCTAAACAAATTTCACATCACATCTCCATGTTAAACTGAACCACTTTCCTCTCCCTTGCTATTGTTTTTAATTATTTAAGATTTAGCGCCTTATGTTGACAACAGCTAAAACCAATGCTAGTCGTTAGCGAGCAGCCACGTTCCTGCTGCCCTCCAGCGGCGTCATGCTGCAACGGGTCCACATGACTTAGATTTTCTTCTTATTAAGTGTTTAACTGATATTATAGTTGAATATTTTTCAAATCTTAATCCAAATTATTCCATAATTTTACTCCAAGCACCAAAAAGCTTGTTTGTTTTAAATTAGCACGCAGTTTTACTTTTGAAAGTCTCTTCTGTCATTTCTGTCACTAGAAACAACAGAATTGGGAATTGTCAATTATGGACTAATTGGCAATATTCTCTTGCCAATATTTATTAGTCTAAACAGTTAGACTAATAAATGACTAACTATTTATTAGTCATTGGAATAAATCCTTCTATTTACTTGTGCAATCTTTTCTGTCCTGCAGAACGTTCTTTTTGATGGCATGACTGAACAGAACAGTTCTGGTTCGGTCCAAAAGAGGTTGTTTTAGTTTCTGCTTGGACATTTATCACCATCTTCATTCTCCACTCAATTTAAAATACTTTATCGTCTTTGAAGCCGTTCCATCCAAAGTTAATCCACTTTTCAGTTACTTGTTTTTCAGAAACATACTTTCATCACATAAATTTCAGTTTATTTAAGCAACTGAAGTAAAACGTCCAATCTCTTTAACTAGCTGGGAGCTAACTGTTAGCTCGTAGCTAGATACCCTTGGGGATAGCTAAATATTGAGATAGCGCGGAACTTAATATTTAGCTCCAACTAAATAGCTAAAATAAGTTTCACACTACATATTTAATTAGCAAGGTAAATATTTACTTTGAACCTTAATATTTAGTCGGTACATTTAGTAATGACTGAACAAAATGTAGAAAATATGACTGAAAAACGAACCTCCATTTTCACTCTTATGTCAGGCTAAATGACCAAATTACCGAAGTTTTGACTGTGTAACTTTACCAACGGCAGTCCGAACCCGTCCTGGTGACTCTACTGGGTCCAATCTTGGGTTCTGTCAGCGTGGTTCGGATCAACAGCTCTAGAACTCTGAGAAAACCTCGGGCCGGTTCTGCTGTTTGGATCACTGCAGCTTGTCCTCTGTTGCCCCCTGCAGGCTCTCAGGTGAGCTGCATCGGTCTGATCACTGAGGAACACCAAGATCCACCTGATGGTTCTGGACGGTTCTGGGCCTTGTGTACTGATCCACAGTTTCTCCCTGTAGGAAAGTCAGGTGTTCTGGTTCTGACTTGGCCCAGAATAAATTGAGTGTTAAGAAAAATTCCCGGCTGCCTGGAAGCAGAGAACAAACGGTTCCGGATGGTTCTGACCGTTTGGCCTCTGCAGTAGGAGGGAGACCAGTTCAGCATGAACAGTGATCCAGGAACCGATCCAGGATGTTTTTAGTCTCAATGTGTTTTATCTCCTGGTAAAATAAAGGCTACATTAATAAATCCTGCTGAACCACAGGACTCAACCGGTCCTCTTGTTGCCATGGCGACCTGCAGTCCTGGTTCTGATGGACCCAAAAATCAGCTGTAATTAACCTGAGACGACTCCTTTCTGAGCCAAGCTGCAGCAGAATTTACCAGAAATAATCTGGAGGTTCTTCCTTCAGAACCAGAACCAGAACCTATTATCAGCTCTGTAAAGACATTGTTATTATTCTGATTACTGTGGCCGGGTCCAGTTTACCGGCCCGGAACATTTCAGCATTTTTGTGGCAGAGCAGAGCAGTAATCACCCGTTTGAATCCAGACCCGATTAATCGATGATCCAGGCATTGATAATCGATAATCAATGATCCAGGCATTGATAATCGATAATCAATGATCCAGGCATTAATAATCGATAATCAATGATCCAGGCATTGATAATCGATAATCAATGATCCAGGCATTGATAATCGACTCTGGATTTAAAGGATCTCAGGGTTTTGGCTTTTTCAGTTTTCTGGAAGTTTGTTCCAGATCTGTGGTGCTTAGAAGCTGACTGCTGCTTCTCTATGTTTGGTTCTGGTTCTGGATGCAGAGCAGAACCAAGCGACCATAGTGGTCCAGTTGAGTTGGACCTGTCGGTTCCAGAACCTGACCTGCGGTTCTGTCCATTCCCAGGTGTGGCAGGTCCGGTCCAGTTGGACGTGAACGGGGACCGGGAGATGGACTACGCTCTGTGGGACTGGGACTCCAACCGCAGC
This sequence comes from Xiphophorus maculatus, assembly GCF_002775205.1. Classification (NCBI taxonomy): domain Eukaryota; kingdom Metazoa; phylum Chordata; class Actinopteri; order Cyprinodontiformes; family Poeciliidae; genus Xiphophorus; species Xiphophorus maculatus. Next base: position 224,231 of record NC_036445.1, read on the forward strand.
GCCTACCGGGTACAGAACCAGAACCAGAACCAGAACCCTTCAGCAGAACTGCACTCTTTCCAGCTCTGACCCGGTTCTGTTCCCCTGTAGGTGGTTCTGACCTACCGCAGCTCAGAGCAGAACTTGACCAAGGTACCTGGGTCGGCCCGGTTCTGGTTGGGTGGAACCAGGCCTCTGGACGTTCCCTTCTGCGGCCTGAAGAACGACAACCCAAAGTGCCTCACAAGTCAGTGGACAGGGCTGAACCCGGGTCCGAACCTGGGGCAAAACCGTGTCCAAACTGGGGCCAAACGCAACCAGAACAGAACCAGAACAGATCTCACTGACCTGGATACCACCGGTCCAACGTCCGGCTCTGACAGAACCAGAGGTTCTGCAGACCTGAGTTCTGACCTGGGACCTGGTTCTGGTCCGTTTGGGAAGGTCTGGATCAGAACCTGAACTGGGAATGTGTTTCATCCCGCAGGAACCATCACCGTCCACCAGATGGCTTCCATCCTGGTCTGCTTCCTCATCACCATGACGACCACTGTCGCCATCTTCATCTACAGGTCAGAGGTCACCATCACTGATCAGGACCAGAACCAGAACCGGAACCGGATTGTTTCATCGTTCAAAACTAGCTCCGCTTAAACCAGTTTCAAACTGGTTCTGATGGTGGGTTTAAGGACATTGTCCAGGTTCTGGTTGATGACGGGTCACAGATTTATTGGACCTGTACGGTTCTGGTCCAGGTTTAACTGCTTTCCAGGTTTTTGATCCTACATGACCCAGTTTGAGTCCAGTCGGATCAGGATTGGTTCTTGATTTGGATCGGTTCCATGTTTGGTTCTATTTCGGTCTGGTTCAGGTTTGGTTCTCACTGAACTGATCCGACCCGGCAGAACCCTGGCTCTACCTGGGTTAGCTGATTCAAACTGGTTTCAACCAGGGTTAACTCCAGAACCCTCTGTGGTTCTGACCCGGTTCTGGTTCTGCAGGAGGCTGAGGCTGGAGCGGGAGCTGGTGGCTCAGCTATGGCGAATCTCGTGGGAAGATCTGCACATGAGCAGCATGGAGAAGGTTCTGCGGAGCGGCAGCCGGGTCACCCTGTCGCTGGTGAGCTCCGGAACTGCCGCCGGTCAGTAGAACAGGAAGTTCCCCGTCGTTCCACTTCCTCCTAATGAGAAGCTCTTTGCTCCGCAGAGAGGCTCCAACTACGGATCCTTGATGACCGGAGACGGAAACCTGCAGGTGTTCGCCAAGACTGGCTACTGCAAGGTGAGTCTGGCCAGGTGAGAGGAAGGTGGCCTTCATCATCCTCACTGTTCCCTCAGCGCTCCTTTGGCGTTCCCTCAGTGTTCTCGTCTGTTCTCCCTTGCAGGGGAACATCGTGGCCATCAAATACTCCAACAGGAAGCGGATTGAGCTGAACAGGAAGGTTCTGTTTGAACTCAAACACGTGAGTCTGTCCAGATCATCTGAAGATGTTCCCTAATGGCGGTTCTGGTTCTGTTGGACCTCCAGAACCGAACTGACCCAGATGTATTTCTGTTCAGATGAGAGACGTCCAGAATGAACACCTGACCCGGTTCATCGGGGCGTGCATCGACCCGCCGAACATCTGCATCGTCACCGAGTACTGTCCCCGAGGCAGCCTGCAGGTACGCGCACTTGGCCATCCCCCTGTCCCCACATGTCCTCACTTGTCCCCACATGTCCTCAGGACATCCTGGAGAACGACAGCATCACCCTGGACTGGATGTTCAAGTATTCGCTCATCAACGACATTGTGAAGGTGAGCCTCTTCCGGTGCACCGCCCGGTCTCCAGGTGGGACAGACACTCAGTCCCCGTCTTTGTCCTCAGGGAATGGTTTTCCTTCACAACAGTGTCATCGTCTCTCACGGTAAACTCAAATCGTCTAACTGCGTGGTGGACAAGCGCTTTGTCCTCAAGATCACCGATTATGGCCTGACCAGCTTCCGATCCGACCCGGACTGCGGCAGCGACGCTCACGCCTACTACGCCCGTGAGTCCTCTGTCTTCTCCATCGCTACCAATGGCTATAGAAAGGGCATGGGGCAAACCTTGTCAAAATAAAAGACCGAGCCGACCTTTCTCTGGGTTTTGTGCAGAGAAGCTGTGGGTGGCTCCAGAGCTGCTCCGGATGGAATCTCCGCCTCCTCAGGGGACGCAGAAAGGAGACGTGTACAGCTTTGGGATCATCCTGCAGGAGGTGGCGCTGCGCCGAGGAGCCTTCTACCTTGAGGGGGCGCTGCTGAGTCCCAAAGGTAAACCACAGCGGGTCCACAGTGTCCCACTTCATTCCGGATCCAGGCATCGCCTGAGCACCTCGGTGTCCCAGCAGAGATCGTGGACCGGGTGATTTTGGGCGAGTGGCCCTGCCTGCGGCCCACTGTGGACACGGAGGACCACCGAGAGAGTCCAAGTCCCAACGAGTCCAAACCCGAGGTGGGCCAGCTGATGCAGCGCTGCTGGGCCGAGGAGTCGACTGAGAGACCAGACTTCAACCACATCCGCCTGCTGCTGCGCAAGCACGGCACGTAAGGGCCGAGGCACGGGCCGGGTCAGAGGGGTGGAGTCTCCTTGTTTGCCAGCAGTGAGCTCTGACGTCAGAGAGCCGAGCTGCTCTGGATCAGAACCTTCTGATACCTTCTCACTGGAACCCTGTTTACATCAATAATAGTAGAAATAAACTGCTGCCCTCTGCTGGTGGTTCTAAGACTTAGACTTAGACTGACTTTATTGTCATTTTGCATGCACAGGGTGTATACAGAACGAAATTTCATTGCATACGGCTCAGGACAGTGTTTTGAGGTTCCAGTGTTGTGAGGTTACTCCAGAATAAAATAAAATACAGTATAAAATATGAATAAGGAAATTAAAAAATGATCACATTCTTTCAAAGTCAACTTATAAACATCTACTATCGAGAAATTTCCTGTTAAATTAAACAACAGTTTATTAAAGTGGTCGGACAGAGCAAAGTTACAGGTAAACTTTTGGTAAACTCCCACATTTTTCTGTTCCCAGAGAGTCCAGGAACAACATCCTGGACAACCTGCTGTCCCGCATGGAGCAATACGCCAACAATCTGGAGGAGCTGGTGGAGGAGCGCACCCAGGCCTACCATGAGGAGAAACGCAAGGCCGAGGCCCTGCTCTACCAGATACTGCCACAGTGAGTACTATAGTACTACCACAGTCAGCACTGTACTACTACCGCAGTCAGTACTGACCCGGTTGTTGTTGTCTGCAGCTCGGTGGCAGAGCAACTGAAGCGCGGAGAGACGGTTCAAGCTGAAGCCTTCGACTCGGTCACAATCTACTTCAGTGACATCGTTGGTTTCACCGCCCTGTCTGCAGAAAGCTCCCCCATGGAGGTCCACAGCACCTGGACCTTATGCTACCTGAGAGCAAAGGCTGCAAACTCTGGGGAACTGTTAGCCTAGCTTACATTAGCTAAGGAAAAATGATGGAAGCAGAGGAAACATTTAGCCTAGCCAAACATAAACATTGTTAGAAAAAGAAAACTATTAGTTTAAACACAGGAAACAGAGGGAAGTTGCTAGCTTAGCTTGAACACAGGAAGCAGAGGGAAGCTGTTAGCTTAGCTTAAACACAGGAAGCAGAGGGAAGCTGCTAGCTTAGCTTGAACACAGGAAGCAGAGCCTTACAGCTGTAAACAGCTCCCCCTGTCTGCGGCTGAATTATGCCTCCCATGTTTCTTCCATGTTTAGTCTGAATCTAAACCCTGAGGTCTGTGTTTCTGCAGGTCGTGACTCTCCTCAATGACCTGTACACCTGCTTTGATGCCATCATTGACAACTTTGATGTTTATAAGGTGAAAACGGTTGGTGTTTGGGTCAGAACAGGCTGAAGGTAGCTGGGATCAGAATCGGTGGATCTGATAGATTCACCTTTTGATCCGGTTGAAGAGGAAGGAAGTCATTCTGTCAGATTTAATCATGTCAAATAATTTTCTGCCACAATAAAAAAACAACTGAAGCAGCAGACTTCCTGTCCCACTAACAGTGCTGTTGTCCTGCGGCGCCCCCAGGTGGAGACCATCGGTGACGCCTACATGGTGGTCTCCGGGCTGCCGGTGAGAAACGGGAAGCGGCACGGCAGGGAGATCGCCCGCATGGCGCTTGCCCTGCTGGCTGCCGTCCGAACCTTCAGGATCCGCCACCGGCCGGAGCGGCAGCTGGAGCTGAGGATCGGGATTCACAGTGGTGAGGATTTGGACCGGTGTTGGGGACGGAGAACCTGATCCTGGACGGACCGCTGGAGATTCCTATAGAGACCAGAAGATGCTTCTGTTCACGGGTCAGACCGGCTCTGATCCGCCTCTGTCTGCAGGTCCGGTGTGTGCCGGAGTGGTGGGTCTGAAGATGCCACGGTACTGCCTGTTCGGGGACACAGTCAACACATCTTCACGGATGGAGTCCACTGGGGAAGGTGAGTCATGTCTTCGACACACCTGAGATTGGACTGGGGTGGTACCGTCTCCTGCTGGCCCAACAGAAGGTCCTCCAGGGTGGACCGGAACCGGTAGCAGGTGTTTACAGCCATCTGTGTTTGTATCTGCAGCGCTGAAGATTCACGTGTCTGCGGCGACCCGCGACGTCCTGATGGAGTTCAACTGCTTCCAGCTGGAGCGCCGAGGGTCCGTCGACGTCAAGGGGAAGGGAACCATGACCACCTATTGGCTGCTGGGGGAGAGCAGCAGCCAATGAGGACACAGCGGTGACGAAGGGGGCGCAGGATGGTTGTTTCCTGCCGATGGAGGATCGTTCTGGTACTGGTTCTGGTCAGATCCAGAACTTTAGGAGGAGAAACATCATCCGAAGGAGGAAAACAGACCGAATCAGGACCTTTCTGCAGAGCCTGATCAGGAATCCACACTTCTCTGGCCCGGTTCCGTCTCCTGACCCGGTTTCTCGTTCCAGCAGCAGATGATCTTCCTGCTCTCCATCAGAACGGAGACTCTGCTGGTTCTGATGACTCAGTGTTTCACGACGGTGGAGCTCTCTGCCGCCTCCCGGTGGCCGCACGACAGAAATAACTTGGGGACAGGTGGCCACTGGGGGCAGCAGAGAGCTGGGATGGACCGGTTCTGTTCAGGCTTTTAGAACCCATCTGTGTCTCCATGTAGAACCAGCTACAGAACCAGACCAAAACCTGCTTGGCAGTTATTCTCCAAATACTGGATGCGTTTCAGACGGGTTCTGACCCAGCAGGTCCGAAAGGTTCCTGCTGCGGTTCCACCTGTTTCAGGAAGTTTAGAATAAATTGTGAAAAAAAGAATAAAAACATGAAGAAAATATTAAAATAGATCAAATAAATTCTTGCGTTGGACTGCATCGATCCGGTCCTGTTTGGACCTCCATAGCCGAGTCATCCGGTCCATCAGAACCACCACTCAGAGTCTAACTGGGTCACAGGAGGCTGGACTTTCCACGATCCAATTTTCATCTCAGTACCTTTTCTGGTTTTTCCACAATCCAAGAGACTGGAACCGAGTCAGAGAACCTGGTTCCCAACAGAACCAGTAGAACCGGGTCAGTGAGGAGAAGCTGCTTCTGATTGAAGGAGGATTTAGATCAGCGGTGGTTCTATTCTGCATGCAGGTCAGCTGTTGTCCTGGACCAGAACCAGAACCGGTCCTGCAGGGAGCATGTTGAATCAGAGTCCAAACCGACTTTGTTGAAAAATGTACAAATTTATTGAACATGTTGATGCGGAGCCGTCCAGCAGGGGGCGCCGCGCCTCTGCAACGGATCGACTTCATTACAAACAGAACCAACGTAAAAACCTGTTGACCACATCCCATAATAACAGAAAACAAGGGTGGAGCCTGTTGCCATGGACACCTGGGCATCTTCATGTGATGAGCTGTGAGGAGACAAAGAGGACAGCATGACGCTCACTTCCTGTCAGGATATGGCGCCCCCTGCTGGAGGACTCAGACAGGTCCCAGTCCGGTTCTGGACCCAGTCCAGTTCTGGTGAGGGCTAGAAACCTGAAACAGCTGCCGCGCAAATTATGCTACACATTGTTGCTAGGCAACCAAAGAGCGAGCGAGTTGATGCTATCCAGCTAGCTCATGAGAAGTTTAGCAGCTAAAGCCTTTCCTCTGCCTACATCTCCCAGAATGCCGTGCAGTTCAGTGAAATTATTACATATTCTATAAGACATTATCTATCGATATTGATCACATGTCTATACATATTATTGATTTATTGTTCTGGACCCAGGGAGAACCAGAACCAGGCTGGACCATCTGTGGTGAGGCTGATGAGGGTGAGAAGGTCAGACTTACGGTCTTGACCGTCTGCTTGATGAAGTCCTTCCTGCCGCTCAGGTCGTGCTCTGGATATGTGTCAAACACCTGCAGCAGAAAGCAGAGGTCATGCGGGGCCCGGCGGGGTCAGAGGTCATGCGGGGTCAGCGCTCCGACCTTCAGGCAGATCTGCTTCATGGTCATCTCCTCCAGGTCGGCCTCCTTCAGCAGACTCTCCACCGTCTTCCTCAGCTGTTCGTCTGTCGGAGCCTTCTTCACCATCCTGATGAGCGGCTCGTCTTCGTCGGAGCTGTCCTCGGCTGGACCGTGGGGGTCAGAGGTCAACATACGCAGGGGTCAGAACCAGACCTGGGTTGGACACAGTTCAGGTTCTGAAGCTGTGGCTCACCTGGGTTGGTGTTCTTGCTGCTGCTGCTGCTGTCGGCCTTCTTGGTTTTGGCGCCGGCTACTTTCTTCTTCTTTGGCTGAAACAGACAGCAGAGCTCTCCGTTAGAACCCGGTTCCGGTTCCAGATTCAGACCAGGGGCTGGTACCTTCTCCTCTGCCTCGCTGGTTCCGTCAGAGCTCTGGCTCCTGGGTCTCTTCTTCGATGGTATCTGCTGCTTCTTCTTCCCTCTGCTGAACTTGGGCTTGGAGGACTGAAACAACCAGAACCTGTTCAGGGTTCTGCAACAGGTTTGGGTCAGAACCAAGATGATCTCACCTCATCAGACTCTGACTGGTCAGTCTGCTCTTCCTCCTCCTCCTGTTCTGACCGTTTCTCCTCTGCATCAGAACCTCCGGCCTCCGCCTCCACCTTCTCGTCGTCGTCTTCGTCGCTGCTGGAGTCCATGACGATGGCTTTGGATTTGCTGCCGGGTTTGGACTTCTTGGTGCCGCTGGCTCTGGATATGCTCTTCTTCTTCTTGGCCAGCGAGTCGCCGCCGACCAGTTTCTTCTTGGTTCTTCGCTTCTTCTTCACCGGTGCGCGCTGCGGAGGAACGACAGCAGCCGTTAGCAGGGGGCGGAGCCTCAGTAGAGAGGGGCGGGGCTTCTGATCACCTTTCCGCTGTTCTTTGGGGCGATCAGGAAGATGAGGATCCGATCGATCAGATCCTGGTGGGTTCCTTTTTTCTCCAGGTCCAGAATGGAGCAAACCAGCTTCAGCTTGGTGTTGGTCAGATTCGAGTTCCTGGGGGAGACGGGTCCATCAGAACCTCCATCAGAACCGCTCCAGGGATCCAGAACCAGCTGAGGAACCCACCTGAGCATCTTGTCTCTCTTCCTGGTGAACTCCTGGCTGTCTGCGGCGAACGGGAAGCCGTTGAACAGCCGCAGGTTCTTCTTGACCGAGGCCGACTGAGAAGACACAGAACCGTTACTGACCGGGTTCTGGTAGAACGGAGCAGTTTACAAACTGAAAGATGGAATGCTTTGTGAACCAGGACCCGGTTCAGCTGGTGGAGAAAGGAGGCCATGGAGATGTTTCTGTTCAGCAGAATCAGATCAGGAACCATCAGCTGCTGACCCGGTTCTGTTGCTCAGGCACAAGCTGGAGACCTTCTGGCCTGTTAGCTGGGACGCTAACAGTGACGCTAAAAGGGACGCTAACTGTGACGCTAGTTGGGATGCCAACTAGCGTGACGCTAAAAGGGACGCTAACAGTGACACTAGCTGGGACGCTAACAGTGACACTAGCTGGGACGCCAAGAGAGACGCTAGCTGGGACGCCAACAGTGATGCTAAAAGGGACGCTAACTGTGACGCTAGTTGGGATGCCAACAGTGACGCCAACAGTGACGCTAGCTGGGACGCCAACAGTGACGCTAGCTGGGACGCTAACAGTGACGCTAGCTGGGACGCTAACAGTGACACTAGCTGGGACGCTAACAGTGACACTAGCTGGGACGCCAAGAGAGACGCTAGCTGGGACGCCAACAGTGATGCTAAAAGGGACGCTAACTGTGACGCTAGTTGGGACGCTAACAGTGACGCTAGCTGGGAAGCCAACAGTGCTGCTAAAAGGGACGCCAACAGTGACGCTAGCTGGGACGCCAACAGAGACGCTAACAGTGACGCTAGCTGGGACGCCAACTGTGACTCTAGCTGGGACGCTAACTGTGACGCTAGCTGGGACGCCAACTGTGACTCTAGCTGGGACGCTAGCTGGGACGCTAACTGTGATCATTATTGCGATCATTATTTCAACCCAGAGTAGCTGAGCAGAACCAGGTCAAAGAGTTTCCTCAGACCCAGTAGAACCACTGAGGAGTTCTGGTTTTGCTGAACTTGTCTGGATCAGATCTCACCGGGTCCGAGTCCCTCTTCCTGGCTCTTTACCTTCCCGGGTCGGTCGAACAGGATGGCATGCAGCAGCTTCAGCTCCTCCGCCTTCCTCCTGGTGATCTCGTAGTTGGTCCGAGGAATGTCTCCCAGCTTGTCTCCACCACCTGAACACATCAGAACCGGTTACCTGTCAGACCCGAACAGTACTGGTCCAGAACCGATCCAGGACCGGTCCTGTTCGGGTCTTACCATCTGCCACTTTCAGCTTCTCCCTAGCCTTCGGAGCCTGAAAATCCAGCCGGTCCACAGTCTTTTTGGTCCGCTTCCCTTCAACGATTTCTCCACCATCTGCAGCAGAATTAGAACTTTCAGAACCTTTAGAGTTCTGGTTCTGGCCACAGAGACCCTGCGGGCCGATGGAGAATCCGGATACCTGAGATCTTGGAGGAGCTTCTGGGGGAAGCCGCCTCGTCTCTCTGCAGATCGTCCTCCTCAGAGACAGCAGAGCCGTCCATCGCTTCGCTCCTGTCTGACGTCTGGACGGCCAATCAGCAGAGGGCAAATGTCTGGACGGCCAATCAGCAGAGGGCAGACTCAGCTCTCCAATCTCACAGCAGCAGAAATATTACACATCTTTTCTGATCTGTAATCCACACATTTATCAACACCTGAAAAATTTAAGCTTCTGCCTTCAGATTGAAAAAGTTTTTATGTCTAATGACCTCCTGCACCACAGGGGGCGCCAGAGATTAATTCCACCATGTTTCAATAAAAGCCTTTTCTCTCACCCTCAAGAAATCATCATAAAAACTCCAGAGGCCTCAGGTATAACAGAGTGTGCAGTTTTCACACTACACCTTGGCATACAGACAAATTTAGAAAATCTGATGTATAAAGCCGTACGTACCTGCTCATACCTGCGCACCAGTGACGTGCGGTCAGGGGAGGCATCATGGAAAAATTCTATGTAATAAAATCATTTATATTGCCATTTTCACCCTGTGGTTTGTACTATAAAGTATTTATTTTTCATTTGGCTTAACCAATTCTGATTATTTTTTGCTGAATTTTTGCAATTTCCCATTCAAAAACGCAGCAGGTGAGGCAGCAGTGAGTTGAGCCTCACCTGGGATTGATCAACCTCTCACTAACTGAACTGGCTGCTATTCTATGGGAGCCTGTTCCTCTTGTCTGTATGTCGCCAATAAAATGGTTAAAAACATTTAATGTATGAACTGATTTTCCATAATTTAGCTTATATACATAATGTTCAGTGTCTGTTGTCACCAACTGTGTGTGTAACGTGTTTCTGTGCTGAGCAGCGATCAGAAACCAGAGAACAGACTGGAGGTGAGGCAGGCAGTTCTCTGGCCTCATGGCAGGGGGCGCTCATGACCCAGACATTGTGACTCCACAACTGCAGAGTAAGAGACAGTAACAGGATCTAGTCATGGAGCTAGCCATACAGTAAAGTGCAGCGATATATTTAATGTTTTCTCCTCTCTTCCGACGTCAGAAGACTACATTTCTACACTTAAACAGTTTTCTAAAGTGGATTTTCAATTGAAGCAGACATTATGACTTTAAAGTTTAAACACACTTAAATATTATTCTACCTCAATACACTTTAAAGAAATATATTAAATAAAAGCATACTTTAAGTGAACAAAATATGTATTTGTTCAAGTAATGAAATGCTTTTAAAGATCTTGTGTATATTTTAAAATAAAATTTTTAAAAATTTCCTTAAAGCTAACTTTAAAAGAAAACTATTAAATATACTGAAATTTCAGTATATTTTAAATTACATCTCTCATGCCTCAAAACATCAAACATTGCCTGTTCAGTGACAGAGCTTCTACAACAAAAACAATACTTGCCCTTAAAGGAACCATGATTAGTTATAAAAATAGACCTTATTTGGGAAATATTTATCTTAGATGTAAAAATAATACAGTAATAACACTGTAGGTTATTTAGTTTTTATAAATTTTAATAAAATATTGTCACGGGAATGTCGCCATCTTGTTCACGCTGCAATGCATTTTGGGTAAATGACATGTAACGGTCCAACTGCCTGGCTCCTCCAGCCAAAACAGTGATGAGAAACGTTATTAAGCCTTTTTAATTTGAACTGGAGCGCATTGAAACCAATCAGAACTAGAAATAACAAGAGGTGATGAGGAGGAGGAGCAAACAGAGGAAGACGAAGAGTTGGCCGTAGGAACTGCTGCTGCCTTCAGGTTCAAAATGAAACAATGAATGTTTCATTTATGAATAGGCAATATAATAAACAAGAACTCAGGTAAAGTTAGCCTTGCTGTGTTTCCTCTTTGGACTCCAGTACAGAATGGACCTAATGACGTCATCAACCCATTGGTGAAAAAATGGCGACCTCCATGGGTGATATAACAAAAGATGTACATTTTTTAAGTAATTATAAGTTTTGGCATAATACAAACAGCAACTTTTTAGGTAATAGAAAAATTGCAACATATTAAGGCCAACATGTTGAACTAATTGTGGACCCTTTTAACAATAAATGTAGCAAGTATCTTCAGTTTTACATCTCTCCAAATATGATCTGTTGTTTTCAGTTTTTTAACAAAAACACGGAAGCTGTTTTTACCCAATCCATTTTCAGATGTACGAACGGCATTAGCTTCAGTTCACACTCCAGACCAGATGGTGGCGGTATTGCACACGTTCAGTATTTTTTTAAAAGCGCCATAAAAAGAAGAAAAGCCATAAAGCCAGAGAAGATAAAAGACGCTGTTCAAGTTCGGCATATTTACTCGCATAATATTGAATTAAAAGTCTTTGATAATAGTTAGTAGTTTTGGTAAATTCCAGCTGGTGACGTCCTAGTCCGAGTTAGACGACAACTGGACAAGAACCGATGGAAATGAAATGTGGGTCGTGAAAAGAGCCGAAGGGACGAAGGCTGCTAATGTGTTGCTAGCTGTACCTAATTAATAATGGAGTATCTCGATTATTAAAATTCCTCGAGGAAAATGTATCTACCTCAAAGCTTTGTCAATTTATGTTTTATTATTTAGCGCACCCATTACTTGCGTTGCACAGAGCTCTCACTTCCGCCTCTGAGTTGTTGACGAAAACAAAGTGTTATCATCATAACGTCCAATTTTCAAGTTCGGCTCGTGGGGATTTTATTGATCCATGATAATGTCCGGGGTTTCGTTGTTTTTGGGGGACCAATAAGCATCTTATTGTAATACCAACTGTATTACAGCTTGGTACGTGAACTGCTCTGTCTCCGACCAGCAGGCGCTGCAGAGGGTGGTGAAAACTGCCCAGTATATCGCCGGGGCAACGCTCCCTGCCATCAAGGACATCTACAGGAAGCGGTGTTTGAAAAGGGCCAGGAAAATCACAAAGGACTCCACTCACCCAGCACACACACTCTTTTCCCTCCTGCCCTCTGGGAGGCGCTACAGAAGCCTACGGACCAGAACCACCAGGCACCGGAACAGCTTCTTTCCCACAGCTGTCACGCTTTTGAACGCCTCCTGACATAAACTATAAGGACTGTACTCCCCTATCCTCTCATACAACAATAACACATGGACTATCCTCACACACACACACATCACGGACTGTTTTCTTCACACACACATACAACCTGTACATTTTATCTGCCATTATTTATCTATAATCCATTCCCTAACATTCTTGTATATTCTATATATTCTGTATAATCTGTATAATCTGTGCATGTAGCTACCATATTTATATTTATACACAATATCTATATCTCTTGCTATAACCCCTTATAGTCCATACATACATAGTCTTGTACATCTGTAAATAAATATTTATATCTCGTAGAGCACAGCTGGATAGATGCAAACTACATCTTGTTGCTTGTACTTGTGACAGTGCAATGACAATAAAGTTGATTTCTATTCTATCTTTAAAATGACTGGCGCCATGCCTGGAGTACGGCAGCCTTTCTCCTCCAGGAGCTGCTGGTTCAGAGCGAACGGCAGGAAGAGCTGCAGGTATTAATACAGGTGAGCTGATAGACTGAACACGGCGGGCGGCTGAGTAGCTGATGGTTACAGTTTAAGTGTAGCTTTACGGACGAACCTCACAATAAATTTCATATCATCCCGGTCTGAACAAACGGCTGGCGGAGCGTCGTGGCGGTTCATAGCTGGTAGACAAGTTTCTGAGTGTGGCGAACTAAGGTGCCAGACATATCGTGTATTGCTCCCCCAGTTCTTACGTTCGTCCCCTGGTCTATTTCCTCCCCTCTTACGTTCGTTTGCTCGCCTGCCCCCCCCCACCACCGCCCCAAGTCCCCAAATCCGCATCTCCCGTTTTCTCAAACCCAAAGCTCGACAGGTATGGGGCAAGGTGACAGTTCATCTATCAAACTGACTGAAGATGAAGACAAACGAAAAGCTGGAGTATAGATAGGCCTGTCACGATAGCAAATTTTGCTGAGCGATTAATTGTCTCAAAAAATTATTGCGATAAACGATAATATTGTCTGAAGATCTTTTTACACTGATTTAATGGAAATGACGTAATAATGCATGTGATTTCCTGCCAAAGATAGATACACTTTATTTTCAAAAGAATATTTAACACTGGAGCTGATAAACAAAATAAACAAAACAACCAGAAACAAAATGGATTCTCAGTCTCCATTAACAAAAAATGTACTTGATAAAAACTAAACAACATAAAGCCAAAGTGGAAATAAATACTGCATTCAACCAAAAGAGTGCAGATTATGAAGTCTGTATATTATGTTGCCCTTCAGTAATAATTAGATTTAAATAGAGAAGATGGGCACATCGACTACCTGATGCAATAGTTCACACTACATGATTTTTTGCTCCTATTTTCCCCTTACGACAATCTTAGAACGTTGGTCTTTCTAAGATTGTGTGGTGTGTTATGGTAGATCATCGTTGCCGCTCCGATCCAAATCAGGGTTTTTTCCCCACTGGGAGCTTAACGCAGCCTGTTGAATGTGACAGGCAGCCAATCAGAAAGCACGGATTCTCCTCCGTGTTTTCTGATGGGAAATTACGTCGGGGAATCCCAACCAGCTGACAAGGCACCCGAAGTCCAGCCGACGTGGAAACAACATTAATGTTTATTCAACATGCAAAGAATATAGAAATGACAAGAGGAGGAGTTGGAGCGAAATTGTTACCGCAGTTGATAAACCTGGTAACTTTTCAGCTGTTCTTCGTTAACGTGACGTAAACAGGTTATAATGATTTTCATTCAGTCAGGACTTTACGCTGACACTAGCCACATGCATTGCAGGTAGATTGTAGTAAAGCATTGATTAATGCCTGGTTTTAAAATTAGTTCACTGGACTTGCAGCCATTATTTTGTGCCCATTGTTGGACACCACACGGCAGGACCGAACCCGATTGAACCGTTATACCTAGGATTTCTGTCGGCTAATGTTTGGTCTGTCAGGTTTTGAAAATGGGCGACAATTGGCCGACAGCTCTAAGATCGTGTAGTGTGCGCTGGGCTTTACACTAAGGAAATGAGGAAGGGAGGAGTCGGTGGAGAGCACCGGAGTTGAGCCTTTTTTCATTCGGTGTCATCAACAGAAAGAGAAAAAGGCCGGAAGAGACGATAATGCCGATAATTGAAATGACGTCGATAGTTTTAATTTATCGTACGATTAATCGATTTATCGTTTATCGCGACAGGCCTAAGTATAGACATTTTTTATAAGCGTATCTTTACTATTAAATTGAATATAATTTCAGGTTTTTGTATATCTTTTCTTCAGGTTAACTTAGAAAGTGAGCTGTTATTGTTGCAGGTTAGTTTTCTAAATTACAGAGAAGTAACTGTTAGGGAAGCTCAAATATGAAAACTTTTACTGATATTGATATCTGATAGTAACACTGCTGTTATGCCAGATTTACCAATATATATATATATATTTTAAAGGTTTTATTGGCTCTAGTGGCCTTTATTTGATAGTTAATTGACAGGAAAGAGGGTAATGAGAGAAGGGGGAAGACATGCGGCAAAGGTCGCCAGGCCGGGAATCGAACCTGCGACAGCCGCGACGAGGACTAAGGCCTCCTTGTGTGGGTTGTGCTTAACCCCTGCGCCACCACAGCACATCCCCACCAATATTTTATTTTATATATTTTTTTAATCCGATTACTCGATTAAACGTAAGAATAATCGATAGATTATTCGATTACTAAAATATTTGTTTACAACAGCCCTACATTCAGTAACTACAAAGTTACTTCATTAGCAATTATAATACAAAAGTGTAATTGTAGCATACTGTCATCACACTACTAATATATAAAATATGTAATCCCAATATTATAAAAATACACTAAATATATTTTAAAAGTAATTCAATCACAAAAATAGTACACTTAAGATAAACTAAGAGCATGTTTATATTACATAAAAAGCCATATAGTTAAAGTATACTAAGTGTAACTTTAGTTGTTCCAAAAAAGTACATTATAGTACAATTTAAATTATAATTTTCTACAATTTAATTACTATTAAAATACACGGTGTACAAAACTAGTTGTTCCAAAGTAAAACACTTACTGATGATTAGTCTGGCTTCCAGTGTGCTAAGATTTAACAAACTTGGCATATTTATTTTTCACCAGACTTGGCTTTGGATAAACTGATATTTTTGCGCAGAATGAGCAGCGCATGGACTTCATTTACAAGTAAAGGTAAGACAACAATAACATGTTTCGTTTAGTTTATTAATGAAATGTGCGTTTTGTGAGCTACAGTTTGTACTGTATGTGTAAAGACTGCAGAAAACTGATCAATGGCTCCATGTTCTCCATCAGAGCCAAAGCTCCTCAGGTAGCGGCTCACTTTGGTGCAGCTACTGATATACCTGGGATTGTCTCCACACCTGATCACCTTCAATAATCAAACTGTTTGATCAGCCCTGGTTTCTCTCTAGTGAGAATAAATAGATGCATTCAGACGATGAGTTTCATCTTTATGAGACACAAACTGAGCAACATGATTATTTACATTGAGGTTTTCACATCCTTTATTTCTCTTTTCTTTATTCTGTGTGTGTGTGTGTGTGTGTGTGTGTGTGTGTGTGTTAGCTTATTGTCTGAGGATAAATGCCATGGTTTAAACACTAAAATATTAAAATCATAAAATCATGGGGTTTGATGCTTCCTGGTCTAAATAACGGAATCAGATTTCAGTGGATTTAGTGAGTTTTGACTCTTTCTAGTTTATTATTGTCCACAGAAAAAGTTTGTGTGGCTGCTGCACATTTTCACTGCAGGTCAAATGTTTGCGTATATTTACGCAAACTTTCATTTTAATACATGACGAGTTGTGCGTAAAATATGGCGCTGCACAGTTTTTATGTATACACACGTTTTACACATGAGAGCTCAGGTGTTGATATGAAAGAGTCAATATTCATAAACTACAGGACATCCAATCAGAAGAGGGAAAAACTGAACAAAAACCATTTTTAAGGAGTTCTCATGCCGAATGAATAAAGTTTCTGATGTAGTTAAAGTTATAATGTAATTATGTATTTTTATTAAACTGTTATCAATAGCCTAATCAAAGTATTCCCAGCAATAGTTACCATTGAAACAGACTAGCTGATTTCTATCTCTGCCAAGTGAAACCAGAACCGTGTATTGTTCTGACCTGAAGTGGACCGTGCCTAATAGCTTTTCCTTGTGGTTCTGTTCCAGACTGCTGGGTTCTGATTCCGAACCGTGGCCGAACCTATGCAGACTCATTTCTAGTAATAACTAGTGCTAAATGACCCAGTTTAACCGAACTGCTGCGTTTATTCAGTTAAATCCGCCGAAATCTGAATGGAGTCTGGCGCCACTGAGACAAGATGTTAATGTCAGTCAGCGCTGGATACTGTCAAGCGCGTGCACTGGGATCAGGCGCGTGCAGAGACTGTGACGGATCTTCTTTATTTGCATCACGTGCACGCGAGTTGGCGCGCGGAAACTTAAACCTGCTAGTCGCCTGTTAGCTGATAGTTAGCTGTTAGTTAACTCCGCAGTTAGCGTGAGTGATAAGCTCTGATGGTACTGGTCCATCTGAGTCCCTGTATTTCCGACCCGCTAGTTATCACCCTAAACCCCAGTTTAAACAGTGTAACCAGCCTAACACCAACCAGCAGGAAGCAGCTAGCTGTTAGCTCCGCTGTTAGCTTCAGTAACATACCGGTACCAATTCTGACCACAGGAAGAACCAGAACCAGCCGTAACGCCGCGCCTCCCCCCCGGTCCAAACACAGCAGAGAAAAGTTTACCTGGTCCCGGAGATTCGAACCGAACCAGAGCGCCACTCAGCTGTCTGTTAGTCATCAAGGCGGGATGCCTTCTGGGCGGGACCACGGTAATGGTAGCTATGCTCATTGGTTGAGACGTAATGACGTTCCCATGTGTTCCAGTTATTGTCACAACACCGCCCCCTGCTGCCCAGCCGCGGGATGTAAATACAGAGGGAGTTATTCTATTATACCTGCATGTTTAGTTGAGGAACATCTCCTACATTATTGATGATTAGTAAGCTTCGTTAAATATTTATCGGTTTCATTTATCAAATCAAATGAGTTAATTTCAAGATTCTCAACAATATTTCCCCTTAAAAAGCAGTGATGTTCACTTTAATCTTCTCCATATTTTCTTTAGAAAACTGGATCAGAAACGTTTATTTTGTTTCCAGATTTCTGCCTTGGAGAATAAACTGTGACCAACACATCTGAAGATACATTCAGGATATATATTTAGGGGAAAAAACTACTAACGGATAGAGCTACAGTAGGTAGATTTCACGCACAAAACTCCCTGGAAGCAATTTCCGCCATGGAAGAGAAAAAATTAAAGCCCCACAAGAAGTCATAATTTCCAGTTTTAAAGTCATATTTATGAGATAGAAGTCAGTCAGGAGGCTTACTCCAACATCTCAAAAGCAAAACTCAAATGGGCTTCCATATTTTTGTAATTTCCTCCCAAACATAAACGGTTTTCTGGCTGAACTCAGATCAGATCAATACATCTGATAGATCTCAGAGAAATTGATTTATTGGATCTATTATATAAATTGCTGCTTTAATTTCCCTTTTGTGTTGATTTATTTTACAAACTTCTAATATATTAATAATTTGAAACGTTTGTATAAGTGATGTCTGACTTTTTTTACAATTAAAATAAAGGCTAAATAATAAATAGTGTGGTTGTATTTCCATGTTTCTCCGCCAGATGGCACCATCTATTATCTGTTAGATAATCAGAGCCAATTATTATCTAACAGATTTTGTTTGGTTTGGTTTCTTTGGTCTTTATTTGAACGTTTTTTGCCAGGAAAGTAATGAGAGAGAGGGAAGACATGGGGCAAATGTCACCAGGCCGGGAATCGAACCTGCGACGGCTGCACCAAGGACCGAGGCCTCCTTATCTGGGCTGTGCTTAACCGCTGTGACCAGCAGACCGTGTGGTTATGACCCAGTCCGTCAGAACCAGAAGAACATCATGGCTGAACCAATGAAAGCATAAATGAAATAAAAGCTGCGTTCATCCGTTCACCGCTACAGCCTGACACAAGGTGGCGCTGCGGAGACAGAGCCAGAGCTCAGAATGTGGAGCAGCGCCGCCATCGAGCTGGACAGGAAACCAGTTTGTTTCTTAGCAACAGGAGATAACAGCAGCTCCAGTATGACGGGCGATTAGGCTGTCCGGTTCTGGTTCTGGTTCAGTTCTAACTTTATTCAGTAAAATCTTGGTTGTGACTCCAGGACCTCCTGCTGTTCAGGTTTGGACCGGTGGTTCTGATTGCCGTTCTGTCTCAGTACAGTTTGGTTAAAACGGTTCTGATCCTTCAGCCAGTGATGGATCAGAAACGTTGGGATGAGTGATGGATTCAGTCCAGGTGAACCGGGACGGGTTCTCCAGGATTCTTCTTCTGGAACTCGGTTTGGGTCAGAGCCGACCCGGTTCAGAGGCAGAACGTGGACCCAGAGGAAATCATGAGCAGCTCAGGAAGAGAAGGATCTAAAAATAAAACGAAGGAACAGAAATAAGACCAGGAGGAAGAGGAGGACGCTCCTCCTCCTCTTCATCATCCTCTCCCTCCTCCTCCTCGTCTTCCTCCTCCACTTCAAACTGCAGCGCCAACCTGAGCGGAAAGCAGAAGCTGCCGGACCCGCTGAACCGTCAGAAGCTCCAGCTGCTGCAGCGTTCTTCGTCTCCAAGTGAGGAAAGTTTTCAGCAGACGATCCGGCAGCGACTCCACGGAAACCAGGTCAGAGTCTGCTGGTTCTAGTTCTGGTTCTGACAGAGGAAGACCTCAGACTGAACCATCCTCATCTTCATCCTCCTGGAGGTTCTGGTGGTTCAGACGGGATGGGCAGCTGACCTCTCAGCAGTAGTGGCCAGAAGCCAGAAGTCCGGACTGGACCAAACTGAACCTTACCTAACCGGACCGGGCCGAACCCGGATCCAGAACCTCTCTCCACAGAGCTGAGGATCCAATCCTTGATATGAGGAAGTCGCTGTTAGCATGAACAGCCTCCCCTAGTGGCTGAGAGGCGGAACAGCAACAGAATGTCATCATCCTGACTCTGTCCCTCATTGGTTGCAGAAAGGCCAGGGGCGGGACTTCAGGGCATGTCTGCAGTGAGTCCTAAGCCAATCAAAGTCCAGTCATGTGACCTGCTCCTCCTCAACACAAGGGGGCACCAACTCCTGACTGACAGAGCATCAAAGAAACAACATGAATTCAGTGAGGGCGCTCCCTCCTCCTGCTGCCCTGGGCAGCTGCCCATGTTGTTGAAATCAGAAACCCCAGCGGTCGCGGTCGCGCTCTCTCTCTCCCTCTCCATCTCTCTCTCGCCCCCCAGCATCTGTTCCTGTCAGATCCAGATGTTCCCCAGACATCAGTGACCTTATTCAGAGCGCTCCCGGTGTTGCTGCCTGACCCAGATGTCTCCTGTCTCTTGTTCTTCAGCTGCCGTCTCGTCCTCCATGGCGGGCCTGGAGGTCTTTGCTGACGCCGCCTCCCTGCCGTCTTTGAACTCCAGCGTCTTCTTCAGTGAGACGCCGGAGCCGTGCGCTAGGGACCCGCTGAACGCCGTGGTCGTCAACGTCGGGGGGAGTCGCTACATCCTGTCCCAGGAGCTGCTGGCGTCCCACCCGGACACCCGGCTGGGGAAGCTGGTCTGTTGCGGTCGAGACTCTGCGCTGGAGCTCTGCGATGACGCAGACTTCCTCCAGAATGAGTTCTTCTTCGACAGAAGCTCCCAACCCTTCCAGTAGGTCTTCCTCCACATTCAAAACAAGCACCATCATACAGCATTCCTTAGACCAGGGGTCTCAAACTCCAGTCCTCGAGGGCCGCAGACCTACAGTTTTTAGATGAGCCACAAGTACAAAACACTGGAATGAAATGGCTTAATTGCCTCCTCCTTGTGTAGATCAGTTCTCCATAGTCCTGCTAATGACCTAATTATTCTATTCAGGTGGTGCAGCAGAGGCACATCTTAAAGTTGCAGGACTGTGGCCCTCGAGGACTGGAGTTTGAGACCCCTGCCTTAGACCTTTAGTCCAAGTCAGGGTGGGCCGGCATCCTGCAACTCTTAGATACGGCTCTATTTCAACACACCTGAGTCAAATAATGAGGTTGTTACTCTGGAGAACCTGACTGCACTTAGGAGGTCATTCAGCTGTTTGACTGAAGTGTGATGGACCAGGGAGACGTCTAAGAGTTGCAGGACAGTGGCCCTCCAGGACCAGGACCGCCCACCCTGGTCTAAGGGATGCTTAGACGCCCTTTCAAGGTTTAAAGGTTCCCTTAGACCAGCGGTTCCCAACCTTTTTAGTCGCGCGGACCGGTCAGCCCTTCGCAATTTTGCTGCGGATGGGGAGTGGGGGGTGATGGGGGGGTATCGAGTCCGACGCTGTTGTTCGGGGGGGGTGCAGCACTCCGATGTTGTTTTGTTACTCATTCTGCTGCAAGTTGTTGTCTCAATTTTGACGCACAAGACGTAACCGGTAAAATCCGGTTTAGGATTTTCAAAATAAAACATCCGGAAGTAGTTTATTATTTCTTGCGCGGCCCGGTACCAATTGGTCCACGGCCCGGTACGGGTCCGCGGCCCAGGGTTGGGGACCACTGCCGTAGACTTTTATTCCTGTAGTTCTAACGTCAGATCAACCTGAGAATCCGCTGCATAGATAACCGGGTTCCTCATGTCTAAAGCGGCATACGCACAAAAAATGTGCGGCGCCATATTTTACGCTCACGTTGACATGTATAAAAATGAACCTGCTTTGAAAGCTTTTGACCTGCCGTGAAAATGTGCAGCAGCCAATCAAACGATTTCTGTTTGACAATAACAAACTACAACGTGTCAAAACTCACCTAAATACACTGAAACCGGTACTGGTGCCGGGGCCCAATGTGCCCTGAAAGCACCTTTTAAATAAAATATATTACTATTATTATTATAAATACTTGTACTGCTACCAGCCAGGACCGTTGCCATGGTTACGGCTTAACATGGCGGCAGACTTCCTGGTATTTATACCAATTAATATGTATTTATGGAGGCGACAGGCGGAGCAGCAGCTGCTCTGTTTCCCCAAATCAGGATTTCTAAAGGTGAGCAGGTCTGATCGCAGCTCGGCTTCATACATCTGGAGCTTTTTATGCGCCGCACTTTTTCAATTTGTCCTACGCCAAGTTTTAGTGTGAAAAACTGCGCAGTGTTTTATACACGAGACCTCTGGTGTCTTCACCCTGTAGAGATGAGGAACCATCTAGTCAGGGCTGATCTGGTTTCAGGTCCCTCAACCTTTCTCGTGTTCCCAGAAACTTTAGACTTTGTTTCATTCATCTCTTTGCTTGGTCCTCAGGTATGTGATGAACTTCTACCAGACGGGTCACCTTCATGTCATGGAGGAGCTGTGTGAAATCTCCTTCCTCCAGGAGATCGAGTACTGGGGCATCGACGAACTCCGCATCAACTCCTGCTGCCGGGAACGCTACCACCGCCGAAAGGAGCAGAAAGAGTCCCTGGATGTCCGCCAGGAGTTTGAGACCGACGAAGAAGAGGAGGACTTTGTAGGTGTGCTCTGTCCAGGCCTGCGTCGGCGTCTCTGGGACATTCTGGAGAGACCGGAATCGTCTCGCGCCGCCCGAACCTTCGGCTCCCTCTCCATCTTCTTCGTGGTGCTGTCAGTCGTCAACATGGTGCTGATCTCTCTGGACCTGGACCAGGACTTCGGCGTGAGTTGGCTTGGCGCCGGCGGGCCACAGCTGCTTGACGCTGTGGAGTATGTGTGTGTCCTGTGGTTCACAGGTGAGCTGGCGCTGCGCTTCACCTGCGTCCGGGACAAGTGCCGGTTCAGCAGAAGCATCCCCAACGTGATTGACCTGCTGGCCATCCTGCCCTTCTATGTGACGCTGGCAGTGGAGAGCCTCCATGGCGGCTCCACCGAGCTGGAGAACGTGGGCCGGGTGGTCCAGGTGCTGCGCCTCCTCAGGACCCTGCGCATGCTGAAGCTGGGTCGACACTCCACAGGTACACGCTTCAGTAGAAAGTACACCTGCTGTGCTGCTGTTTCTCTCTACCATTAAAGCTTCATAGAACTGATTTGGGTCAGATGTTCTGGGTTTCCTTCTACAAGGTTTACTGGGACGTTAGCCCATCCCAGTGTTACTGGCTCGAGTTTTAAGGTCTCCTGCTTCACCTTTTCACTCTCACATGATCTGTTGTTCTGTGGCGCTGCAGTCGGGACTTTGCAATGAAGAACATGGAATCTGTCAGCGTTTCCCCAGAGAAACATAAACTAAACATAATACCTTCCTAGTTGGAAGGAGGTTGTGCAGAGCAGGTTCCCCTGTACCGACGTTTAAACGGTCCCTCTGTGAAGGCGTCTTTTTGGAGAATACTGCACCAAGTATCACAGCCTGACTGCTTGATTGCTGAATGCCAACCTAAAAGCATGACTATAATGGCAGTTATCGTCAAGGTTTGCGCTGGGCGCGCCGTCAGTCTGGTGCAAGCGCATGCGTCTTTATGAACAAAGAATAATGTGTGGTGTGTGCGTTCAGACTCGAGCTGGTTCTGGCAGCGCTCTGTGTCTGTTCATCCAAACACAAGATTCACAAAGAGCAACCATCAGGTCAACATGTTGCCCGCAGCGGCTACATCATTACTAAGCATGAGTTCCATGCAGCTTTCCCTCAGCCTGGTTGCTTGTTGTGTCCTAAATATTCCTGAACAAACTGGCTGTTTCCTGTTTTTCCTCATGGAAAATTAATCTGCAGCCAACAAAGAGCAGCGTAATGCGGCGAGGTGTGAGGACCAATCAGAGATTCCCCCGATCCCCACATTTCACACTCTTGATGTGAAGAGAGAAAGCAGCTGGCAGAGTAAACACGGATTCAACGTCTGACATCAGCAGAGACCCCATGAGCTAAAGAAGCTGCTCGGTCGCTCATGAATAATGCAGGAAGCAGAGGAAACTGGAGCAGGAACCCAGAATAACCAGAACCAGCAGCGGTAACTACAGTGACGTCAACAACATGCTTACGCAAGAAACAAGATGAATCTCCTGGAGGAAGATCAGAGCAACAGAGTCTTTATCTACTCTGAACAGGAACAGGTTCAGGGCTGAACCAGTTCTTTACTCTGAACCAGTTCTTTATCCTCTCTCTCTCCAAGCCGTGGTCTCTGAGAAAGACCACGGCTTGAGACTATCGCTCAGTTCTTTTCTCTGAACAGTCCCTGAATGAACCGGTTCTTTTCTCTGAACAGTCCCTGAATGAACAGGGTCTTTTCTCTGAACAGTCCCTGAATGAACAGGGTCTTTTCTCTGAACAGTCCCTGAATGAACCGGTTCTTTTCTCTGAACAGTTCCTGAATGAACCGGTTCTTCTCCCCCTGCAGGCCTGCGGTCTCTGGGAATGACCATCGCTCAGTGTTACGAGGAAGTTGGCCTGCTGCTCCTCTTTCTCAGCGTGGGAATCTCCATCTTCGCCGCGCTGGTGTTTGCCCTGGAGCACGACCTCCCGGCCTCCACCTTCACCAGCGTGCCGGCCGCCTGGTGGTGGGCTACCACCTCCATGACCACGGTGGGCTACGGCGACGTGCGGCCCGACTCGGCAGCGGGGAAGACGCTGGCCTTCCTCTGCATCCTGTCCGGCATCCTGATCCTGGCGCTGCCCATCGCCATCATCAACGACCGTTTCTCTGCCTGCTACTTCACCCTGAAGGTCCGGGAGGCCGCGCTGCGTCACGCCGACGCGCTCAGGAGGCTGACCCACGGCTTGCCGGGGGGCGGTGCCGAGCCCACCGGGGGCGGAGCCAACCTGAGGGACGCATACGCCCGCAGCGTCCTGGAAATGCTGCGACTGCATCGCCGAGAGCGGGCAAGCACACGCAGCAGCGGGGGCGACGAGCTGTGGGGTAAATAAGCTGCTGGGGGGTAAATAAGCGAGCCTTGTTGCCCTGGTTCCACTAAGAGTTCATTTAGTCAAACAGGAGGTGACACCCGCTGCAGTCATCATCCTTCTGGTTCCGTCCCGGTTCTTCCAGCCGACCCGGCGGCTCCAGACCTGATGGCAGGATATTTATGGAGGGGACGCCGGGATTCTGGACCGGCCCGGTTTCCCACAGGCGGTTCTGGTCCGGCTGGCAGAAACAGAAGCTGGAGATAAACAGGTTGTCAGCGGGAGAGTGGGTCCAGATCCCGGTTCTGTTCCCTCTGGCGCCGTGGATCGGATGAGGCGGGAAGAGAAGTAGAATCAGGCAGGATTAAGGGCGGTTCTGAAACAGAACCGGTTCAGAACCAGAAAGAGTTTCCAGCCAATCAGGAAGGAAAAATCCAAGTCCTACTGAAGGGAACTGGACCTGCTGGAGAATTGGGTCAGCAGGCGGTTCTGCTCAGTAGGACCGGGTCTCTGAACACTGCGGGCGTCGGTTCTGTCCAATCCGGTGGTATTCGGTTCGGTCCAGGAACAGAACCTGACTAGGTGGTACTGGAGTCCACGCAGCACTGTGATGCAGAAATAATAAAAGATTCTTACAGAAACAAACAAAACATTAAAGAATAAAAAAATAAAATTGTGTTTCTCCTGATTGTAAAGAGAACCAGAACCATTTTGACCCAATAAACCGTGGAACCAAATCAATCTGTTTTTTTCTTTGACACACAGAACCTTTATATTCATGTGTTTCTGGTACGACCGTAAAGCTGACACACAGCTACATCTGCTAGCAGCGGTGATGAAGCTGCTGCTCTCTGTTCATTTATATTTATAAACAATCTGCTGCTGGAAAAGATGCTAAAAGCAGTTAGCCTCAGCGAAGCTATGCTAGCCTAAAATAGCATCTGAATGCTATACATGTAGCAGCTGGCGCTAATGCTGGGCACAGCGGCAGCAGAAAGAACCGGGTCAGAACACGTAGAACGGGTCAGCTGTTGTAAGAGTTCTCCGTCTAAATGGAAGATTGCACACGCTTAAGAGTCAAATTATTTTATAACTATTCAGAAATGAGTATATTAACAGCCTGTACTAATCAATACTAGAAAGGCCAATTTGAATGAAATGAATAAACAAAAACAATCTGACATGTCAGCTTAAGAGTGTGGATGGGAGGAGACGCCATGTTTAATAAATCAGCTGCTCAGGAAGACATTTTGAATAGTTTCTCCTGCAGTCCTTCATTATAAACACCAAACAAATCTGAAACGGTTTCTGAAATAAAACAAAATGATCTTTCAATAATAATAAATGTTCAACGAAAAGTCAAAAATTGCTTATCCATTCACACACAAAAATAACGATGGGGCCCAAATGATTCATCCATCTGTGTCCAAAAAATAAAGAAAAATAAGGAAACGTCTCACCGGGTTTATAATCCTGGGCGGTCTCCTTCTCCAGGCCTGGAATGAACTTCGCCCAGTCTGTCCAGGTAACGGCACCGGACCTCGGCCCGATTTGACGTCCTTACAGAGAAGTGATCTCAATCCCTCCAGCGTTGGGTCAAGTTTCCCCAGCAACCCAGGTTCTGTCTCTCCGGCCAAAACTCCGGAGCTCCACCGGTCCGACTTCCGGCGTCTCTTCGCCCTGATGCACCTGATTGGGAGAGGAATAATAAGGAGAACACAAATATAACTAAACACACACAACCAGGAGCCAACCTGAAACCAACCAGGAACCAACTAGGAACCAACCTGAAACCAACCAGGAACCAACTAGGAACCAACCTGAAACCAACCAGGAACCAACTAGGAACCAACTAGGAACCAACCAGGAAAGAACTAGGAACAAACCTGGAACAAACTAGGAACCAACCAGGAACCAACCTGGAACAAACTAGGAACCAACCTGGAAAAAACTAGGAACCAACTTGAAACCAACCAGGAAAAAACTTGAAACCAACCAGGAACCAACCTGCAACAAACTAGGAACCAACCTGGAACAAACTAGGAACCAACCTGGAAAAAACTAAGAACCAACCAGGAAAGAACTAGGAACCAACCTGGAACCAATCAGGAACCAACCTGAAACCAACCAGGAAAATACTAGGAACCAACCAGGAACCAACTTGAAACCAAGTTGGAACAAACTAGGAACCAACTACAAAAAAAACCATGAGCCAACCTGATACCAACCAGGAAAACATACCAGGAAAAAACTAGGAACCAACCTGGAACCAACTTGAAACCAATCAGGAACAAACCTGGAACCTATCAGGAACAAACCTGAAACCAACCAGGAAAAAACTAGGATCCAACCTGGAACCAATCAGGAACCAACCTGGAACAAACTAGGAACCAACCAGGAAAAAACTAGGAACCAACCTGGAACCTATCAGGAACCAACCTGAAACCAACCAAGAAAAAACTAGGACCAACCTGAAACCAACCAGGAACCAACTGATGACTTTGGATGTCTGAAGAAGATGGCGCAGCATGTTCACTTCCTCTAATCAGCTTCGTGTGCCTAGCCGTTATTTCCAACTAATACTACTGTTGTAAACTGTGTTTTTCTCTTCGTTTTGCTTGCTGTGGAATTCGGTAATCCAGGAGGTGTTGGACTGAGTACCTGAACGTCTTACAAAGGAAAATGTCTGCTAAGACTAAACATAAGGGAGCACATGCTGCTAGCTCCGTTAGCTGAACGAGCTAGCTTCGGAGAACATAAATGCTGTAATGGAAGAGTGTCACGAATATACTGAATATATATTGACGTTGGAGCAACTTTGAAGATGAAACTTTCCCTCCTCTAGCGCTCACCCCTCGGGACTCGCCTGCTCCAAAAAAAGAGAAAAAATCTGAGAAGCTAAATGGTGACATCATAGAAACGCTTTCCAAGCTTATCAACGAGAGAGCTGATGGTCTGGAATTAAAGTTGGGGAACTGGATCGAGACACTGGAGAAAAAAATCGACACCAGCATGGCTGAAGTTAAAGAGTTGAAAGAGAATATTGATCTATTCAGAAAGAACGTTTCAGTACC
Organism: Xiphophorus maculatus; assembly: GCF_002775205.1. Taxonomy (NCBI): domain Eukaryota; kingdom Metazoa; phylum Chordata; class Actinopteri; order Cyprinodontiformes; family Poeciliidae; genus Xiphophorus; species Xiphophorus maculatus. The sequence continues at coordinate 251,335 of NC_036445.1, forward strand.
AGTCATCTCATGAACCGAGTTGCTGAAATGGAGGCTTATTCCAGGCGCTGCAACCTGAAGCTTTGTGGACACAGCGAGAGGGATAATGAACATACTCGCCTTGTTGCTATTAAAATCTGCCAGGCTACAATTCCCGACGAAAAGAAAACGCTGGTGTCCTTCATAGATGTCGCCCACCGCCTGGGTCCCTAGACGAAGGACCGCAGCGCTTCTAGACCGATCATCATCATCCGGTTCCTGTCCTGCCGGCGGCGTGTTGCTGTCCGGAAAGTGGCAACAACAAAAAAATCACAATTTCTGCCCGAAGATCTCTGCAAGTCCGACCGCGAGAAAAGACTATTTCTGTGGCCTTTGGTAGCTGATGCTAGAACAGTGGTTCTTAACCTTGTTTTGAGGTACCGAACCCATCAGCTTCATATGCGCAGTCACCGAACCCTTCTTTAGTGATAAATAAAAAATTTTTTTTTCCAAATTCAAGACATAGGTACAGTATATGTTTTTTTGCTGGTGCACAAAATGAGCCGTGCATGAACGTCACTTTGCTCAAAGAACAAAACCATGAACTCAGCAAGTTACAGTGTTACTTTATTCTGGCCCCCCAAAAATATGTCGGCCCCATGAAAGAATTTCAGCCCCCAAAATATTTTTTTACTATTTTACTAATTAAAAATACATTTGGATTTTTTTCAAAGGATTAAAATTTTTTAATAACTTAATTTTTATTTTATTTTAAATGTAATTTGTTTTTTGTCGCTTTGAATCCACAAAATACTTTTTTGGGGCCAGAATAAAGTGTTGCACAAATGACATACCTGTAAATCAGTGAGACTTCTGCTGTTGTCTTTGGGAGACCAGTTCAGAGAGGCGTGGCTTCAGAGAGGCGTGGCTTCACCTTGGCAGGTGCGTCTTCAGAGCAAAGTCTGTTCATTTTCTTCTTCTTTTGCTCGACATATTTAGTATGGATTAAAATATTAAGAAAGAAACCACGCGACGTACAACTACGACAGCCGCTGATACTTCGCTCACTAAATGCCCCGCAGCCCTGATTGGCCGAGCAAAGTAACATGATCCTCTGCAGCCAGTGATGGCCAAGCGGGGCGCGTCATCATGACTTTACACAGGTGTGTCTTTACCTCCGCGGCAGAGGCTCCGCCGAACCCCTGAGACCGACTCACCGAACCCCTGGGGTTCGACCGAACCCAGGTTAAGAACCACTGAGTTAGAAAGAATGGGGGGAAGCCTACTTGGTGGGAGGCCGTGCCTTTATTGAGGGTAAAGAAATGACCTCTGACCCCCCCAGCCTGCAAAGGTGAGATGACAGGCTCATAACTAGGAATGATTCGAGTTCCTTGATTATTAAAATTCCTCGCGGGAAATGTATCTGCCTCGAAGCTTCGTTAAATTGTGTTTTATTATTTAGCGCGCCGTGTTCCGGCCGGGTCGTTATTTGCGTTGCGCGGAGCTCTGACTTCCGCCTCTGAGTTGTTGACAAAGCTAAGTGTTAGCAGCATAACGTCTAATTTTCAAGTTCGGCCTGAGAGGATTTTATTGATTGACGATAATCCCCGGGTTTTCATCGCTTGTGGCTCAATGTTTGAGCGCATGACGTAACCGAGAGAATCCGGTTAAAGGATTTTCAAAATAGAAGATCCTCCAGACTCAGATATTACATAAAACGGAAATATTTAATTATTTATTGTGCGAGCTGGTACCAAATGGTCCACGGACCGGTACCGGTGTTAAGATTAACTGGTGGCTAAATTAACTGGTTGAAACCTATGAGCACCGGAGATGTTTCTAAATTGTAGGTGGCTGTGTTGATGCCTGTTGAAAAATGCTACTTGTGTGACAAAACCGTCTTCAAAACTTTACTATAAATCTCATTTGAAGCAAATATGTTTAATGTTACATGTGAAAATTATGTTTCAAAACAAGTTTCTACAGAGCAGCGTTCAGTGCGCTACGTAAACACCGCATTGGAGCAAAACCAGATCAATGAGTATCTTGATAAGCGCGTCAGAAGAGGAAGTTCTGGTCTCGGCGTCCTGGCGGCCTGCTGCCGAGATAGACTCAGAACCTTCAGCTAGCTTGGCTAGCATCACCTCACAGAGCTTACCTTTCTTTGAGCTTCTTTTCTAAGTGACGATAAAAGTTAGTCGTTAAAAGTTAAAAACCAGTTAAAAATCCCACCGTCTGTGAAAGCCGAATTTATACGTTATTATAAGCTTTCTTATGATTTATGTAGGTAAATTTATGACTATTAGACGGACTTCTGCCCTCAGAGGAAACCACTGCGCATGTGTCAGAGCGCCGCGCGCGAGTTTTTTTTTATTTTTATGAATCTTTATTGAGATACAAAATACATAACAGTACAAACAGAAATGTCTGCTAGGTGTCACCGACACATACGGTACATCACCATGACGTTACATGAACACATTTTTTTAAAAACAAATTAATCAGAAACAAATAAGGCAATTACAGTAGTGGAATTCTGTATAAGGCACATATATCGCGCGCGAGTTAAAGGGGAGGCGATGGCTGACAGCGGAAACAGAAACACGTCATTATTAAGTGGCGTTATTGCTTTGATTTTAATCGGTATGTTTTGCACCCAGTAAAAACAAGGATGTTGACAAATAAACTGATACTATGCTGGCAATTTAGTGACATTTTCACAGTTGTGGTCTTGAAATAAAATCCCGAGACCATCAAAAAGTCTGGAGACCAAGACCGGTCTCAGTCACTACAGCACTACTCTGAACAAGTTCCTCCAGCCTTTCATATTATTCAGATTCTAGTTTCTTTCTAAATGTCAATATATTTGAACTTTTTGCTACAAAGGATTCTGTTCTATCCTATAAGCAACATAAAGCAGAATGTTGTATACTTCGGAATCACCATCAACAAAAATGATAAAAGCAGATGTGTTGGAATCTCCTGCTGATACCAGAACCAGGTTGAACAGATGTGAAGGGCTTCTAGTTTGGTTTATTTGGCCTCTCCTCTCTTTGTAGACAACAACACCTGTAAAAGTTTTGACCAGTTATTATTATTATTCAATTATCTTTAGAAGCACAAAATCTGTTACATTAAAAAGTCTGTTATCATGAACCCAGTTGATATGGGATTTAAATTTCCCAGACTTTTCTACTTTAAACAAAACTATAGGTCTGATGGATTAAACCTGTCATTCTGCCTCGTGTTGGAATTTCAGTCCTAATTCTAGATTCTCTCTCAATTGATTTTCTTCTGCTCTGTAACTTTAATCCTGAGAAAATCCCAGTCAAACTGTCCAAACCATGTTTGGATCTACAAACACAAATATTCTCCTCACAAATGTATAATCTGGCATAATAAGGACATTTTATACAAGATTAAACGTCTCTATGTTGACTACTGGAAAACAAATAATCTAATGTATGTAAGGCAGCTGTTTAATAACCAAGAGTCATTGTTCACTTACAGTGAATTTCTGTCTCATCTTAAGTTTCCAGAAGCTGCTGGATCCGATCGTTCCCTCTGGCCCGGTTAGGGTTCTGAAGGCATCATCAATCAGAAACCAGAACCGCCTCAGACAATTTAATGGACACTTCTGTTGCTAAAGTTTGTCTGGATCCTAAATCCTAAAACAAGAAAATATGTTCTCTTTTCCAACAGCTGGTCATTTCTCCTGGTGCTGCTGGACCAGGTTCCTGACGGTCCCACCTGGAGACGGTTTGGTCTCAACTAACAAAGTTAAAGATGTTCTTATAAACTTGTCCACAGATGCTGCCCAACCAAACAGTAAATGGTGGGTTAGGGTTAAATTGGTGCATTTTGCTCTTTCTGTCTCAGGATGAACACATGAATCATTTGTTTTGGAGAGACACCAAAACCCCTGGGATGAAATCATGAACCTTTTCCCCCCAAACTCTCAGTTATGAAATGGTTATTCTGGCTTTACTGCTTTTGACAAGAAGAACTGATTCTTTTTGTCATCAACCTAATTTCACTTCTTATTAAATTCTTTATAGATAAACAAGTTCAGCAAAAAACAACCTTTATTCTCTAAAATAAAATATTTTCCCTGCTGGGATGAATAAAGTAATTCTATTCTATTCTATCGTCATTAAAGACTTGATTTGATACAATCATCACATTATTGTTCTAATAATCCAAAAGCCATGAAAACTGTAAATTTATTACGCACATTTAATATCTTACAATTCTCTGTAGATAAATTTCTTGTCAGTATAAAATCCTGACTGGCAAATTTCTTTTCTTATCATTTATTTTCTTATGTTTGTGTACAACGTTAATGTTTCCAACATTATTAATAAAGATGTAAAAAAAAAACAAACAAAAAAAAACAGGAACCAACCTGGAAATAACTTGGAATCTGATTAGAGATGAACCTGTCCTTTCACAATAAAAGCCTCCCAGAGTGAACAGAACTCTGACCCGGTTCTGTTGCTCCTTCTGGAGGTTCTAGAGCAGGGGTGGGCAATCCTGGTCCTCGAGGGCCGGTGTCCTGCAACTCTTAGATGTCTCCCTGGTCCAACACACCTGAATCCAACAGCTGAATCTCCTCCTAAGTGCAGTCAAGTTCTCCAGAGTCCTGCTAACGACCTCATTATTTGACTCAGGTGTGTTGAAGTAGAGATGCATCTAAAAGTTGCAGGACAGCGGCCCTCGAGGACCAGGAGTGCCCACCCCTGATCTAGAGAGTCCTGCTGCCATCTGCTGGACTGATGCTGTCACTGCATCTGTTGGGCTCCAGGACTCACCTGGTAGACAGGTGAGCAGGTTCTGCTAGACCGCAGGAGAACCGGAGACAGAACAACCCGAGTCCAGAGCCGAACAAAACCACACACAGTACCACAGCGCCGAGCCCAGTAGAACCAAGTCAGTTCTGATCAGAGGACTGTTTTCACCTGCTGTCACGAACACCTACTGAAAGCTTCTGCTCCTGTGATTGGACGAGCCAGCAGCTTCTGCTCCTGTGATTGGACGAGCCAGCAGCTTCTGCTCCTGTGATTGGAGGAGCCAGCAGCTTCTGCTCCTGTGATTGGACGAGCCAGCAGCTTCTGCTCCTGTGATTGGACGAGCCAGCAGTTTAAATCAATTTAAAGGGTAAACAAGTAGCTTCAGAGCTGCTATTTTTATCCTCCATGTTGGTTGTGATGATGTCACACCCAACATGGAGGCAGCAGATGGTCCAAACCTTTATTCTGTCTGTTGTTTTTTTTTTTGTTGATCAGCTGGTTCTGTTCTGGAAAGCTCTGTGGTGGTTTGGTTCTGATGTTTACTGGAGCCGCCATCATCAGAACCGTCTGCTGGACCCCCACCAGCCGCCTCCATGAATGCTGGGTGCCCTGGTTCTGAGCGGAACCGGCCCGGTCCAGCAGGGACACGGGTTCTGACCTGAAATGGATCCAGCTCTTCTTTCATTCAGAGTTCTGACTTGAGTCCACAGGTTCTGGTGTGTTCTGATTGGGCTGCTTCATTCATAAACGGACCAGTCAAAGTCCGCCCAGTAGGGGGCGCTGCAGCCTGTGTGTGTGCATTTGTAACACTGTTTGTGGGTCAAGGGTCAGATTTAGGACTAAGGTGTGATTTGAGTTTTGGTTCCGATTAGAGAAAGAGTTCAGAAATGAATGGAAGTCAATGGAAAGTCCCCACAAAGATAGCCACGCAAATGTGTGTGTGTGTGGGTGTGTGAGAGAGAGAGACAGAGGAAGCTGAACCTCACAGGTGGAAAACAGGAAGTGTTTATTATTAAGACAATAAAAGCCCTGATGAATCAGGAATCTGAAGGCGCTCCGTTACGGAGCAGTCACGTGATTCTTCTGGACACACAAACAGGAAATAAACAAACAAGATCAGTCTCTGACGTCAGCAGCCTCACCTGCTGCAGGTGACGCCAACATCAGTTTGGAGAGGCGTAGGGGGGTAAGGTCAATGTAAACATCCGGTCTGATCAAGCCCCGCCCCCACAAAACGTAATCATTGTTCAAGAACATTGCGTGACCGAGGCGCGTGCACGCAGAGCCCCCCCCCCCCCCCCCCCCCCCCCCATCCGACACGTTCCCTCCATGAGACACATGTTCTAAAAAACACGGAACCAGAACTCCCATCGGATCCAGTCTGGTTCAGAGTGTTCCAGTCCTCCCAGTCCTCCCAGTTCCTCCCATCAGGCGCAGGGCAGGCTGTCCGGAGCCCGGCCCAGCTCCCTGCAGTCCGGGGAGAACTGCAGCCTCCGAACCGCCTCCTTGATCAGGTTCCCGGACAGAATCAGTTCCTGCAGCAGCCGGTGCGGGTCCTCCTCCTGGACCCGAACCGGGACCCGCTTCCGGTTCCACGGTCGGATCTGGTCCCAGCCCGGCTCCGCGTGGCTCGGCAGCTGGTACGGGCTGCGGGTCCGGTGGGTCCCGCGCTGGTTCCGGATCTTCAGGCAGCAGCCTCGGGGGTTCTGCTGGAGGTTCGGGCCCGCCGCGGCCCCGCAGGACCCGGGCCCGGTCCGCGGGTTCCCCCCCGGCGCCCCGTGGAGCTGCAGCGCCTCTCCGATCTGCGTGACCAGCGCGTCCACGTCCGCGGGGCCCACGGCCTGCTGCAGCGCCAGCAGGTTCTCCTTCAGACTCGGCATCTCTCTGCGGACCGAACCGAACCGAACCGGGCCGCTCAGTACACACAAACAAGCCGTTTGATTTGTAAACAATGGGTGACGCGTCTGGACCGAACCATCTGCTGCCGAGCGGAGGGGGGAAGGGAGGCGTGACGTCACGCTGAGTACGGGTGGGGCGACAGAACCGCTTCAGACACTTCAGCAGGTCCACTGGTCCAAACCAGAACACTCACTCCGAACCGAGACAACCCCCCACCAACCCCCCAGAAATGGACCGGTCCATCCGAACCAACATTACATAACTTTAGTCTGGCGCTGCCGGAACCATTCACACACAAACCGAACCTCATCAGAACCGGTATGACCTACACAGCATCATTGGTTCCGGCCCAAACACACACCTGATCCCCCTTCAGAACCAACCAGCTCTTAGTGAAGTGGATCAGAACCGGATCCTGGTTCTGCACACATGAGCTGATGTACCGAACCGGAACCGGAGGGATGTTCTGAGAGAGAGAGAGAGAGGAGAGGAGAGGGGGCGGGACTGCAGAGAACAATGTGTCTCAGTGTGTGTGTGTGTATCTCGGGGTGTGTGTGTGTGTCAGTGTGTGTGTCTCAGTGTGTGTGTGTGTGTCAGTGTGTATCTCGGGGTGTGTGTGTGTCTCAGTGTGTATCTCGGGGTGTGTGTGTGTGTGAGGACAGCGTGTTCAGTGTTTCTCAGAAAGTCTCTGTCTGAACTCGTTGCTCCCTGCAGCCCTCATGTCCATATAAGGAGCTGCTGGCGGCACCACGTGACTCAGCAGCCAATCAGAAGCCGCTGCTCTGTCTGTGGATTCCAGTACAAAGTGAAAGGAACACACATCAGCTTCCAGAACCAGAGCTGAACCGGGCCGGGCCATGTTCTTTATTTTCACACAAAGTAACCTGAGGTCAGATTGAAGAATAAGCTTAATCAGAACCTGGGTTCTGTTTGGTTCTGGTCAGGTTCGGACCTGAAGCCGGCTAGAAACTGAACCACCCGGTCATTCTTCAGAACCGGGCCAGCTGAGTCTGTTTGGTCCAACAGAACCAGAATGTGAACAGACTGACCTCAGCGAGCAGCAGAGGTCAGCGGGTTGGTTCTGACCCGGTCCACTCCCCCATGTTTAGACTTGTTCCTGGAAAACCTGCTGGAGGAAGAGGAGGAGGAGTCTTCCTCACAGCTGACCTCTCCAGTCGGGCCTCGGACTGGTTCCACTGGGTCCTGCGGGCCGTCTCCATGGCGACGAGTGAACCTGCCGTTTATTTATTTCTTTTTTATTGCATCAAAATGTTAATACAATGTATAGAATAGAGGAAAACGAAAAACTGCCAGAAGTTACAAGGAATGAAAAGTGAAACTCGGATCGTTTCAGGACTGAAGAGGTCTGAATAGTTATAGATAAAAACAGGTTCAATACAGGCTTCATGGCAGAAAATGTGTATTTATGAATATGAAATTTAGAATTAACAGTAGATTAATTACATAAAATTTGTTATTACAGGACAGACACTGTAGAAACCAAAATGTACATTTGTGTATAAAAGTGAAAAACTATTGAGGATATGAGACTGAATATAATAAATCAAGTTTTTCCAGAAAGAGACAGTGAAGGAGCGTCTCCAGATTAAGTGGACTGCCGTCAAATGACAGAAACAGCAAAGCGGTCCAAATCCTGGTGCAGGTTCTGGTCTGCAGCACCGGTTAACATCACCAGGCTGGTTCGCAATGAAGTATTTGGATGATAGGGTCCAAACCGTTTCGGTCTCCAGTGGGTCACAGAAGGTGTGGTAGCAGTGTCCTTCTGAATGAGGATCTTATATTCTTGTTTCTAGTGGAGAAACAAACTAAACCCACAGCAGGTTCAGAAACAGAAGTTATTTATGTCTGCAGCTCTGAATGATGACGGCCCTTAAACAGCAGCACATTCAATCATTGTTTTACAAAAATAATATTCTTATTAAACCAGTTAGGGAAAAACAGATTGATTTTGGTAAAGAATATTCTGGTTATTCCAGATGAGAAATAATGTTTATAAATTAGAGACCAAGCAAGGAGGAATTGTCTAGTTCTAGGGGAAGTTTTTCTAGGTTACAGTTAGACTTCAGTAAAAATGAAAGACCACCAAGTTTGGAGAAAATATAATTAGGGATAAATTCCACAAAGAGTCAGGGTTCAATAAAAAATTTCTGATCCAATTGATTTTAAATGTGTGATTTAAAGATGAGAAATCTAAAAAGTTTAGACCACCGGAGTCTACAGGGTTCAGGAGCTCAGAGTCTTGGATGGGTTTAAATTCTCCAGATTAAATTGTAGAGCTTTTCATCAAGTTTTACAGGTTTTACAGGTAGCAGTATCAACATTTAATGCCAGTGCAGCATAAGTTAACCTGGATATTCCTTCAGCTTTAGATAACAGGATTCTTCCTCGTAAAGATAAATCTCTTTGAAGCCAGTGGTTTAATTTCTTTTTGGTTTTATTAATTGTAGGGTCAAAGTTAAGCTTGCATCTTTCTTTGGCATCTTTGTGATAATTACAACAAGATATGAAACTTGTGTTTTAACAGGAATGTTGTAAAGATGGGATTCGCTACGAGACGATATGGGAAGCAATTCACATTTGTTTAAACTAAGTTTGAGGCCTGAAGCATCAGAGAAACTGCTGGGTTTCAAACCTTCAACCCTGGTCCGCTCACGTGACAGCCCGATGGGCGGGGTCTGTAGTAAACACCAACACCTCCACCTTCTGGACAACTGCAGGAACTGCAGCTAGACCCAGAATTATAACGACCGTCTGTGATCAGTCAGGAGAATGTGATGGTCGGGGTCATCTGGCCTGAGATGTTTTATGTTTATTAGAACATGTTGATGTGAGCTGCATTTCTATAACAGATCAAAAACACCAGTCATTAACAGTTTCTGATGCAGACTGAGCTACACTCATGAACCAATCACAACAGTCAGGAGGCGGAGCAGAGCGCCAACCCCGCCCACTCAGAGGAACCAGCATCTTCACTAAAGGAAACATCATTTATTCACATTTATTTTCAAACTTTGAGAACAAAAGTGCAGCTTCAGGAACTCAGATCTCCAACGCAGAGAGAGGTCAGTGAAGTAGACAAAAATACAGCAACCAATCAGAGAACAAACAAATGCCTCCAGAGACAGACCTGAAGCTCAGGAACCAATCAGCAGCCAGATCTCTGCTGCTTAGAGAAAATAAAACCAGGCCCCGCCCCTCAGTCCTCCAGACACTGGCCTGCCATCAGCATGTACTCGTCCATCTCCTGGTCCAGGCGTCTGCGGGACATGGACATGTAGTCGTCCAGCTGCCGGTCCAGCCTGCTTCTGGACAGAGACATGTACTCATCCAGCTCAGCATCCAGCTGCTGCTTTGGGACAAAGTCCCGCCCCTTTGAGGCCGTGGCCCCGCCCCTCCGTAACGTGCGACCCCGCCCTCCTATCACAGAACAGAGGTGATGAGTGGTCAGATGCATCAAGGTTCTGCAGATGATGGACCGAACGGATCACAGTTCAGTTCAGTTCTGAACAGTTCAGTTGGACCGACCTTCAGTCTGGTTCTGGAGGTCCGATGTCTCCACCAGGCGGCGCTGTCCCAGCCGACTCAGCGGGATCCCCCGTCCTGTGGAGAAGCAGCAGAGAAGAAGACCGGTTGGGTCCAAGAGACCCCCTGCTGGTCTGAGGCCCCGACCCGCCAGCCTGGCTTGTATCTGACCTCTGACCTCTGACGGTGCTTTCCTTCCTATAAAGAGTCTGAACTGGAAGTGATCTGTGCCACTGAACTGCAGAGCAAAGCACAGATGGTCCAAGGATTCAAGAGGAACAAAAACAGAATATATTGTTGCTGCCAAAATGACTGCCGTGGGAATTAACCGTATCAGGGAGAGAGGAAACGGCCTGCTCTGACCGCCGGCCATCACTCACCACCTGGAGAGCAGGAAGAGGGCCTCCACCTGAACCCACGGCTGCAGACCAGCAACGTTTAAACGGACAAACTGAATAACGAGGTTCTGCTGACTAGAACCATCACCGCGGCCACACGTAGCGACACCGCGGCCACACGTAGCGACACCGCTGTACACGTAGCGACACCGCTGTACACGTAGCGACACCGCGGCCACACGTAGCGACACCGCTGTACACGTAGCGACACCGCTGTACACGTAGCGACACCGCTGTACACGTAGCGACACCGCTGTACACGTAGCGACACCGCTGTACACGTAGCGACACCGCTGTACACGTAGCGACACCGCTGTACACGTAGCGACACCGCGGTACACGTAGCGACACCGCTGTACACGTAGCGACACCGCTGTACACGTAGCGACACCGCGGCCACACGTAGCGACACCGCTGTACACGTAGCGACACCGTGGCCACACGTAGCGACACCGCTGTACACGTAGCGACACCGCGGCCACACGTAGCGACACCGCGGCCACACGTAGCGACACCGCGGCCACACGTAGCGACACCGCTGTACACGTAGCGACACCGCGGCCACACGTAGCGACACCGCTGCCACACGTAGCGACACCGCTGTACACGTAGCGACACCGCTGTACACGTAGCGACACCGCTGTACACGTAGCGACACCGCGGTACACGTAGCGACACCGCGGTACACGTAGCGACACCGCGGTACACGTAGCGACACCGCTGTACACGTAGCGACACCGCTGTACACGTAGCGACACCGCTGTACACGTAGCGACACCGCGGCCACACGTAGCGACACGCTGTACACGTAGCGACACCGCGGCCACACGTAGCGACACCGCTGTACACGTAGCGACACCGCGGCCACACGTAGCGACACCGCTGTACACGTAGCGACACCGCTGTACACGTAGCGACACCGCGGCCACACGTCAGCTTAGCTAGCAGCTAATTCAATTCAGCTCAGTTCAAAAATACTTTATTAATCCCAAAGGGTTAGGTTAGGCTGGTGGCAGGATCTCCTGTAGCAGTCTGTGTTATAGTGACTCTGAAGAAGCTTCTGACTGAAGACACTCCACCTTCCTGAGACATGAACCAGAACAGAATCAGAACAGAACCAGCCTACTTTATCAGGCTGTTGAGCCTTTTAAGCTAAGCTAATGGTGCTAGTTCAGCAATAAATATTGATGATATTTATCAGAAACTAGTTCAGTGATATCTGTAAGGAGCTCATTTAGTTCATAAGTTGGGAATGAGGAGAGAGCTCGTTTATTGTTGTCATAGTAACTCCATAGCAACTGCCATGACGGTTGGTTACGGTGCCTACCAAGATGGCCGTCAGTGACGTCACATGAGAAGCTTTGATTGCAGCTCAGCTGCTACTCACTCCTGTAGGGGGCGCTGCACCTGCCACTCCAGGTGTACTTCCTCCTGAAGCTCCAGAACCCGGGGCGCCTCCAGAACCAGCGCCGTCGGGTCGGCCCGCGGGTCAGCAGCGGACCCCCCAGTCGGGTCCACACGCTGCCCCTCACACGCAGCCGCCTCCTCTGGCAGGTGGGCGGAGCCTGATGCACACAGGACCAATCAGACACACTGTTACCACAGAGACAGAGACCCCAGGATCAGAACCAGACCAGATCCGGTCCAACTGAAAGGTCTGAGGGGCGGAGCTTCGGCTCACCTGAACCAGCGCCGCTCTCCTCCTGCGGCTCCTGAAACCGGGCCTGCCGGGTCGGGTCAGCCGGGTCATCAGTAGCTGAGAGAAGCTGAGGGACACGCAGCGTCAGAGCACAGCTGGTTCTGGGTCGGTCCTGGATCGGTTCTGGATCTCACCGCTCGTTCAGGGAAACCGTCGTCGTGCTCCTCAGGTACACTGGGCCGGGCCGGGCCGGCTCCATCAGAATCTGCCTCTGAAGCCGAGTTCTCCTGCAGAACCGGCAGCAACAGAACCAACATCATGGCGAGCCGCTTCACCAGAATCTACCCTGCAACACGGACCCAACCCGACCTGAGTAGAACCTACACGTGAGGACGCTCAGACCCGGTCCAAACATCCATTGGACAGGGTCCGCTGGTACCGGTTCTGATCCTGGCCGAGTTGTGAAAAACTTCAAAATGGAGGTAGGCTCCGATCAGGTTTATTGCTGCCGATACCGATCATCCATGAGGCCGATCACTGATCAAACACTTTTCAATGGAAATCGGCCGATTATGATCGGCGGAGATCGATCAGCACACCTCTATTACATATATATTCCAACTCCTAGCAATAAGCATAAACTTGAATGCTTATTGAATATAAACCTATCTGATGTGTATTTGTATAATGAGGAGGCGGAGCCTAAAGAGACCAACTCCTGGTATCAACATGTTCATAAAGGCTCCGCCCCCTCGCAGAAGTAGAGCTGTCCTCCAACAAACAAACTGTTATTATGGCAGACGTAACGGACCTCCAGGTGTTGCCAAAGACATTTTTTTAGTCATGTTTTCCTTAGAAACCAACACTGAGGCAAAGACTGCAGGCAATAAAATTCTGTAACTAGTCCCAGGTCAGGTCTGTGAGGTTTTTAGCGGGAACTAACGAGAAATAAACGATAAAGGCCAAGAGGAAAAACGATGAGGGACCAAGTCTGGTTGGTGTGAGTGTGAACATTTTGCAGGTATAAAGTGGTGAATAATGACTAAAATCAAACCGGCTTGTGAAAATCTGCCTTCAGGAAAAGGCTTGGAAATAAACAGTAGCATGAAACGGTGTCTAAATGTCCGTACAGCAGTAGTTTGAGTTTCATGCTGCCATAGAGCTACTGTTGGAATCTACACACATAAAATCCAGAATAACTACCTTCACTTATTGATCTGGAAATGATTAGATGGTTAGCATTATTTTAATTTAACCGACTTGTGTTTATTTGACGCTTAGCCGTCAGCCGTTAGCGTTAGCATGGAGTCGTTAGCCAGATTACTTCCAGATAATATATCAGTTAGTAATACGAATATATTATGTTAAAACAGAATTCATGACAAAGGGGATTCCTAAGTACAGTTTTCTTTATTGTGTTTAGTTATTTGGCTAATGAATCGCTGCAGGCCTTGATTTGACCATCAGTGTGGTCAGGATAAAAAACGGGATGTTTACTACCTGAATAACGAGGTAGTTCCCGTCCATCAGTTTCTCTCAGCTGATCCATGATTGAGTTATTCCAGACTCCTTTTTGGTTTTGGAAAGGTAATAAATTACTTTCTTCCCTCTACACATTCTGGGTAACGGCTGTTGGGATTGCATTATCCCCACTGACAACTTGGACCGTGATTATCTATTATTTTCCTCAAAAGCGTGTTTTCTGTGATAGATACTGTCAATGTTGTCGGAGGTCAGTTCCTGTGGACAAGGGGCGTGTACTTGCAACGCTTTTGCTGACAAATGTCCTGGAATGATTAGGGGAGGATTGCTCTACGTCAGCATGGGGGCGGAGCGTCAATTATTAGGCAGCTTCTTTTCCTCAGGCAAAATGGGCCAAAATAAAGATTGAAGTGACTCTGACAAGTCCAAAACTAAAAGGTTTTTCAGAGAGATGCAGCATTGTTGAAACTGCTAAAATATTGGAGTGTGACCACAGAACCATCAAATGTTTTGCTGCAAATAGCGAACAGGGTCACAAGAAACATGTTGAGAAAAAAAGAAGCATATTAACTGGTAAAGATTTGAGAAGAATTAAACATGAAGCTACAGGAACCCGTTATCTTCAGTGCCGTCGTACCTGGACAAGTACAAGATGTTCAGAGAAATGATCAAGGTAAGGAAGGCTGAAACATCAAGACTGGGCCAAGACAAGTCTGAAGACAGGTTGTTCAAAGGTTTTATGGACTGATGAGATGAGAGTGAGTCTTGACGGACCAGATGGATGGACGGGCCCACGGCCGGATCAGTACTGGGCACAGAACTCCACTTCACATCAGACGCCTGCAAGCTGGAGGCGGGGTACTGGTACGGGCTGCTATTATTAAAGACGAGCTAATTGGACTCAAAAAGTCCCAAACCTAAAGCCAGTTTTTAAAAACACTTTCTTCAAGCAGTGGTTGTGCATGATCTTTATGCAGACAATGCTCCATCACATGTGTCACTCCACTATGTGGCCAGGCAGTGAAGGCCTTACAGATGAAAGAATAATGAAGTGGCCCCCTAAAGAACCTGTGGCCCTTCTTAAGCTGGAGATTTATGGTGAAGGGAAGCAGTTCACATCTCTGAACAGAGTCTGGGAGGCTGTGGCTGCTGCTGCACAAAAAGCTGATTGTCAGCAGACTCCATGAAGGGAAGGCTTATAACTGTTACTGAAAAGAAGGGTGACGATGCTGGTCACTGATTTAGTTTTTAAATGTCAGAAATGTTTGTCATTTTTGAGTTATATGTTTATTATTCTAACTCAGTGGTTCTTAACCTGGGTTTGATCGAACCCCAGGGGTTCGGTGAGTCGGTCTCAGGGGTTCGGCGGAGCCTCTGCCGCGGAGGTAAAGACACACCTGTGTAAAGTCATGATGACGCGCCCCGCTTGGCCATCACTGGCTGCAGAGGATCATGTTACTTTGCTCGGCCAATCAGGGCTGCGGGGCATTTAGTGAGCGAAGTATCAGCGGCTGTCGTAGTTGTACGTCGCGTGGTTTCTTTCTTAATATTTTAATCCATACTAAATATGTCGAGCAAAAGAAGAAGAAAATGAACAGACTTTGCTCTGAAGACGCACCTGCCAAGGTGAAGCCACGCCTCTCTGAAGCCACGCCTCTCTGAACTGGTCTCCCAAAGACAACAGCAGAAGTCTCACTGATTTACAGGTATGTCATTTGTGCAACACTTTATTCTGGCCCCAAAAAAGTATTTTGTGGATTCAAAACGACAAAAAAACAAACTAAATTTAAAATAAAATAAAAATTAAGTTATTAAAAAATTTTAATCCTTTGAAAAAAATCCAAATGTATTTTTAATTAGTAAAATAGTAAAAAAATATTTTGGGGGCTGAAATTCTTTCATGGGGCCAAAATATTTTTGGGGGGCCAGAATAAAGTAACACTGTAACTTGCTGTGAGTTCATACCTACAGTATGTCGTGAATTTGGAAAAAAATATATATTTTATTTATCACTAAAGAAGGGTTCGGTGAATGCGCATATGAAACTGATGGGTTCGGAACCTCAAAACAAGGTTAAGAACCACTGTTCTAGCTTTAACGGATGACAATAAACAAGTCAGATGGGAAAATGTTCAGTTTTAATTCAGTTGCATAATAATTCTGCACATTAATAGTTGCCCAATAATCTTGCACACATAGATATTGTCCTAAAAAAGACAAGATCTCACTTTTGCTTCCTTAAATATTCAGGTTTGAGAGGTTATTAACATCTTGGACTGACAGAGCACTGTAGTTGTTCAACAATAAAATGAATCCTAAAACTACAGCTAGCATAATAACTGTGTGTGTGTGTGTGTGTGTAGCTACCTTTTGGCCCTAACTGCACTACATAACCATGTGGGGTTATTATTATTCACACTTTATGGTTATATTTTGGATGAAAAGCCTCAAAGGTTTTTAATATTATGAGTAATATTATTAGTGAGTCTTTTCCACTTATAGTGAACTGTACCTTCAGTGACTTAGAGGTCAGAGGTCAACTTCTCTGGACTGAAACTGAAGCAGCTCCAGTCCACAGCAAAGAGCCTGAGAAAGTTAAAAAGCGTTTAGAGATGGACGGCAGCCATGTTGTGCCTCCATGTTTCACCATCTCACCTTGGTTCTGATGGTTCTGGTCAGGATGGGTCTTACTGGGTTCTGAATAGAGCAACCGGGAGCTGGTTCTGTTTAAACATTAAACTGAAATCTCTCACTTTTTTTTCAGGTCTTAATTTGAGATAAACACAGCAGAACAGCGCCTCCTGGCGGTAGCAATAATCCTCCATTCATCACATAGAAACATTGATAAGTGTTCGGTTTTTTATCATTATTTAAATAATTCCTAAATGTTCTGGATAATAATGGCTCTGGGTCTGGTTTCTATTTGGTTCTGGAAGGCGGGAACATGGGTCAGGTGTACTGTGGTAATGAGTATTAGTTTGTTCCAGCAGAACCGGTGTGGTTCTGGGTTCATTCTCACCGAACCAGCCGGATTTTACCGCGCAGCGGTCTGAATGCGACCCGCATGGCGGCGCCGCTAACACTGGTCGGTCTGCCGGCGTCTCCGGCCCTCAAGGCGGGGCGGAACCGACGCTTTCTGTTCCTATTCCAGGGTTAGGTCAAAGCTAATCATTAAAGATAATGTTTAGCTTTAATTATTTTATGTATCATATTAATAATTATGCAAATATTTAGAAATAAAACAGCTACATGGAAGTTAGCTTCGATGCTAACAAGCTCCTACCCTTAACGCCAGGTAATTGAATACCGGTGGAACAAATCAAACAACCCACCTGTACCACTTGGTTCGGTGGCTGGCCTCACTGGTTCTGGTGAAACCTACCGGTTCGGTTCGCTCTGCTGACCTTCACCTCTGACGTAATGGTAGACATGTTAGCTTCCCGGAAGTTCCGTTGGGGTCCATCCGGGTCAGACCGAACGGAACCTCTGAGAGGATGAAACTGGTTCCTTCCAAACTTGTGGCGCCACTCTTTGGAGCTAAAACTGTCTCATAATTCACAAATTCACAGGAGGAGATCCACACTTGTATAACAAAAATATCTCTTCATTTCCAAGCTGCTTGCCTGAGTTGCTACATTGGTGTGTGAATTTTGAGACTCCCCTGCTTCTCAATCCACAAATGTTTTTTATTTTTTATTTTTATAAGTAGTCTATCTGATTGGATGATCAGCAACCAATGAGATAGCTTCCTTGTTTCAACCAATCATATGAACGAACCCCCCATGTTTCAGCCAATCACATTAATCACATATCTCGGCCTGGCTTAGAGAAGGAACTCGACTGGGGGGCTATCATTTAGTAATGTAACTATATTAGTTGTGTTACCACCCCACGCCACTAGAGGCATCAATTAGACCCAAAAAGGTGCAACTAAGGAGCAGATTTAGAAGTTCACAGAAAGCTACAGAATTTGTTAAAAACTGTGAGCTGTGCTGAAGTAAATAAAAGAGAGAAGTTCAAATTAATGCTGAGAGTGAAAATCCTTCCTAAAATGAAGATATGTCACAGATTTCAAAAGAAAATAAAAACGGGAAAACATGGATAATATAGAAAATAGCGCTCCTTCACTTCCGGAGTGCAATGGTCATATTTACAAATAAGGTATTTTTTTTTGTTTGTTTGTTTTGTTTTTTTATTAAACAAACAGTATACAAAGACTGGTTGAGGTATACGAACATTGCAACATAGGTAGAAAAAATAACAAAAAACATGGAGCTAAGAATAAAGACAAGCACATAAACAGGCAAATGAATAACAATAGAGCAAGATTTAAAACTAAAGAAAAGTAGACATACTGGCAGTTACTTGTTTTGCAGAAATAGATTTCAAATGTTGCAATGAGGTGTAATACAATTTAAATTGGTTAAGAAAAAAATCAAAACAAGGTGTAAAACCTCTGCATTTACAGCAGTGTATATGATATTTAATAAGCAAGAAGACAATATTTTCCATGTCAGATATTTGACTATCAAGGCCATCAACATAGGTGATCAATATGTGGGTGATGGTTATCTCTGGGATGGCTTCAGTTTAAAGGGACAACCAGTTTTTAATGTCTCTCCATAGTTTAAAAGAAAAAGGACAGAAAAAAAGAGATGATTAATGATTAATGATTCTTCTGGACATTCACTAAAGATATAACATGTTGAATCAAATTTAAATCTTTTGTGCAAAAATTCAGCCACTGGGTAAAAATTGTGAGATTTTGAAGTGAGTTTCTTTAACCGTTGGTGAAATCGGCCATTTTACATACTGGGAGAACAAATTCTTTATAATAGACAGATTGGTTGTTGTCAAGATATTATTATTGTAATCATTAAATAATTTAGATTTGAAGGCCGTCACAAGCAGAACATTATTGCACTTTCTATCAGTCTCACTATATTCTCCAGTTTTCAGTTTGGGTAAAGATGAAATAACATTTGAATATCTGAAGCTGTTTTGGATGAGATGGATCAGAGCTACAGGAATAGATTTACATACTTTTACATATTCATTACAAGAACAGCTCAGATCAAATTTAGTGGTAAAATCTCTATAATTTAACAAAACACCATTAAGTACTATCCATACTATCCATTAAGTCAGTTACAAATAAAATACTTTTTTCATACCAGTCAGTTTTAAAAATAGATTTTCTATTTATTAATATTGATCTGTTATTCCACACAACGGATCCATGTGGGGCAAAATTGTGGGTAAATATCATTTTCCAAAAATGTAAAACTTGCTTGTGAAAATTAGACAGTGCAATATTAATCTTGGTTAATTCAAAATCACATTTAAGCAAGAAATCCAAGCTACCGAGTTTATTAAATATAGATTTAGGGATATGAAACCACATTGAGTTGGAATGAGACAAATAGTTTTTCAGCCAATTTATTCTAAATGAACCAATCAGAGCCTCAAAATCCAAGGCTCTAATTCCTCCTTTATCATAATCTTTAATAAGATGAGATCGTCTTAAATAGTGAGTTTTGTTCCTCCAGATAAATTGAAAGATTATTAAATTGGTTTTCTTAATATTCTTGTAAGAGATACAAGCAGAAGGGCATGGATACATTAACTTGGACACTCCTTCAGCTTTGGACAGAAGAGTTGGTCCAGAACCAGTCAGATCTCTAGTGAACCAAAGACTCAAGGATCTCTTCATGCCATCCAAGCAACTTCCAATGTTTTCCTCCTCTCTTCTAATAGTATTTTTTGAAATCAGTATTCCCAGATATTTAACTTCAGATTTAACTGTAATGGAGGCAGCAGACTCTCAGAGCTGGACTGGATCGGCAGAAGTTCACATTTATCAATATTGAGACAAACCAGATTAAAATCGATTTTAGCTCAATGTCTACCTTAGTTTTATCTCTTGGAAAAATTGTTGTATCATCAGCAAATTGACTTATCTTGAATTCCTTATCAAAAATGTTGATACTGTGCAAATTAGAATTGTTCATAATTAGTAAGGTAGCATTTGAGTAGTTAATATAAATAATGTAGGTGAAATTGGGCAGCCCTGCCTGATTCCTCTTCACACAGAGAAACTAGGGGTCAAACTCGTTCCCAGGGAAACTGAGCTACTTATATCACTATAAAATAATCTGATTATATTACAACATTGTTCCCCAAAGCCAAAATATTTTAGTGTTTTATTATAAAGCAGTGTTCCAGTGAGTCAAAAGCCTTAAAGAAATCCAGGAATAAAATAAAACTGTCACCATCAATAAAGCTACGATAATCAATCATATCAAAAATCAGTCTAGTGTGATGATGGATATTTCTTCCCTTTAAAAACGCTGATTGGCATTCATTAATAATCATAATAATCCACTGTTTAAGCGATTGGCATAAACAAGAGCTAAAATTTTATAATCCATACATAACAGAGTGATGGGTCTCCACTTGTCTAGTGATAAAGGATCTTTGTTTTGGGGATCAGAGTAATCAGACCTGTTTCATGGTGGGAGAGAGATTATTGTTTGAAATGCATCCAGCAGGGCCTCAATAATAGTTTTGGTAAATCTTTCCAAAAGAAAGTATAAATTCAGAGGTTAACCGTCCAGACCTGGAGATTTACTCTTTGTTGCTTCATCAAGTTCTTCCATTATTAATTCATCTTCCATAAGGTCTTTAAAATTAATTGTTTCAACAGATTCCTGAATTTCATCAGAAAAATACTGGCAATTGGATTCTGAATACTGGGAACAATAAAGATCACTATAAAAATGTCTCATGTATTAAATCCAGGTCTTCAGTGATGCTGCCATTAATAATTAGTT
The DNA here is from genome assembly GCF_002775205.1 of Xiphophorus maculatus. Taxonomy (NCBI): domain Eukaryota; kingdom Metazoa; phylum Chordata; class Actinopteri; order Cyprinodontiformes; family Poeciliidae; genus Xiphophorus; species Xiphophorus maculatus. Next base: position 271,877 of record NC_036445.1, read on the forward strand.
TCTGAATCTTTTTGGACTGTCTCTGCTTCTCAAGATTAAAAAAAAAATATGAAGATTTTTTTTTCACCATCTTCAATCCATCGAGCCCTGGAGCCAATGAAAGCCCCCCTTACTTTATCTAGAAAAACATCATCTAGTTGAGATTTAAAGCATCAGGCTGACTCAGATCTTCAGACATTAAAACTGATTTTGAACATAGAGAGTTAATAATTTGGGATTGTTTCTGTCTCCTGAGCTTTGAAGCACTTTTGCCTGCCTTTATTGCTGTTGTCCTAACATTAAATTTAAACCACTCCCACTTATTTAAAGGAGACAGATCTATTACTGAAATATCTTCACTAAGGTCCAGGACTTCTGGACAGAAAGTTTATTATTCAGCAGATTACTATTAAACTTCCAAGCTACGTTTGAAGGTGGTTTAGATTTATTCAGAGAGAGAAACAAGGTAACTGAACAATGATCTGTTAGAGGAGCTGCTGAGATTTCACAACTTGAAATATTATTGACCAGATTATGAGGGATTAACCAGTAATCCAGCCCAGAGCTCTGGCCGTTTACAGAAGGGTTGAACCAGGAGTATTGTCTGATATTAGGATTTATAATTCTCCAGCAGTCTGTCTAATTTGTAGTAGAGATTAAATTTACAAAAATACCATGATAAATATGGTGCTGCCCCCTAGAGGGCAGGCGATCAATGGATCCATCTGGAGTTACATTAAAATCTCCTCCTAAGATAACCTGATCAGTGGAATATTTTATTTTCCATTGTTTTATCTTCACTCCGAGGTCAGTAAAAAATATACTATTCATGGCTTTATTATTATATCCATATAGACCAAAATGATCTTATTTCCATCAATCTCCACTATTCGTTACCCAGCAGCCATTGGATTCACTGATATGCTCCAACAAAGAACCTGGGAATTTATAAAACATAATCATAACCCAGCTGAATGCGACGAACCATGACTAAAATTAATCTGATCACCCATTGAAGTTTCCAGAATTTGGCCTCCTCACTTGATGAGTGAGTTTCCTGCAGAAAAAACTATTAGCCTTTTGCTCCTTGCAATAAAGAAAGTAGCCTTACGTTTGACAATATTTTTTAAACCCCTAGTATTAAGTGAAAGTAAAGATAACATGAAATAAACACAGTAGTTGTGCAAAAACTAAACTCAGGACCGATGAGCAGGAAGGAGAGAACGTAGCCAATAACAGTTATATGAAATAGTGCAATAGCCCTTTAAACAAATACAGACATAATATACCATCAGTGGGAGTAAAGGAACATGGTGTGTAATTAGTCAGGGTCCACTCTTCGATTATCCATCAGGGCGAAACCTTCCTTCAGGTCTGCTGTTTGCCTCTCTCTGCTCCCTGAACCAGGGGCCACAGTTTGGCCCTGGGATCCTGGCTCCCTGAACCAGGGGCCACAGTTTGGCCCTGGGATCCTGGCTCCCTGAACCAGGGGCCACAGTTTGGCCCTGGGATCCTGTCCTCCCTAGAAAAGTCCTCCTTGAAGCTGATGTGCATTTCTTTACAGCCTTTAGCCTCCCTGGATTTCCTCCAGACCTCATCCTGCAGGGTTCGCATCCCGAACTGAATGATGAGGCTCTGGGTCGGTCGTTGGCCGAAGCGGCTCCAGCTTTTTTCCCCAATCTGTGAACGGCGTGGACCGAGTCACGCAGCCGATCCACACAGACAGGAATGATCCTAGTGAGGATCCCGATGATGGATTCCCGTACGTCCTCGTCGTCTTTCTCGGGCAGTCTGGTCCGGTTCGGTCCGGTCACCATCAGGTTCCAGCGTCTCTTGTAACGAGCCTGGTCTTCACAGGATCCTCAGCGCTGCGTTTTGTTTTTTGAGAAGGTTAACCGTAGCTTGGAGCTCTGATATGACTTTCTTATTTACCTCAATGGCGACAGGATTAGCTTCTATGCGTTTTTAATATTTCAGTCTGATTGTCCATCTTTGTGTTAAGTTCTCCATTCGCTGTGTTCAGGCTCCTGTAGCTTCATTTTCTTCTTGCTTTAGTTCTCAATAGGTGTGTGATCCCAGTTCACCTTCTGTTCTTTAGCAGAAGGATCAGACGAGGCTCCGACCAACTCAATGTCTTCAACAATATCTTCGTCTCAAGCCTCTTGAAGAGCTGACCGGTTGTAGTCTGACATGCTGACCTCCGTAGATAAATTCCCAGATGGCAAAAAAAGAATAAGAAGGCTGCAATGGTTTCAAAAAGTTGTTAAACTAAGAATAAAAAAACCTATGATGTTTTAAAACAGGGGCTAAAGCACAAAATTTGGATTAAATCTAGGCTAAACAATAACTGTATACTAGAGCCTGCAAAAACAACAGCTCTCACTCCGCCATCTTGGGACCTCGAAACACACAAATAAGGTATGAGACCGCCAGCGGTCCGTCCCACCCCTTCCTGTTTGCTGCAGCGAGGTGGACTTACTGGCCTCTGACAGTATGGCAAGCCGTTTTAACATACAAATGCATTTTGACTAGACAAAACTACATTTTGACTTTCTGCAATGGTAATTTAAGATATCTGCATTTACATTCTGACTAGTAAGAATAATAATTCCAGATACCTTCAATTACCTTTTGATGAGTCAAAATTCCTGTCAAGATATCTCAAATGACATCGATGAATGTGTCATTTGACGGGACACCTACCCGTAATTACAAAGCAAGATATCTTGAATGTAATTATGACTAGTCAAAGTTAAATTTTTAGATACCTGAATTAAGAATTTTGGGGAAGCCAACGCGGCAAGATGGTGGAGAGCAGTGACGTGCGGTGAGGTTGGTGGCTGGTGAGGCTCTGATTTAATCAATAAAACCCCCTGCATGTTATTGTTCACATACGGAAATTTCACACATGTGGACAACACTGAAGGGCAAAAAGATTATACTTTCACATACCATCTACAGCCGCGCTGTCATGGTAATAATAAACTAGAAAGAGTCAAAACTCACTAAATCCACTGAAATCTGATTCCGTTATTTAGACCAGGAAGCATCAAACCCCATGATTTTATGATTTTAATATTTTACTGTTTAAACCATGACATTTATCCTCAGACAATAAGCTAACACACACACACACACACACACACACAGAATAAAGAAAAGAGAAATAAAGGATGTGAAAACCTCAATGTAAATAATCATGTTGCTCAGTTTGTGTCTCATAAAGATGAAACTCATCGTCTGAATGCATCTATTTATTCTCACTAGAGAGAAACCAGGGCTGATCAAACAGTTTGATTATTGATCAGGTGATCAGGTGTGGAGACAATCCCAGGTATATCAGTAGCTGCACCAAGGTGAGCCGCTACCTGAGGAGCTTTGGCTCTGATGGAGAACATGGAGCCATTGATCAGAGATCAGATTGATCTGCTGGTTTCTGAGCGTTTAGATTCATCCAGACTGATCATCCTGGAGCTCTGAGCAGAACTTAAAGCAGGTACCGGTACCGGTACCGGTCCAGCTGCAGTCGTCCTCCAGTGGAGCCAGAAATCATCTGGACTCTGTAAATGTAACTTCTGCTCCTGATTCCTGGATTCAGAAGAAACATTGAAATCCCGGCTGAACGCTCTGCTGCTCCAACAGCGTCTGCTCTGAGATCTTTAGGATTCTTTCTTTCATTTTTTATTTTTGTGAGGTGACCTTATGTGCCCTGAAAGCAACTTAGAAATAAACTATATTATTATTATTATAGATACTTACTCTGCTACAAACAAGGGCGTTGCCATGGTTACGGCTTCACATGGCGGCAGACTTCCTGGTATTTATACCAATTAATATGTATTTATGGAGGCGACAGGCGGAGCAGCAGCTGCTCTGTTTCCCCAAATCAGGATTTCTAAAGGTGAGCAGGTCTGATCGCAGCTCGGCTTCATACATCTGGAGCTTTTTGTGCGCCACACTTTTTCAATTTGTTATTTGTTTCATTTCCTTTATTTAAGCAGGTAAACCCCGTTGGGATCTCGATCTCATTTTCAACAGGGACCTGGGCAGAAGTCTGCAATACAGCAACCTGGTTACAAAATCAAACTAATTAAAACATATGCACAAGTGTAAAACAATAGAAAACAATTTAAAAGCAGTGACACTGTTTAATAAAATCTCACTGCCTGTTTTTAAGAAGAAATAAATCCAATGAAGTCAGTTCTGACATCTTGACTTCAGACTGGAGCTGATTCAGGTTGAATGTTTTCTTCCCCTTTTCACTTTTCTAAATTTGTCCTACGCCAAGTTTTAGTGTGAAAACCGAACAGTGTTTTATACATGAGGCCCCTGGTCCAAATCTCTGAAATGTATTGAATCATATGAATACCTGACTGGAATATGAATGGAATTGCCCGTCAATGCATGTTGCTAATTTAGTGATTATGTTATTGATTTATACTTTCTTTATCAATATTACTTTGTATTTGAATTTCTAAATCTGCCTCTACAAAGTTGCACTATTGTAATTGCCATACTTGTTTGTGCTTACTTTGTTTAAATAAAGATATCTCTAATTTAGTTTTGTTTAGTCATTATTTGCTTTTAAGATATCTATCATTTAATTTTCACTACATATCTCCCATCCTATAATGTTAAAACTGTTTGCCATAGAGGAGCAGAAAGTGAGATAAGAGTAATCTGTGCTACCGAGCTATGCTAGCGCTTCTGCATGCTAATAGCATCAGGCTAGTGTCTTTCTATATATAGTTGAATTTATTCAAGATAAATTACCTCCCTAGTCCTTAATTGATGAATTATCATAGCAGTGTAATAATTAATTTGAGTCACGGTTTTCAGAAACACAAAGTGATGTTTTTATTTTATTTATCCTACCAGGCTGAACATGCTATCTGCCAAAACATGCTACGCCTCCCTGGAAATATAATATAAAAAGATTTGATTGGCAGCTCAGTGGGGGGGAACATCCCTGAATATAATCATAAAAATCAACTAACAGCAAGTGATTAAAAGTAAAAAGTAAATTTTTTAAACTTTATTTACAAATAAATAAAAAGTAAATAATTATTTATTTGTCTCCCTTAGGAGTCAGTGAGGCGTGAAATCCTTCAGATTGTGAGGAGTCTTCACAAAGACGCTAGCCTGACGCTGTTAGCATGCAGTAGCGCTAGCATAGCTCAGTGGCACAACTTACTCACTTAGAACGCTAGCTTGTGATGATAGTTGCACAATTAACCACTTAACATTAATAACGTTAACATGGAGATAAATAGCTAATATGTTAGATAGATATTTCACTTCCTCTATTGCTGCCAGAAGTCAGTGTTGTAGTCAAGACCACCTAACCTGAGACCGAGACAAGACCAAGACCAGCGCCCCGCGCTACATGGTACAATAAAATATGAAATATGATCAAAATTGCTTTTTAAATTTATCTGAAAGATTCCCATTCCCATAAAAACACCTAGATATAAAATACTTAGAGCTGAAATAAATGTAATCAATATCATTATCAGTTCAAACTCTTTGTTCTGCTTTGTTTCCATCTCTGTGCCACAATCCTTCTCATGCCGTCCCTAACAAGATAACGCCCTGGGTGGTTGCCCATGTTGCCCATGTCAGAAACCACCACTGTCTGCACCAGTGTTGTATAGTAACGAAGTAAAAATACTTCACTACTTTACTTAAGTATATGTTGGAGTACTTCATACTTTCCTGGAGTATGAAAATTTTTGATGACTTTCACTTTTACTTCACTATATTTCCGAACTTAATTGCGTACTTTTACTCCGATACATTTTCAATGTGTGGTTTAGTTACTCGTTACAAAAAAGCGAGAGAGAGAAACGAAGTGTTTTGATCCCACCTACTGATTAGCAAGTAGCAAGCAGGCTACCGAACAAAGTCGGTAGAACTACTTGCCTGGGCTTGTTCATCACCTCCAATAGGATACACCTGTTTCGCTTCTCCCATTAAACACAAAGCAAGTCTCTCAATCAGCAGCAGCCACATGGAGGAGGAGACGGAGACCACAACGACTGCAACTACGTCGGACACGGCTCCAGGGGAACCACCAGCTGGTGATGAGAGCCCCTGGCCTTATTTAAACACAATATACTCTTTCGTGGGTGTTAAAGATTCGTCGTACCGCATGCAGTTTATGTTATTCCTGCCAGAAGATGTGGAAATTCTATCTTACAAAAACTCCCCGTCCAACTTGAAGAAACACATCGAGGTAACGTCTTATGAAATGGTTATAATCCTCCTGTTTCAGTAACTATAGCTTGGTCACTAGGCACTACTGTATTGTGAAACGTTGACCATAAATGAACTTTGTTTGGCATTGTTTCAGTTCCATACGTGGCGTATTTAGCTTAGGCCTAATGTTGACTGTAGCAGGCTACCTAGACTCCTCTGTTCAAGGGGGACAGAAGCCATAGCGATAGCAATTTAGACTAAATTTAATGAATATAGGAAAGGCATGCAAGTTCAAAACCAGGTTTACAGATGCCAATAAGCTGCATTTCCCTCCCAATTCTTTTTTCTTTTGCATAATGACCAGTTGTGTGCACCACCTACTGACTGTAGCATTGACTGATTCACTGATTTGTGAAGTAGAGTAATCGTAACAGATCTTTTTCTTCATGTTGGCCGCATTTTCTGTACTATTTATTTTTCTCATTTTCAGCACTGACCTTACTTGAAGGGAAAACTTAAGGTTTACAAAAACTTTGTATTTTCTGTCCTGGAGGGTTTACTAAGAAGCTGGTTCAGTTGTAAAGCAGGTTAAGTTAACCTTGTGCTATAGGTAAAGCACCTAATGTTCTTAACTAAATGATGCCTGCAGGTATATCTATTAGCAGGTTTAATTTTGCCTGCACTTGGTTGGGTACATTATTTTAAGTGTATTTGACAAGTTTACCAAAATATAAAAAATGTCATTCAAACTGCATTTGCTTTGTTTTACTTTTTACTTGTACTTTTCATTACATTACTTGAGTACATCCATTTTTACAGTAATTTCCATACTTAAGTACAAGAAGTTTCAGATACTTTAAGACTTTAACTCAAGTAACATTTCAGTCAGTGACTTGGACTTTTACCAAAGTCATATTTTGGAGAGGTACTTATACTTTTACTTGACTCTGAGATTTCAGTACTTTATACAACACTGGTCTGCACCAACGGTAAACACTCAACTATGAACACTGACCAAGAGCAACAAGCACCAGGCGACCTTGACTGTTCTCACCCTCCCTCATCTGCCACCAAGACAGGAGACGAGAACAACCCAAGAGCAACGAGCATGCTCTGTGTGCTCTTCCCTTCTTGTGTTTTATTTATTTGCTGATTAAATAAATATCATTATATAGTTAATTAAATAAAATGATAGCTACTGCAGAGTACCAGAGCTGTCGGGATCTGTGTTTTTCTGTGTATTTAGGGTTTTCTGTGTCCCTGAGTCTCCGTGTTGTCCTGTCTTCCCCTTGATTGTTTCCAGGTGTGTCTCGTTTCTGTGATTACCCTCCCGTGTATTTAATGCCACCTGTTTCGTCTGCTGTCCATTCGTAAACCCTGTTGCTACCAGTGCTGAGTCTTTGCTTTCCGCTCTGCTGCCAAGATTTTGGACTTTGGATTGTGTTCTTCCCTAATTAAAACCATCATTTCTCACTTCAACCTGGGTCTACAGCGTTTGCCTCACCACCTTCACCACACCATTTCATGACAAGAGCATTACAAGAACAAAGAGCGGCTCTCAGTCAGGCTCCAGTCCTGTCGATGATAGTAAAGACTTTTGGTCACAGCGTTGTCCCATATCAGTGTCAGTCAACACCTCTGCACAATAAGGCAGCGCAGTGAATTTGTCCCTGTACAGCTAGCTTAGCTAGCATCACCTCACAGAGTTTACCGTCACATTTTCTAAGTGACGGTATGTGAACACTTTGTCCTTTATTTACAGCTTTGCATTAACTTCAGTGGCAAAGATAATAGTTTATAGTCGTTAATAAGCGATCAAAGAAAGGCTTTGATCAGTTTGCTGCAGTGGATGTGATATTTACCCAGAGGAGTTCCCATGGTAACGGCACCAGACCGCCCGGTTTAGATTATACAAATTATATGTCAAAAGTTGGAAACTCATTTATTTTGAGTGAATCTGATGTTTTTGGATATGAGGCATAAAAACATGTTCAAATGTTTTGACATTTGCATTACAGAAAATACAAAGATCAAAATCTGCTACTGGATATATTTTATAAATTATTTGACATCGCCCAGTAAATGAATTTACTTGTTATGGATTTGTAATCCTTGATTTTAAAAACCGTGTTAATGAATTTATTATTCTATTTTCTGTTGTTAACTGTCTATTGTGGTAGAACAGATTGAATATTGCATATTAGGATAATCTGGATTAGCTGGATCTAGACTGAAGGCTACGGAGGCCCTTAGGGGACATGGGGATTTTTTCTTTTGCGTTCCCTGGCAGTAATGTCCTGATCAGTTCAGGTGTTATGACTGAACACTGTAAGCCTTTCTCACGGGGCCATCATACTTTCTGCTATAATATGAGGCTTTCATCAGGTTTTTCCTTAGATGTTAATATCTCATTATGAAATATCTGAAGTTTTATATCTTTTTCTTTAGGATAGAAATGAACCACAAACCTCTGACATAAACAGAAACTTTCCATAAGTAGGAAAGAAGAAAAAATACATCCAAACCATCTGGACTATTTCTGAGTTATTATCGCGGGTAATAAATCATCTGACAGTTCAGTGTCTGGTTGGTCTGAACGCTTAAAGGGCCGTTTCCATCCCAACCTTCACTAACAGACATAAACATGCAGTGAATGAATCCATTTTCTGTCCGGTTTTTGCACCAAAGAGTTAATAACCACTGGGTTTCTTTAAATGTGCATACATTTGAAATTCTAAATTGACATTTGTGACTGTATACAAAATAGACCAGCAAATATTGCAGTAAGCTTATTACAAGGGAACGCAAAAGAAAATGTTTCCCATGTCCCCTACAGGGCTCCGTAGAAGGCTTTACAGACCTTAGATAGTTATATTTATCTGTAAAGTCTCCGTAGTTTAAAAATAATTCCGAAATAATGACTTTGTGTTTGTTGTTCCAGAAAGCTGAGCCATGATTCTACCGAACCTCTTCCGGTTCCAGAGGAAACCAGGAATCTGATCTGAATCACGTTTCATCACAAACTGCTGCTGTTCCCATCTCTGCCACCGGATGGCGCTGTGCTCTGACCGCACCGTGCCCCGCGGACACCACGTAACCATGGGCAACCTCACGCGCGTGCACCCGTCTCTCAGAGCAAACTTTGGTTGTTCGTACTTTCAAAATAAGAGGCTCTGGAACAGCGCGGGATTTCATTACTTTTTTAATGCGAATTGCTTGATTTTATATCGGCGTGACGTCACAAGCTGGAGGAAGTTGTTTGCTGTTGATCAGCTACGTGACTAAAATCCTGTTTATTGATTTTATTTCCCTCCCTGATCCAGAGAGCACGCGCTGCTAGCGCTCGTTACTGTCAATGAAACAGCTTAACTTCCGGTCTGAGGACGCTGGGATCAGAACCAGTCCATGTTTGGACTCTTATTTTCCTAAAACTCGGAGGTCAGCACACTTCCTGTTATGTCTGGCTGTCGGGGGAGCGTGACACAGCCGCCACCCCCCGCCCCCTCCCAGACAGACGGTCTGCAGCATCACACGGAGACACACGCAGCTCAGCGCAGCCCGGAGGAGCGAGCCGAGTCCCGGTGAGTGGCGCTGGAGGAGCCCGCTGAGGGCTGGAGGGGCTGGGGGACAGCTGTTGATGACTGGATGAATGTCTTGTTACCCATGTCTCTCTCGCTGTCCAGACTGTCTCTCTGTCGGTCCAGACTGTCTCTCTGTCGGTCCAGACTGTCTCTGTCTGTCCAGACTGTCTCTGTCGGTCCAGACTGTCTCTCTCGCTGTCCAGACTGTCTCTGTCTGTGCAGACTGTCTCTGTCTCTGTCCAGACTGTCTCTGTCGGTCCAGACTGTCTCTGTCGGTCCAGACTGTCTCTCTGTCTGTCCAGACTGTCTCTCTCGCTGTCCAGACTGTATCTCTCGCTGTCCAGACTGTCTCTGTCTGTCCAGACTGTATCTCTCGCTGTCCAGACTGTCTCTGTCTGTCCAGACTGTATCTCTCGCTGTCCAGACTGTCTCTCTGTCGGTCCAGACTGTCTCTGTCGGTCCAGACTGTCTCTCTGTCTGTCCAGACTGTCTCTGTCTGTCCAGACTGTATCTCTCGCTGTCCAGACTGTCTCTCTGTCGGTCCAGACTGTCTCTGTCGGTCCAGACTGTCTCTCTGTCTGTCCAGACTGTCTCTGTCTGTCCAGACTGTATCTCTCGCTGTCCAGACTGTCTCTGTCTGTCCAGACTGTCTCTCTCGCTGTCCAGACTGTATCTCTCGCTGTCCAGACTGTCTCTGTCTGTCCAGACTGTATCTCTCGCTGTCCAGACTGTCTCTCTGTCGGTCCAGACTGTCTCTGTCGGTCCAGACTGTCTCTCTGTCTGTCCAGACTGTCTCTGTCTGTCCAGACTGTATCTCTCGCTGTCCAGACTGTCTCTGTCTGTGCAGACTGTCTCTGTCTGTCCAGACTGTCTCTGTCTCTGTCCAGACTGTCTCTGTCGGTCCAGACTGTCTCTGTCTGTGCAGACTGTCTCTGTCTCCACTGTAACCTCAGGTGTCAGGGAGACATCAGGTCATCATTGTAAGTGTCACTAAAATGATTAAAGTCATGAAAAAATGTATGTTTATTTCTAAAAGATAAAATAATGTATTTTAAGTTGTTTGGTTCACGTTTTAAGATTTGTGTTAATGATTGTATTTTAATTCGTGTCAAATTATTTTTTGTCAAACGTTATCGTGAGATTTGTGTACATGTGCGAGACTTAAATAACCATAGAAGAAGCAGAAGCTGGTGCCAGAGCTATGTGTAGCAGCCTCATGTCCTGTCGCTGTCCAGAGTGAACAACCACAAATTAATGGTTGACCTCCGAAGTGGCAGGCGGACACGAGTTTTCACCGCATTTAATAAAGAGCCCGTCTTAAGGAAGCCGTGCCAGAGTTGTCACTTTGGAGCTACAATCAATAACTGTTGATCAGACTGATGAGGTCACTAATTGATGACATCACAGGATCAGATTTGGTTCCTCTGGATGCCAGGTGTGTCTTCCTGTCTGTCCAGAGTCTCTGTGAAGGGGACAATGAAGACACTGATGTAACACAGATGAAGCTTCAGCTCATCTGTTTCTGATCAGCAGAGATCAATACCGTCATTAGCAGCTTCCTGCTGGCCCCCAGGGGCCCCCAGGAGTCCTAGTGGCCCTGCGTTGTCTCTCCTGTCTGTGTTGTGGAGAGACAGACCGATCATGTGACGGCGTGTTTATCTGTTTAGCCTCATTGCGCCGTGTTAGCTAATATTGCAAAGACCGTATCCGATGTCTGCCTGTCTTCTTCTGTCCAGCTGCATTAGAAACGGTTGATGGAAACGGCAAAATTGAGAATAATTTCCTCCGTTTCACAAACAAGCTTTTACATTTGCTTGATGCAGTTTTTTTATTTTTCCAAAATGTTCTGATGTAGGGCATCCTCCCCTCCACTGGGGGCTCTGTGCCTTACCAGGGGATTCTAACTAGCAACCTCTACTTCCTGATCGCTCCAGCCATGTCAACTTCTGATGAAGTTACACTTTGCGTTGCCTGGTTGATCCGCTCCAAACCAGTAGATGCTAACACGCCTAATTCACAGTTCGCTCAGGATTTGAAAGCAGGTTTTTCTTCCATGCTAATGTTGCATTAGCATAAAAAGTACAACTTCAGAACTCTAGCAATATATTAGCCAACAGTTATGATGCTCCAGACAGTCCTTTGGGATATGAATATTTGACATGTTGATATTGCGATATACGTGCAATACGTCGTGTGACCAGTAGGGTCCAGCAGCTGTTCTCCAGCCTCCTGAAGGTCTGCGTCAGCATCCGGAGGTTTTCTTGTTGTCATTCGGTCTGGGGTTCCACAAGGCTCTGGTCCCGGTTCTTTGTTTTTTCAGGAACCTTTAGAGTAGTATCCAGATTATTTCCAGCAAACCCACCTGGATTGATGAAGATGTTATTAATAATACTGAACAGAACACACTTCTCTCCACTGCTGTCTCTTAGCTCCGCCCCTCCCCTTACTGAGCGGCCATGTCAGTGCTCGGCCCCGCCCCCAGCAGCACCGACGCCTGCCTCAGCATCGTCCACAGCCTGATGTGCCACCGGCAGGGCGGTGAGAACGAGGGCTTCGCCAAGCGAGCCATCGAGAGCCTGGTGAAGAAGCTGAAGGAGAAGAAGGACGAGCTGGACTCGCTCATCACCGCCGTCACGTCCAACGGCGTCCATCCCAGCAAGTGCGTCACCATCCAGAGGACGCTGGACGGCCGGCTGCAGGTAGGATAGGGTAGGGTTAGGGTAGGGATAGGGTTAGGGGGTTAGGGTATTGGACCGGACTGAAACCACTGCAGCCAATCAGCATCCATGTCTGCTGGTTGCTGATTGGCTGATCCAGGAGACAGGTAGTTTTAGTTGGAGCCAGGGGGTCGGGGGGTTCTGGAGACGGTCAGCTAGAGATCCTCACAGCGGTAAGACCTCTCACTCTGATACAGAACACGTCTTTCTCTGCTGGTCCACCTTTAAATATGAACTGGGTTCGTTCTGTTGGGCCTCCGGGTCTCTTTTGTGGTTCTGGTTGTGACCCGGAGGCGGTTCTGACTCAGCCAGGTGCTCCGTCTGCAGCTAATGATCATGTTGGGCTGCAGCAGACTGGGTGTGGCCCAGTCCAACTGTCATTATCCCAGTAGAGACAACCGGCTGGTTCTGGTCTGCAGCCTGACAGCCAGAACCGGCCCAGAACTTCTCTAGTATCTCTGGAACCAGAACCAGATGGTTCCAGGAAGCATCAAGTCTGGTTCTGGTCCAATCTGGAATTGGGTCTCAGATGAAAAGGTTCTGATCTGTTGTGGAGCGATTAACTGCTAATAATCATCGACTAATTTAATAATCGATTCTTTGTTAACTGGAGAACAAGAGGCCAGTTACAGTCTGAACAATAAATAATAACATTTTGCATTTCAGATAGAAAACCTTAATCTGCAAATCTGTTCAACCAGAAATATTCGAATGAATGAATGAATGAATGAATGAATGACCTTAAAATGGGACAGTACAACATACCTTATCCACTCAACCAGGTTTTGCTACAAATGCTAATTTCCACCTTTAGTCCTCAGTACATACAGTAATATTAAAATTCAAAATTTTAGCAGCTTCACATTTTGTAAAATGATCTCCTGTTAAGAACCTTTATTGATTAACTGATTCTTGATTAATAATCAGTAAATAATCTCCAGATCGTCCCTAAAGGAACTGTTCACTGCAGAACGTTTGATCTATGATTTACAAAAGGAACTGAATTAATTGTTTACATTTTATGTACTTGTAATATTGTGTAAAAGAAGCTTAAATGATTGAATAAAAAATCTGTAGAATGTGAAAAATAGCGTTGAGCTGCAGCTCAGATCGTTCCAGACGCCGGAACGGATCAGAACCTCCCACTGATTCCTGGGATTCAGCTCCAACAAGCTGGAACTACAAACAATCAACTTATAATTAATGTTTTTTTAGATTAAAATTGGTTCTAATCGATAAACTGATAACATGCTTAGACTTTCATTCAGTGCTGTAGTTTGGCCTCCATCCAGCAGAGGGCACTGCTGGTCATCCTGAAGCAGGAACAAAGATGGCAGCGTGGCCGTTTCAGAACGGCAGAGAGAAAATGCTCTTTACGTGATTCTGTTCAGAAATATAAAAACTGAACAAACTCCTGAAGTTTCACCCAAATGTTGCAGGTTGATCCGAGCTGCTCTCTCAACCACAAACCCAAATTCTATTCAAATTCCCCTCTGCCTACATCTCCCAGAATGCTCTGCGGTTCTGGATCAGGGTATCTACTGATATCGATCAGTAGATACCCTGATATTACTGATATTGATTGCGATATAAATACTTATTGATTTACTGTCCAGCTCTGCTGTTATGAAAAGAACTTCATCTCGATACCAGAGAAACTTCAAGAAAACGGCCTGGACCGATAAGATCAATCAACTATTGATGAAGTCATTAATCAATAACTGCCATCCCTACAAAACGGATCACATTAACCCCGTCTGGTCCAGAACCGTCCAAGGAAACGTTCTGGAGACGTTCCAGCAGAACCAGAACCAGCTAAAGAGACCTGGCTTCAGACGTGCTGCTGGTTCTCCTGGTGTCGGTTCTGGTCAGAGGCCCGGTGTTCCCGTATCCTTAGAGACGCAGCAGCCTGGAGGAGGAGGAGGAGAAGGAGGAAGGGCGGCTGGCTTGTTTTGTCTGAAACACAGGAAAGGGGCGGGACTAAGTGAAGCCAGACTGACTGAGAGAGAGAGAGTGTGTGTGTGTGTGTGTGTGTGTGTGTGTGTGTGTGTGTGTGTGTGTGTGTGTGTGTGTGTGTGTGTGTGTGTGTGTGTGTGTGTGTGTGTGTGTGTGTGTGTGTGTCATACCACAGAGTTTCCACACTGGAAGAATCTCCAGCTGATTCAAGCTGAACTTTCCAAAGATCCTGATCCAGGATGAACCGGTCCTGGTTCCTGTCCAGGCCGGGTTAGCGAGCCTCCTGGATCCAATCGGACCGTTCAGAACCAGATAATCACGACTCTGATACTGGAGTCTGGAGACACTGAGTTTCCCTCCAGAGGATTTGTTTAGTCTGCAGCCGCCTGCCGCCCTTCACCTCCGACCAGCAACACGCTGCTGCGACATGGCAACACGCTGCTGCGACATGGCAACACGCTGCTGCGACATGGCAACACGCTGCTGCGACATGGCAACACGCTGCTGCGACATGGCAACACGCTGCTGCGACATGGCAACACGCTGCTGCGACATGGCAACACGCTGCTGCGACATGGCAACACGCTGCTGCGACATGGCAACACGCTGCTGCGACATGGCAACACGCTGCTGCGACATGGCAACACCCTGCTGCGACATGGCAACACGCTGCTGCGACATGGCAACACGCTGCTGCGACATGGCAACACGCTGCTGCGACATGGCAACACGCTGCTGCGACATGGCAACACACTGCTGCGACATGACATGATGGCAAAGATGGACATTGTCCTCAGGTCCCTGCAGACGGGGTCGGTAGTGGCAGCAACAGCCTGAGGTCAAACATGATGTCCTGCCGTCACCGTTTCCGTGGCAACAGTGTCTGTTCGACCAGCTTTGGTTTCTGGGGCGACTGTCCGGACCGAACCGTCGCTCTCTGACCTGTGGGTCTCACCTGCACAGGTAGCGGGCAGGAAGGGCTTCCCCCATGTGATCTACGCCCGGCTGTGGCGCTGGCCCGACCTGCACAAGAACGAGCTGAAGCACGCCAAGTTCTGCCGCTTCGCCTTCGACCTCAAGTACGACAGCGTGTGTGTGAACCCGTACCACTACGAGAGGGTGGCGGCGCCCGCCTGCACAGGTAACACACAGCTGAACCAGAAGCAGAACTGGTTCCGGTCCAGAACGGAGCCCCCCCGCTGTCTGGATCAGAACCGGTTCTGACAGCCGTCCTCCTTCAGGTCCTCAGGCGGTGATCAAGGAGGAGTTCCTGCAGGACTGCCTGCAGCTGGACCTGCCCCCCCCCTCTGACCCGTACGCCCAGCCCCGCCCCCTCACCATGTATCCCAGCATGCCTCTGTCTCCGCCAGGTGAGCGCCGCCACCACCCTGCCGAGACGTCCTCGCCCCGCTCCCCGGCGTCTCACTCTGCTTCGTCTCCTGCAGGACGGACGTCCGTGACGCCCGCTGCTCTGGGCGCCGCCGAGGCTCCGGAAGGCCCCGCCCTCGTGCAGGTGGCTCCGCCCATTCAGCCAGAGGGCCGCACCTCACCCTCCCTCCCCCCACAGTCTGCCACGCCGGCTCCCGCCCAGCAGAGCCCCGAGTACAGTGGGACGCCCACACCTGGTACACCTGCTCACCTGTCCTGCCGCTCACCTGTGCTGCTGGTCCTGTCTCTCACTCTGCTTTGTCTCTGCAGTCAGCTGGTCAGGTAACGGTCCTGCCCCCTACACACCTGCAGGACATCAGCACAGTGGGCGGAGCCACACTCAGCAGACGCCGTTCCATCATCACCATCAACACACACCCAACACTCACTTCTGTAAGACACCATGTGGACGAGGAAACTTTGAGCTAGTGGGTTGCAGTGGGAGCTACTGGGAGGTAGTGGAGGGTACTGGGTAGGGCTGAGGTTGCTAGCTGCTACTGAGTGGTTCTGGGTAGGACGATAGTGCTAAGTCAATGTTTGTACCTCCAGGGTCGCAGCATCACAGCACTCCTCCGTACCCACAGCCGGTCTCCAACCATCCAGGTGAGACAATCTATTCCGAACACCAACATGTCTCTATGGATGTCCTCTGTCTGCCCATCTCGCTGTGTCCGTTCTGCAGGTCCAGAGTTCTGGTGCTCCATCTCCTACTTCGAGCTGGATATTCAGGTGGGGGAGATGTTCAAGGTCCAGTCCAGCTGTCCCCTGGTGACGGTGGACGGCTACGTGGATCCTTCAGGCGGGGATCGGTTCTGTCTGGGACAGCTGAGCAATGTCCACCGGACTGCAGCCAGCCACCGCGCCAGGTTAAAGCCCTTCCAGCAGGTCCAACCAGTCAGTTCAGTTTAGACCAGTTTAGACCAGTTCAGACCAGTTTGGATCAGACTGCTTGATCCCAGTACAAAACATTTCAGACCAGTTTAAGTCGTAGCTACCAGCAGGAGCGCTGCTTGCCAGAACTCACCCGTCTCTTCCTGCAGGCTCCATATCGGGCGTGGCGTCCAGCTCGAATGTCGGGGGGAGGGGGACGTCTGGATGCGTTGCCTTAGCGACCACTCCGTCTTCGTTCAGAGTTACTACCTGGACCGGGAGGCGGGCCGAGCGCCAGGTGACGGGGTTCACAAGATCTACCCTGGAGCTTACATCAAGGTCCATCACCAGTCACTTCCTGTTTCACTTTCATCACTTCCTGTTTTCTTTCACCAGCAGTCTGGTGTTTCTCCGCCTGCTCCCTGATTGGCTCTCTTCACTGTTACGCCATACTAAACAACAACCAACACTTGAACCCAAACTCATCTCACTTGTCTGTCTGTCTCACTGGTGTCCACAGGTGTTTGACCTACGCCAGTGCCACAGGCAGATGCAGCAGCAGGCGGCGGCGGCGCAGGCAGCAGCAGAGACGCAGGCGGCTGTGGTTGTTGGGGCGATGCCAGGACCCCACAGCGTGGGAGGAATCGCACCTGCTCTCAGTGAGTGTCACCTCTGTGCACCTGAACGCCTCATTAATAATGCAGCTCTAACTGGGTGTTTAGCAGGTTTCTGTGTGTGTGTGGGTAAGGGTGTGTTTGGCTCTGCCCCCAGGTGTGTGCTCTGCAGCAGGTCCAGGTGTAGATGATCTGCGCAGGCTGTGCATCGTAAGGCTGAGCTTCGTCAAAGGCTGGGGGTGCGACTACCCGAGGCAGAGCATCAAGGACACCCCCTGCTGGATGGAGGTGCACCTGCACCGGGCGCTGCAGCTGCTCGACCAGGTGCTGCACACGCTGCCACCTCGAGAGCACGCCCTCTGATCTGGACACACCTGACTACTGTCGCCCCAACAACCTCCGTTCCTCTGAGAGACACAGAGCTACGGCTTCGTTTCCATGGTAACAACCTCCAAGGGTCAGTCCAGGCAGAGATCTGGGATCAGAATCAGGAAGACTGACTTCAGATCAGCTGAAACCAAAAACCATAAAGTTCATCTATTTATTTCTATTGATTATCTACCAAAGATTAATTTCTAACTGATGACATCATTTCCTGTTTAGGTTGTTTATTCAACCATGTTTTTTTTTTCTTTTTACAGCTTTTTATTCCATTTTAACGTGTTTTCTACAGAAAGCTTCTATAACTCTGTGCTGTCTGTTCTCATTACAATAAACATTCCTGTCCTGCATTCTGCTGTCCTGTCTGAAGGTGGTGCTACAGACTCAAAATATACCTCAACATGAACTAATGCGCACAGTGCAAACCATCTTAGCACTACAAGCCAGAAGAAGCAACAATGAGCTTTAACACTTGGAATTCTTCAAAATTCAAAATGGCTGTGCACTGTGAGGCTTAGCCTTTAGAGGTCGTCGAACAAACACACCATTCTCATCATGCTGTGATTGTTTTCCAAACTAATGGGAAAGCTGAAATTCCAACTGGGAAATTGAGAAGCTGCTGTGCTGCCCTGACTTCAGTATCCAACATGGCTGCCTCCCAAAGTTAAATCATGAAAGTTTTAAATATTTATTAGCCATTCTGACACTTTTTGTATTATTTAACACATAAAATTGAAAAAAATACACCATTATGATCTGTAATAATTAGCGAATTGCTGTGGTTTGGAGGCTCAAATCCAAGTTTCATTCCCAGATCCAAGATCTGGAATCCCAGATTGAAGAGAAATACAATACTGGGAAGTATTTTAGCATCAGTAGCTATCCCATTAGTAGAGTTTTGAAAGTACTGGATTGAATTTCCATTTTCTTCAGCTGGTTTCTGTCTTTTTGCTGGTCATTTTATTTCTTATTTTGCCCATGTTTTGAAGCATGCTACTCTGTTTTAATTTGATCTTTGTTTTATGTTTTTGATGGTGTATAGATGAAGAAATGTCCTGATCTGATCTGGTTAAAGGAGCTTTGAGTAGATGATAGACGTTTCAAATTAACTCCAGGTGCTGTTGTCATGGTGTCCAGGGGTTTTATGAATAGAAGTTTGTTGTCAGTAAATATGGCGTCTATCAGGACAAAGACTTCGCGCCTACAGAGTTTAAATGTTTCATTCTCGCCTTCTCGTTGGTCGTAGTGAAGTCCCGCCTTCACAGTTTCCACCAGTTACTGATAAAACATCCACACGGTGCCTTACGACGGAGGGGCTCGTGGAACGTCGTGTCTTTGAACCAATGAGAGGATGAGTTTATTGAATGTATGAATATTCATACACTGGTGGGCGTGGTCTGATGGTGGGGGTCGGGCAGCAGCGAACATGGAGGTTTAATCGTCGTCTAATGGCCGCTGAGGAAGGAGAGTTTTACTGAATTGCTTTTACTTTATCGTTCCTAAGTTAGACTTTTTATCCACTTTGTTCGGCCTTCATTATGGAGATGAAGAAGAGAATCAGCCTGGAGCTGAGGAACCGGAGTCCCGCAGAGGTTTGTGATAAAAATACAGGTTAATTACTTTGTAATTCCCAGAACAAGCAGCCGAAGGATGCAATCCGACATGATGGAAAGGTTCCGCGGGAAACAGGCGTCGCTTCCTCCGCTGTTAGCGCGGATGCAGTGGTTAGAAACCCGGCGCCGCGGCGGACCTGGAGCTCGGAGCGAGGCTCGAGTCTCCGCTGCGGTTCTTGCTCCGGTCCTCCGTGGACTCCGCCGCGTGCGGAGGCTTTCGCTCACTTCTCGTGCGGTGGAAGTGGCGCCTCGCGTGAGCCGAGCTCAGCTGCGAGCTAACAGGCAAACCACCGAGATTCCGGTGCGTTTCCGAGCGGCTGGAAGCTCCCCGGGCGGGGTGCTGGCGCCGAGGCTCGGTGGTTCAGAGAAAACCAGCCTGGATGGGTTTAGTCAGTCCCGGTTACATTCGGTTAAAGGCCGCTGTTAGGAGCTCGAACTGAAACAACTCTCATTGTAACCTTCAGAGTTAAATAGTTGGATATTGTTGACATTAATGGCGCATTAGACCAGACTCCATGTTCAAAACCTTAACTGATATTTTGCTGGATATAAACCCGGACTTCGTGTTTAATTCGGGTCGTGAAAGTGCTGAAACGTGTTTCCAGGTGTTCGGATCAGTTCGGCCCAGTTTTAATCCACCATGAGCAGTTTGTCTTAGTTTTTGAATCTTTTTAGTCCGCCGTTCGCGCCCACCATGCTGCTGCAGCCCAACCTCCGGAGAACAGTTGGGTTGTGGCGGATTTTAACGCTGATGAACCGAGTTCAGGGAAACCTGGGACCGTTTGTTCCCAGACACCCAGATGGTGTTTCCTGGCTTGTTTCTCCTCTCACCGCCTCAGAGCTGCTGGTGGTCGGTGTCCGAGCGGGAGGGAGCGGCGGTCAGGGCTCCGGATGGATGGAGGAAAAAAGCTTCAGTCATTTTACCTACAGAAACATATGTTTGGATTTTAAAGCTTTATCTCAGTTTTCAACACATTCAATTGGAAAATAAAACTAAAATCTGATTTCAGAGAGCGAATTCACAGAGCGAATAATTTTACCTGTTAATGTCAGATATTTTTAATTATAACTGATTCTGGTATAAACTAATATTTATTTATTTTAGAAGCTGATGTTAAACTGACGGAAATACCCCTAGTTATGAATGAACAGCTGACAGATCCAGCCTGGTTTACTCTGTTTTATTTACAATTATTCCTCAATAATACCAGTATCACTCATTGAACTTTGTGTCGCTAAAAATGTTCAAACCAAAATTAGAATTAACTTTCAGAATTATCACAAATTATTTATTTTAATGTATCTCAAAGATATTAGTCAGCATAAATATATATTACCAATTCAGCTCAGGGTTAAGATTATTTATCGGCCCATTTCTGACTTCAGGCTCCATGCAGCAGATGTAGTTCACACTCTGACCTCTAGATGGCATCCAAGCGCTTCTAACAGCCCCCTCAGCATGAGAGGAAGATGAACCTGGTCGAGCTGTAGAAACGAAAAAACTGATCAGCAGGTTTAATTTGCCTCTGGCAGTCATGTTGGATGCTTGGGTTGGGGACTAGTTGATCCTGCTGACTGTTCTGGCCCGGTCCTTGGCTGTGGCCCGACCAGCGGTTCTGACCCGGTCCACCTGTCCCCAGGTGAGGGAGCTGGTGGTGGACAGCTGCCGCTCGGCGGACGGGGAGGTGGAGGGCGTGACGGAGGAGTTCTCGGCGCTGGAGGTCCTCAGCATGGTGAACGTCGGCCTCGGCTCGTTGGCCAAGCTGCCGGCGCTGCCCAAGCTCAGGAAGGTGGGTCCGGTTCCGGAGGGTTCCGGTACCGCTCCGACCCGGACTCTGACAGGGACTGTGTGTTTCAGCTGGAGGTGAGCGATAACTCCATCTCTGGAGGTCTGGATGCGCTGGCGGAGAAATGCCCCAACCTGAGCTACCTGAACCTGAGCGGCAACCACATCAAGGAGCTGAGCAGCCTGCAGCCGCTGGTAGGTTCCGACCCGGCTGCGACTGCGACCGGTTCTTAGTGGTTCGGATGTTTGCAGTAAAGTTCTGGCCGGGTTCTGTTTGAGGGTCATGTGTGCTTCTGTGAGTGTGTGCGGTTCTGTTGGACCCAGCTGACCCGGCCTGCCTCCCTGCAGCAGAACCTGAAGAACCTGAAGAGTTTGGACCTGTACAGCTGCGGCGTGACGGCGGCCGATGGTTACCGGGACGCCGTGTTCCGCCTGCTGCCGCAGGTCGTCTACCTGGACGGCTTCGACCCGGACGACAATGAGGTGCCTGAGTCCAACGGTGAGTTCCGTGTCCGGTTCGGTCCGGTGCTTCTGGTTCCGTGTGTGACGCGCTGCTCTGTCCCAGATGAGGATGATGAAGCCGGGCCGCCTGGAGACGAGGATGAGGATGAGGATGAAGATGAAGATGAGGAGGATGGTTCTGAGGTGGGGCTGTCCTACCTGATGAAGGAGGGAATCCAGGTGAGTCTGTGACGTCACAGTCACCAGCGGGGGGCGCTGCAGCTAACGCTAACACTGCTTCTCTTTCAGGATGAGGAAGATGATGGAGACTATGTGGAGGAAGAGGAAGATGATGAGGAGGAGGAGGAAGACGGAGGTGAGTCTGAAGTAAAGATGTCCTGGTTCTGGTTCTGCTCAACCTCTCCGTCTGAGCGCTGTGGTTTCTTCCTCAGAGGATGATGATGCTCTGGCTCAGGGAGAGAAGAGGAAGAGGGACGCAGACGATGAAGGTGACGATGATGATGACGAGTAGAGGACACACCTGGCCCCGCCCTTTACCTGTTGACCCCTCCCCCTTCTGGGCGTGGCCTCAGAGACGTAGATGAAAAGGAAGCCCTGTTACCATGGTAACCAGATGGGAAGCTGTCTGGGTGATGATGATGAAGATCCTCCAGTTTTAATCATGAACAGAACCAGAACCGTCACGGGTTCTGACCCAGTCCTGGTTCTGACCCGGATCAGAACCAGGACCGGTTCTGCTCCAGTGGCCCGGTTCTATCGGCCTGACCTCCCAGTGGGAGACTCCATTACCCATGATGCTCAGCGCCTCCTGCAGTGCTGCGCTCTGATTGGACGCCTCTCTGGGACTCTATTGGACTGCTCCTGTTGGCCCCGCCCCTCCCTGTGTAAATAGACGTGGCGGTCCTGTAGGTTCTGGTGTCGTCTTGACTTCTTTGACCCAATTTTATTTTTTTATTCCTGTCTTGACCTGATGGTGGCGCTGTAACCGCAGAGAGTTTTTGAATAAAACCACTGAAACCAAACTGGCATGAAGCTTCTCATCCATCAGAACCAGAACCCTGATGGTTCTGGTTCAGAACCATTAAACATGATTCGGTTCTGACACCTGTTGCCATGATGATTAGAGCAGGTACCGCTGGGGTCTTTAATCACTGGAGTTATCCCTACTACACCTTTTCTCCTTCCACTCAACTTTCCAGTAGTGTTGTAGTAAACCCTGGGCACAGCTAGCGCTGTTAGCTGTTCAGTCATTAAAATCCACTTTTATTGGTTCTGAGCCAGAAACTGGACCCAGTTTGATGCTTCTGTTCTAAACATTAATAATTTAAAGTTCAACTTTTTCTCCTTCCAGTTGATTATTAAACTGTAGTTCCACGGTTTCACCTGCAGAGGGTGGCGCTGTGCCACTATGCCGTAGCGTTGCCATGACAACCTGGCACTCAGGCGGTTCTGGTCCTTCGGCTGATTATTAGGAAATAGTGGCAGTTTATTTCTAAATTGGGTAAATTGGGTCAATCACATGACTTCCTGGTTTCACATCAGCTCCTTGTAAGGCCACACACACCCTCACACACACACACACACACTTCACAGAGGAGACGAAGCTTCCTGTTCTCCTTATAAGGAAGAAAGAGACTAAGGCACACAGAAGCACAAAGGGAGTTTTCAGACACCGGCCCTTTAATAGCGCCCTGCCGCACCGTTACCATGACGTTGAACAAGGTTCTGGTCTGGTTCCATCAGGAGCATCCAAAACCAGAACATCACAGCTTGGTACAGTGGTGGCAGAGTTATGCTGTGGGTTGGCTTTTCAGTCCGGGCTTGGCTGAGACACTGTGCAAAGGTCAAAGGTCATCCGGGTTGTTTTTGAGAGCGCAGCGTCTGTCCCAGTTTGACCAGCTAAATGTCCCAACAAACAAATTAGCCGCACCTGTGACCTCAAGTCGCCGTCGTCATGGAAACGGACATTAAGGAGTTTGCATTCAGTTTGAATACCACCGGGTCCAGACTGGAGCTGAGAAACTCACTGGACCAGTTTAAAGCGACCCGGTTCTGAACTGGTGCAGCTCAGGCTGCGTTCACACTTCACACTCCAGAATTTGATCAAATTGAAACTTTGTTCAGGACTAAAAGTCTGAACCAGGTCAGATCCAGTGTAACTTAAACTGGTTTCAGAATGGAGATTAGTGAAACCTGCCACTCCAGACTGGAGTTTAGACTGGTTTAAACCCAGTTTAGACTGGTTTGAAACAGGCCCAGGGCAGTCGTGTTCTGGGTAATCTAAACAGTTCTGATGAGCTTCTGCTGCTTCCATTAAACAGAATCTTGATCCAACACAGCAGAACCAGAACCAGAACTGCTTGACATTATCCTGAAACAATGTCCTATTAATATCTTAAATATTCAATCAGCAAGCAAAACTTTTGGTTTGTAAGCTAAATATTGAGCTTCAAATTAAACATTTAGCTTCCCAACTTAATGTTTAATCTAAATATTTACTTTCCATCTAAATAACTTCAAACTCGTTGAGATAAATATTTAGCTTTGATTGTTGATTATTTTTGACTGTTTTATATATTTAGTAGTATGATAAAGCTAACCCACAGAACTGTTGGCGTTAGTCAGCTCCTCGCTAACATTAGCCAGCTCCTGGCTGACGTTAGCCAGCTCCTCGCTAACGTTAGCCAGCTCCTCGCTAACATTAGCCAGCTCCTGGCTGATGTTAGCCAGCTCCTGGCTGACGTTAGCCAGCTCCTCGCTAACGTTAGCCAGCTCCTCGCTAACATTAGCCAGCTCCTGGCTGATGTTAGCCAGCTCCTCGCTGACGTTAGCCAGCTCCTCGCTAACATTAGCCAGCTCCTGGCTGATGTTAGCCAGCTCCTTGCTGACGTTAGCCAGCTCCTCGCTAACATTAGCCAGCTCCTGGCTGACGTTAGCCAGCTCCTCGCTAACATTAGCCAGCTCCTCGCTAACATTAGCCAGCTCCTGGCTGATGTTAGCCAGCTCCTTGCTGACGTTAGCCAGCTCCTCGCTAACATTAGCCAGCTCCTGGCTGACATTAACCAGCTCCTCGCTAACATTAGCCAGCTCCTCGCTAACATTAGCCAGCTCCTGGCTGATGTTAGCCAGCTCCTTGCTGACCTTAGCCAGCTCCTCGCTAACATTAGCCAGCTCCTCGCTAGCACCACAGTGACACTCCACACATCCAGGTTCACTTTATAGATTTTATTTTAGCACATTAACAGGTCAGAACTCTCAGATGGCTCACATCTCAACTGAACTACATCTCCCATGATCCCCTGCAGGGTTTAAGGCCACAGGAATACATTTAGAAAATGAGCGATGGAGGCAGGAAAACGGTGAAAGGAACTTTGACCCGATGGAGTCACTACAGGACCAGTTGGTCTCCGTTCTGGTTCCGGTCCAGTTGCAGCCTAAACCAGGCATGCTGCAGTTGGGTTTCAGTCTGGTTGTATTCTGGTTCTAGTCTGACCCGGTTTGATTCCAGTCTGATCCAGAATCAGTTTGGGTCTGAGATGATTCGGTTCTGGTCGATCCAGTCTCCGGTTCCCCTGAGTTTCCGGCTGTGAAAAAGTTTCTATCCAGAGAAAAATCCACGAGAGCTCAGTCCAACATCATACCGATACGGAGCAGAACCAGCTGGTCCAAACAGAACCAGAACCAATGGTGGTGTTCTGGTTTCTGTCTGTCAGAGCAGTTTGAGTCAAAGAAACTGAACCGGACAGGAGGAAGAGGCGAGTATCCTGCCTAAGGAACAGTCCTGAAGGCAGTCCAGGAGAAGGCTGGTGGGCTGGATGGACTCCAGGCCATCAGCTGGAGTCAGCGGTTCTGTTAGAACCATGGAATTGATCCGCCGGTACCGACTGCTCCATAGAAACTATCAGTCCGAGGAAGAAACGCCACATGGGAGATCCGATTCAACACTCTGGATCGAACCCGATCTCCATGGAACAAAGAACCAAAGAACTGTTAGCACATTCAGCCTGGCGGTCCGGCCGGTCCGTTTAAATCTACCTGAGAAGCAGCAGGTTCTGGTTCTGAACGGCTCGGGAGAGTCAGAACCAGCTGTTCTCAGCAGAACCTTCTAGAAAACCTGCAGGTGTGAACAGGTCAGTTCTGTTCTACAGAAAGCCAAACTAGCTAAAACTCAAATGGACCTTCTGTTCCTTCTGTGGATCCAACAGAACCTTTGGGCGGTTCTGGACGGCCGGGTTCTCCGCCCAGTGAAAACGCCACAGAGTAACAGGTAACATGCGGATGCTACAATCTAACTTGGCACAGATGTTACCTGGGCTTGCTTCTTCGAAAAAAACAAAATAACAAAAAATGCCGCTGAAAAATTCAAGATGGCTGCCATCTTTCAAGATGGCCACCACTGTTGTCAATAAAAAAATTTTCACTAAAGCTGAAAATATTTATTACTGATGCATACTTTGGTGTCAGATCATGTATAAATGAACCCATATTTACTGATAATAATTTTTTTAAAATAGATTTTTCAAGATGACCGCCATTGTGTCTTTTTGTACTAAAATCACCAATTAGATGAATGTATTTGCTGTCAAATAGCTTACGTATTTTGAGACATTAGCATCATATTTTCTTCATCTTGTATTTCAAAATGGCCGTCATGGTTGTTGGACAGTACATGGTTGCAATAAAATCAGTTATTGCCAGCAGTGGGCTAACTGAAATGTTAGCTTCAATAACTAATAATTTGCTAAACAAGAATCTTAGATACACTATTGCTAAAGCACTAGGTGAATTAAAAAAATTAGCAGATTCTATTGCTCAACTGCTAAATGCTATGCTAGCAAATGCTAAATGCATTAAAAACATAAATATAAGCTAACGCTAAACTGCTAAACAAAAAAAACACTAACGTTAAGTTGACTGTCTCTAGTCTTCTTCAGTCTCCCGTTTTGAAACTGCTGTATTTTTCTCCTCTTTCCCGCCGCCGTTCTCCCGTATTGTCCTGTAAATTTCCCGTGTTTTACGTCCCCCGCGCTCTGACGGCAGCAACTTATCACTTTAACGTTTCATGAACCGGACGACCGAAACATGATGTCACAAAAAATTCATCCAAGTCATGAAAATGGGAAAAGTTTCATGGCAATAACTGATTTAAAGGGTGTAAAAAGCAGCAGCCATCTTGAAAAACGGCCATCATCCTGAAATTCAAGTGGCTGATGGGAAATGCTAATGCTAATGCTATCACCATACCTGAATGATTTTCACAGTAATGAGAAGGATTCTCCTGATCCAGTCCTGACTGAGGCAGAACCCCTGACCCACTTCTATCTGCCTCCGTCCAGAACCAGGTTCTGTTGGTTCTGGTCCGCATCTCAGGACTGGAACCTGAGATGCGATCTGGCCGTGGATCCAGATCATTTCATCCTCTACCAGAACCTACTCCTCCGGAACCGGGCCTTACACCAATCGGACTGTTGGCCAACAGAACCACATCATCTGCGTAGACATTGACTTTGATCAACTTTGTAATAAAAACGTCTGAAACTTTTTTTTTCCCTGCAGAAAAAAATCAGCTGGTTTCCTTCAGAACCTCCCAGAACTCTCAAAATCCGTCTGTTGGTTCTGATCCTGGTTTGAGATTCTGAACCGGCTCAAAACCCAGTAAAAAGCAGCATTTCCATATATTACAGCAGTACTTTAGACGGGTCCACACCCAGGAGTCGGTCCAACCAGAACCTCAGGTCAAAGTTCTTCCTGAAGGCACAGGAACCTGAGAGAACACCTGATGTTCAGGTGTTTGTGGGCGGAGCTTCAGGGACCCAGCCAGGTCCAACAGAACAGGAACTTCTGACAGGATTGATGAGGTTCTGCTCTTCGGAACCCCTGGGAAGTCTTTAGGACCCAGCAGAGTCCAGACCGGACTGTGGTTCTGGTCTGGCCGGTTCACATGAGGCTCTTACGGTTGGGTTTGGTGCTGTTGAGGCAGCCGGGCTCCAGCTGGCGGTACAACGCCTTCAGCTCCTGGACCTCGTCCAGAACCTGCCGGGCCTGGGTCCAGGTGGCTGCCGCCTCCTTCAAGAGCCGCTCTGCCTCGGCCCGCGGTCCGTCCGGCGCCGGCTTCCCGCCCTTGGCTCCGCCCGGCTCGGCGTCGGCCTGGACCTCCAGCAGCAGCCGCTCCGTCCGCTCCAGCTTCTGGTCGATGAGCTCCTGTAGCCGGCCGAGCGGTGCCGCGGTTCTGCCGGTTCCGGACGGAGTTTGGTTCTTGGCGTCCGGGTTCAGGATCTCGTCCATGGAGGCGCAGCGGTTCTTCTCCACAGCACCAAGCCGCCGGTCCGGCTGGGGGGTCTGGGCCGGACCCGTCTTCTGCCACACGGCCGTGTCGTAGGGAAGGCTCTGGGACTTGGAGGACGACTCAGCGCTTCGGTCCGCTAGCGACCCGTCCGTCTGGGACCTGGGACAGTCCGGACCCGGTCGGGCCGGCGGTTCTGAGGCGACGCCTTTATGAGACGCCGAGTCCTCCTCCTGGATGAGGTCAAGGGTCAGCATCCCGTCTGAGGACGAGGTGGACGCCTGGCGGACACACAGGAAACGGGTCACAGCTGGTTCTGAGGAACCGATGAGCCCAAACATCGTCTCACCTGCCCTCCTAACGACCAGCTGTAATTCATTCATTTATTAATATCACAGTTTCAACCTAAACGGTTAGCTAGCAACCTAATAACTTGCTAACTACATTTTCTAATTTGGGTCAAATATTTAGCTTGCTCGCTAAATATCTGTTTTACTAACTACGTAAATAATTAGTTAGCAAAACAACTAAAAAGTAACATTATTTAGTTTTACTAACTAAATAGTTAGTTAGTAAAACAAGGAAGGCGTCATACTGACTACGGCCAGCAGGTGGCCTCTGGTGGGCAGCCGGCGGTTGTGAGGGATCTTCACTCTGTCTCTGGTCAGGTGAGACAGCTGGGAGTCGTCCACCATCACCTGAGTAGCAGAACCAGAGACTGGGTCAGGTTAAACTGGGCCAAATGAAGGGCGGTTCTGTTGTGGTTCTGCTGGTACCTCATCCAGGATCCGGTTCTTGGCTCTGGTGATGGCCGTGTTCAGGATGTTGATCCAGGAGTCCTTCTCCTCCGGGCTGACAGCCAGGAACACCTGGTTGGGCACCTGCAGCAAAGGAGGCACACCTGGTCAGGGGCGAGGCTAAAGGGGTGTACTAGTGTTAATGTCGTTAATAATGATGATTTTTTTCATGATGATGATGATGATGATGATGATGAGCTGTTAGTGTCTGTCAGGAGTCAAAACGTTTCTGCCTGTTGTCAGTCTAGCTAAAGCTGCTCCACTCGGTTTGGCCCCGCCCACCTGAATGATGTCATAATGGACGCAGCGCTGTACAGGTGACTTACTGCTAATGCTAACTGCTAATGCAACCAGCGGTGCACAATAAATGATTCAGGTGTGTGACGTGTCTCCAGGTGTGTGACCTGTCTCCAGGTGTGTGACCTGTCTCCAGGTGTGTACCGTGTTCCCTGGTGAGCTGCAGCGCTGCAGTCTGAACTTGCTGTGGTTCTTCTTGCTGCGGCTCTTGTTCTTCCTGATCTCTTCGCAGCGTTCGTAGTCGGACAGGTCCAGAACTTCGTCGGCCCGACCCAGTTCCTTCACCTGGACACACACAGGAAGTACCGGTAACTGACTGAGGAGGCGGAGCCTGGAGGATTGATGTGGAAAAGTTACAGTTAGGTCACACCTGCTAGTTGTATCGCTATGTTTATTCTAAGTTCTCTATATTCCCACCAAGTTAAACTGTTTGGGTTTCATGCACAGGGTTGGACGTTGTTTCCCCAGCTGCATGGGAACCAGTCTGATTCCAGGCTTTGGATCCTTTGTACAAAACTCATGTGTGTCTCTGCCTGGCGGAGCTTTCCGTTTCAGACCTGCTTCATTACTGATTGTCCTGTGAGCTCTCTGAGTTGTGCTCAACATATGAATAAATCTGATTGAGTGATTTTACCTGAGCAGTGATTGGAAATAGTTTTTTCCACAACAAGGTTCACTTCGGTCACAAGGAGGGGCGACGGTTGAAGGTTTGATCAGTCCAGGTGAGGCCGGTTGTCATGGTAACTGTGATGTACGGTGGTGGCAGGTGGAGATGTGGACCTGCTGGGCCGCTCCAGAACCAGAACCGCTCACTGACTGGACCAGGATCTGAAGCTGGGTCCGAACCAGGTCATCAACAGAACCAAGTTCCGAACACAGCAGCAGAACCACAACCACTCTGGAATCCCCAGAACCTTTACCGGGTCAGAACCAGACCCAGTCCTCGCTCTGATCACCTGCAGCTTCATCTCAGCCCGTCTGTCTCCATGGAAACAGCATCCATTATTGAGCAGCCTTAAGCTGAGACTTCCTGGGAGGGAGGCCACGCCCCTTGCTGGCTCTACTGGGCTCTGACCCGACCCAGCTGCACAGCAGACCCACCAGGTCCGGATTGTACCCCCCTGAAGCTGTTTGTTGTTTTTACTTAAAAGTGGCCGACTCTGTTATTCCTCTATCGGTTTGATACAGTAGGGGCTTCCGCACTTCCCGTGTCTGTACTTTCTGTCACTTTTTTCAGCCGTAGAATCCATTAACAAGTTATAATATGTTTTTCCGAGGCGCCTTTAAACCCAACATGAGCGCTAAGATGCTAGCTGGGTTTACAACTGTGCTTCAGCAACGGAGATCTGATGCTGTTGTGCAGAGCTACTCAGGTGTGTTAGAATCATGGCAGCAAGCCAGCAAAACTCTAAGAACTTTGCAGTTTTTCCCCAAACTAACCAACTGAGTTGAGTAAAGCTGTTGGATACAGCTAATGTTAGCTAAAAGATGACTAGCTAATGTTAGCTAAAGGATGATTAGCTAATGTTAGCTAAAAGATGACTAGCTAATGCTAGCTAAAAGATGACTAGCTAATGTTAGCTAAAAGATGACTAGCTAATGTTAGCTAAAAGATGATTAGCTAATGTTAGCTAAAAGATGACTAGCTAATGCTAGCTAAAAGATGACTAGCTAATGTTAGCTAAAAGATGACTAGCTAATGTTAGCTAAAAGATGACTAGCTAATGTTAGCTAAAAGATGACTAGATAATGTTAGCTAAAAGATGATTAGCTAATGTTAGCTAAAAGATGACTAGCTAATGTTAGCTAAAATATGACTAGCTAATGTTAGCTAAAAGATGATTAGCTAATGTTAGATAAAAGATGACTAGCTAATGTTAGCTAAAAGATGATTAGCTAATGTTAGCTAAAAGATGACTAGCTAATGTTAGCTAAAAGATGACTAGCTAATGTTAGCTAAAAGATGATTAGCTAATGTTAGCTAAAAGATGACTAACTAATGTTAGCTAAAAGATGATTAGCTAATGTTAGCTAAAAGATGACTAGCTAATGTTAGCTAAAAGATGACTAGCTAATGTTAGCTAAAAGATGATTAGCTAATGTTAGCTAAAAGATGACTAGCTAATGTTAGCTAAAAGATGACTAGTTAATTTAGCTAAAAGATGACTAGCTAATGTTAGCTAAAATATGACTAGCTAATGTTAGCTAAAAGATGACTAGCTAATGTTAGCTAAAAGATGATTAGCTAATGTTAGCTAAAAGATGACTAACTAATGTTAGCTAAAAGATGATTAGCTAATGTTAGCTAAAAGATGACTAGCTAATGTTAGCTAAAAGATGACTAGCTAATGTTAGCTAAAAGATGATTAGCTAATGTTAGCTAAAAGATGACTAGCTAATTTAGCTAAAAGATGACTAGCTAATGTTAGCTAAAATATGACTAGCTAATGTTAGCTAAAAGATGACTAGCTAATGTTAGCTAAAAGATGATTAGCTAATGTTAGCTAAAAGATGACTAACTAATGTTAGCTAAAAGATGATTAGCTAATGTTAGCTAAAAGATAACTAGCTAATGTTAGCTAAAAGATGACTAGCTAATGTTAGCTAAAAGATGATTAGCTAATGTTAGCTAAAAGATGACTAGCTAATGTTAGCTAAAAGATGACTAGTTAATTTAGCTAAAAGATGACTAGCTAATGTTAGCTAAAAGATGATTAGCTAATGTTAGCTAAAAGATGACTAACTAATGTTAGCTAAAAGATGATTAGCTAATGTTAGCTAAAAGATGACTAGCTAATGTTAGCTAAAAGATGACTAGCTAATGTTAGCTAAAAGATGATTAGCTAATGTTAGCTAAAAGATGACTAGCTAATTTAGCTAAAAGATGACTAGCTAATGTTAGCTAAAATATGACTAGCTAATGTTAGCTAAAAGATGACTAGCTAATGTTAGCTAAAAGATGATTAGCTAATGTTAGCTAAAAAGATGACTAGCAAACACCAATACAGCCCCTTGAGCTTGTTAACTAGCAGCCTGTAGGCTACTGGTGCTGTTTATGTTCAAAAAGTGGGGAGTGCTGGTTTTATTCACTTGAGTAACTTTTTGGAAAAAAGTTACTTATAAGAGTAGTTTTACTGCGCTGAACCTTTTTCTTTTACTTGAGTCATATTATTGTTGCTACATAGACTCATTTTGCTGATCAGAACCAGAACCTCTGCTCTGCTCTGAGCCCGTCTGCGTCCCGGGGCGTTTGTTCCCTCCGATGTTGCATCATCAATCAATAATCAATACTCTCTGAGAATGGTTACATAATGAGCCGCGCTGACCTCCGACCTCCAGGTGTCCAACAGCGTGCTTCTGATCTGGAACCAGAACCGCCTGGTGGAACCACACGGATCCAGAAGTTCTGATGATTTTAGACATGAGTCAGCTGCTTCTGACCTGTGTGACCCCAGGTGACCTTGGGTGACCTCAGGCGGCGCTGGGCGCCGATCTCCTCGGATTGTTTGCAAATCTGTGAGGAACTGATTTGAGAAACAAATTGAAATCCAGAACCGAGTCGGACCGACCCGCTTCATCGCCGAGGCCCAGCTGGTTGCCATCGGTTACCTCTGGAGCTAGGGGTCTTACTGTGGTCACAGTGGAAACCAGCAGCCTGCCCTCACTAGAAGAAACACAGACCGGCTGATCTGAAACCGGGTCAGAACCACCAGAACGTTTCTGCTGATCCGCGCCCAACTAACTGAAATGGAAACTGGGAAAACCTTCCTCCTGGTTCAGACTGCTGAAGGTTCTGACCAGCAGTGAACTGAGTCAAAAGGTTCTGAAGGTCCGACCGGCTCGGTTTCAGTTCCTCTGTGGTTCTGATCAAGTTATTTCTGATCGAACAGGAAGACAGCCACCACAAACAGGAAGAGGCTGGTCACCACGGCAATGCTCTGAACCAACACACCAGGCCTAATATGGTGCTGACAGGAAGAGGAACCTGAATGCATCACAGAACCAGAACCAGCTCTGTTCTCCAGTTCCCAGCAGAATCTGGGTCTGGCTTAGGAGGAGAACCAACCGAACCAACAGAACTAACAGAACCAGACACTTTGGGTTCTAACTCACTGCAGTGAAACCAGGAGGTTCTAATCTCTGGTTCTGTGAGGCGGGTCCAGCTCGACAGTGAAACCCGATCTTTCTGTGTTCCTCTCAGACTGAAACCGGACTCCTGTCAGCAGCAGGAAATGGAGGAGAACCGGATAGAACCAAACCAGAACCCAGAGGAACACCAGGTTCTGCCGGGTCCAGTAGAACTCTGAGGTTCTGAATGGTCTTCAGACTGAAACATGCAGAATATGTCCAGAGAGTTCAGAGATCATGACACCCCAGCCACCGCTCTAAACCCCGCCTGTCGTGACAGAAACCCCGCCCATTCATCTATAAGCACCGCCCACTCCGAGCTAAGCCCCACCCCTGACTCACCTCCTTCTCACAGATGAACAGCTGGTCTCCTTTCAGAACCACGAAGCGGTTCTTCCAGATCTCCCTGAAGATCCCCTTCCCACAGAACTTCCTGATCCAGCCCGTTTTGTCCGGCGCTGGGTTCTGCTGGCCGGGGTCCGCCGGACCCTGAAACAGGAAACAGGAAGCTGAACAGACTGAGCTCTAGTGCTGACCTCTGACCTGCGTGGTTCTGATTAGAACATGAGCCTATCAGCAGAGGAAAGAGATCTGACAGGTGGTGCGTTCAGGGTCCTCTTGACTGCGTTCAGGCAACCAGTCATTTATTCTAACCAAGCTGTGATGCGTTCATGGCCCTTATTGTTCCTTTCTATCAGTCTATGATGCGTTCAGGACCCTGGTTTATTCCAACTGGTCTGTGGTGCGTTCAGGTGTCAGATGTTAGTTATCTAACCCTGTGGATGTGTGTAACATGAGCCTTTAAGCTGTTGGCAGATTAACTGTCACTCTGCTCTGGGTTCCCCTCTCAGCTTCCTGATTTACTGACACATCTGTTTACACCTGAACGCATCGCACCTCTCTGTTTATGATTTTTATTTGTAAAGACTTTAAATAACTTTTTAAAGTCTTTACACCGAACCTAGTAAGAACCGGACCGCTTTAAACTGCACAATAATAAACCATACCTTTCTTCTGAAAGTCGGAAATAGAGTCTGCAGCAAATAGCGGCTTTTATGGCCTTCAGAATAAAAGCTCAACCTAATCCTGGGGCTTTTGTTCCTCCAGATTCGGCTTAACGGTAAAAAGCAACCAGTACCGGTTCCGTTAGGACTCACCCGTTTCCCGGAGCTGTTCTTCTTCATCGTGGGGGCTGTCAGGCTGCCGGAAACGCAACTTCTCCCACTTTCATACAACTCCGTTATTCGTCCAGGCAGCGCTGCGGAGCGGCAGCCGCCGATGGGAGAGCGCTGAAGCCGGGGAAAGTTCCGCAGGGAGACCGGAGACTCCCACTCTGCTCCGCCGCTCCTCCGCTCGCTGTCCGCGGGGTTGACAGAATGACCGACCCGCCGCCGCCGCCGGGCTCCGCTTCACTCTGAGCAGCCAGCAGCAGCTCTGGGGGTCGGTGTCCGATTACTCCTCCTCCTCCTCCCGTGGACTCCCCGCTGGCTCAGCGGCTCCTCGGCAGCATCACAGCGCCCCCCGCTGGCGCACAGCGGAACCGGATTACCCGGAACCTGAGGCCGGTCCCGCTTCAGTTTGCAGCCGCTCTGGCATCAGGTCCAGGATGAAGGCATCATCTGGAGGTTCTGAAATCTGGACCATGACCAGATGGCTGTTCTGGTCCGATTCAGATGGAACCCAACCAGACCCCTGGTTCCGTCCAGCAGCGGATGTTTCCTCAGATCCCGGTTCTGGTCGACCGGTTAATCCCGCTCTGGAAGCCGACAGATGTTGGACGGCTCCCAGCCGAACCGAGTCGGTTTCAGGGTCGGCCCGGATCCCAAACTTGGTCAGACACCTATCCTGCAGGTCCAGTCTGACCCGTCTGGTCCGTCAGGATGGACCACCGTCCTGTTCATCAGAACCAAAGGTTCAGAACCGGAGGTTCAGCCCTAACCGGGACCAGAGGTCCAGCCTGATCCTCCTCCACTTCCACTTGGTTCTGGAGAATATTTCATTTCTGCTCCATTGGAACCAATCTGACCCGTTTTCTGGACCAGAACCTCTGCAGTTCCAGTCGGTTCCAGGTTCTCTCACTGTTTCTGGAGAGTGTTAATGAGCTCACAGATGTTCTGATGGGATCCAGAACCAGAACCCACATTCTCATCACGTCCAGTTGTTGATTCAGTCTGGAGGGAAATGTTGATCCGACCAATCAGAGCCCAAGAACAGAAACTAAAAGGAAAAGTTCAAAGTGAACAGCTGCTTCTTTCTTTCTATTAGTTTTAATGTTTAGTTTTATTAACCCTTTAGGAACAGATCTCACCTCCACCCGCCTCCGTCCAACCAGACGGCTCACACTCTAAAACTGAAACCCTCTGCATCACTCGCTAACCTCCTCCTGAACATGCATCAGGCGACAGTGGAGAGAAAAACTCCACTTGAACAAGGAGAAACCTCCAGCAGAACCAGAACCAGGCTCAGTGGGAGAGTGCATCAGCACCCAGAGTCCAGATCGCGTGTGTAATAGCGCCCCCTGGAGTCTGGATTATTTGCTGGAAGATAATTTCCCACTTGAATCAACAAGAGGTTCTGAAGTTCTGTGGTCCGAACCCGAAGAAGATAGAACCAGGGGTGATGTCTTAGAATCTGACAGATTTGAATCAAACATGAAAGAGTTGGACTGACCATCTGTGAAACAAGGTGGTTAAGTTCTCTTTATTACCAACGATCAGTTGGAGCATGCTCAGTAAAGTCTTCCTGTTTCAAACACATCAAAGGAGAAACAGACAGAAGAACAAAGAAACATGAAAGGAACCAAAAGGTGCAACAAGACGAAGGGAAGGTTCTGGAAGGACCATGAAGAGTCGGTCTGTTGGATGTCCGACACCGTGAAAACCGGCCAACCTCAGAGGTCTGCCCACGGGATACCACATGTTGCTATGGTTACACGTTTTACCATCAGACATCACTTCCTGTCCAGTTGTTTCTTGCAACAGGTTTACAGTAGAGTTTTCAGCTGGACTAGAGTTCAAAGGCTCAGACACCAGAAGGGACCGACTGTGGTCCGCTTGAAGGTACCAGGCGGTTCTGGGGTGAACGGGCCATCACGGTCCTGGAGGAAGCAATGCGGATGGTAAAACAAACACCAGTAACGTTAATCTGGTTTCTTTCTGTCAACCGGTCAGCACTCTGGGCCGGTTCAACGACCTCTGGTCCAACTTGGTACCAGACTAGAGGAAAGTTTTTTTTACTGGGTTTGACGGGACCACTTAAGGTTCTAGCACCGGTCCTGTTTCCTCGCTCTGTGCAGAGGGGCACTGCTGTCGTCTCTTCCTGTTGTGTGTCAGCCAGCAGCCAACAGGTCAGCAGGTGTCCTTCAGTCCAACCAATCGGGCGCTCTCCTCCCACAGCCTCCGGCCTGCCTCATCGTCCTGTCCTTCTGGCGCCGCCTCCTTCTCTGCGCAGTCACTGTGGACACAGAAGGTTCTGAATGTCACTCGGTCCACCAGGACAAAACCTCCACAAAACAGTCGAAAGTCCATCTGACCAGGTAAAACCGAATGCAATGATGCTGAATCTAAGGCCCGCCTTCTACCTGAAGTATCGGCCTGAAAGTTCCTCCAGGCCCGGCGTCACAGCACAGAACACGGTGGTCTGGCTGCCCTCCCAGGGAGTCTTCATTAGCAGCAGGGCTGGAAGCCTCAGCAGCGCCCCCAGCAGGGGGAACCAGCCCTCTACATGGCGCCCCAGCTCAGTCCGGATCACCCCAGGATGAAGACAGAAGGCTGACACGCCAGAACCTGTAGAGCAAGTGAGGATACAATTAGGAACCAATCACAGCACAGTGCTGATGACATCATCACAACATCTTCAGTGTTAATGAAGGCAATGGAGTGGGTGGAGGGAAAGGGAATCAGATGGGGTGGAGAGTGTTGGTTGTCTGGAGATTTTCTCAGACATACAGGAGGAATGTGCTCAGTAGCAGTAGCCATGCAGGTAGTTGGTCTTCTTAGGGTCTAGTTAAAGGACTGGACTTCCTCTGCAATTCTTCTTCTCTTACCTTGGACCCAGAGGTGAGAGCAGAGCTGCTCTCACCTCTGGGTCCGAGGTTGTTCTATTGTTTGTGAACTTGCGTGAACCTCTGAGACGTCGAGCCAGTTCTCGGGTGAAGAGGACGTTGGCCAGCTTGCTCTGCCGGTAGCTCTCCAGCGCGTTGTACGGCCGCCGGCTGAAGAACAAGTCATCAAAGTTGATCTGCCCTGGGAACCAGAACAGACTTCAACTATCTGCAGGGATCAGACACATTAAGACGGTGAGGTCAGAGGTCACACCTCCCCGGTGGGCAATGGATGACACGCTGATCACGCGGCTGGGGGTGGTGCTCTTCAGCAATGGCAGCAGCAGATTGGTCAACAGGAAGTGACCCAGGTGATTGACGGCTATCTGAGTCTCAAAGCCATCTTCTGTGATCCATTTAGGGCACATCATCACACCTGCAGGATGTAGACAGGTGAGCACAGAGACAGACAAGGACACAGACAGGACAGGTGAGCTCGCCTGCATTGTTGACCAGGATGTCCAGTCTGTCTTCACTGTCCAGGAAGTCCTTGGCGAACTGTGAGACAGAGTAGACGGAAGCCAGGTCCAGGTGTCTGATCACCACGTTCCCGTTTCCAGTAAACTGCCGGATCTCGTCCGCTGCCCGCTCGGCCCGGCTCAGGTCCCTGCAGGCCATCACCACTCGGGCTCCTGGAGAATCCACACACCCTGCTGTTCAGGAGCTGATTATGGGTTTACCTGACAGCTATTAATGATCAGGAGATAAGCCCAGCAGAGCGGATTAGCTCTGCTATCCTCCTGGATGATGGAGCCTCTCTTTGCCCTGCGGAGGAAGCTCATCCCAGCTTCAGGATCTTTGCCTCATACCTGCTGGTGATGGACTGATGACCAGAGTCAGAACCGGTCAGAACTTTAAACCCTTTTGAAAGGGAAACTCCGCTTCTGATTCCACCAAATTTCACCAAAGTGGCCCACTTTGGGTCCCTTCTCTAATGACTTGTTACCAAAAAACCAACTAGTGACAAATTTGGCAACATGGTTCTATGTTGTGCTTCCTCCTGACTCTCCACAGGGTGGCGCTGTGTGTCTGCAGCCATGTCCACATATAGCCAGGTCTTTCTAAAGACAAATATCTCCACCACATCTTTTAGAAAAATCATGTGACACACAAAAGGATTAGTTTCAGGAAAGCTTTGATCTGCATGAACCAATCTGCCACTTAGTGTTGTTTTAAACATTTCAAACCCATAGGAGGAAGTGCAGTGTCAAGCTAAATCCTGTCAGCCAATCAGAATGTTCCAAAACAACCAGCACTTCCTGTTAGGAATCAAACATGGAGCCAGGAGGTCCATCCATGCGTTGAATTGCTTTCGAACTGAGTTTTACATGATAAAGTTAATACAACACGAGTCGATAAAGAATCGTGTCAAAGCGAGTTTGTGAAAATATCGGCGCATCATTTGTTGCAGACTGTAACGCCTGGAACCCTAAATCTCCATTTTCCTATAAACACAGACAAATACAGTTTCTTCAAGTATTCTGAGTTTTTTAGGTTATTAAACGTTTTCCCAGATATCAGATGTGAGGGAACTAGAAAGCTGGATCGCCTCAAAACAGGAAGACTCGCCTGCAGTACCACAGTTCAACACTCAGAGGGCAGCACTGAGACAGCTTTAGATAAAATACTGCAGAACTAAACAAGCTGACATGAAAAGACAGAACCCTAAACATTCATGTAGTCACCAGTATAAACTGGTTTAGTTGCATTTTAATGTTCACATAAACAGCGTTTCATCGTTCTCATGTCCATTTCTGGCCGGGTTAATTATTACAGTAAATCATTGCTTTGGGTTCTGGACCCGTCAGAACCTCCTTTGGTAGCAGTCAGGTTGAACTGGAGCACACCTGTCCACCAGGTGAGCAGCGGTCGTCTCACCTCTCCCTGCCAGGTCTCTGCAGGTCTCCTTCCCGATGCCCGTGTTCGCTCCGGTCACCAGAACCGTTTTCCCATCCAGCCGGACCGAACAGCGGCACACTCCACCTGCGATCCACCTCCTGAGCACCACCACACCTGGAGACGGACAGATAGCCGCAGGTGAGAGCGTGAGGAACAGCTGGATCAGCTGGATCTGGGATCATTTCTGTGCTTCAGATCTCATAGAAATGTGCAGATACCTCTTCGAGCCACCAGGGGGCAGAGGTTGATGTTTCTGTGGTAACAGGTGACCTTCGGCTCAAATCAGCTTCACATGCAGAATGGAAGCGGACCTGAGGCCTGAAGCAACAGCACTGCTCCCCCTACTGGAGCTCAGGCAGAACTACAGCACCTCTCTATGCTAATAGCATTAACTCTGTGTCTCCAGATGACCTCTGACCCTTCTGCTTACTGAGTCGGTGGTAGTAGAGAAAAGACAGCACTGACAGACCGATGAGGTCTGGCAGCAGTTCGTCCTTCTAGAGAACTTTCCAGAGCATGATGCTACCAGAGTCTTCAGGGATCCCTGGAGCAGAACCTCGACTCCTGGAACAGCTGCACCCTTAAACAGAGCTGAGACATGTTGGCCTAAATATGTTGTAATTTTCCAATAAAGTAAAATATTCCTGTTTGTGGTACTCCCAAACTCATATTTACTTCAAAAATGGACATCTTTTGTTATATCTTTCACCCATGGAGGTCACCATTTTTTCACTGATGGGTTGATGACGTCATCAGGTCCGTTCTGTACTGGAGTCTACAGAGTAAACACAGGAAGGCTGACTTTACCATAGTAGTTCACCATATTGCGTTTGACTGCTGTCATTTTAGATAATCCCACACTGTGTCACTATCGGTTGTGATAAAATAAAATAAAAATAAAAATTGAGGGAATCTGGATAATTTCCCACATGACAGAAAGGAGAGCGCAGTGCGAGAGCCGGAGAGGAAACAGCGAAGGACCTGATCTGGACCCTGGACTTTTCTCCACAGCACTTTGAGCCATTTATACCAGCAGAACCAACGAAGCTAACAGGTGATCGTTACCTTAATGAGCTAAAAATAAACGCTGTGCTGAGACGAGCAGAGCGGGACGCTCTTTGAGATGCTAACAGGATGCTAACAGGAGCTATGCCGCCTGACCCTAACTGCTAGCAGAGCTGCTCTGAAGGACAAAGAAGAGAGAAACGAAGCAGCTGCTCAGCTTTCTGCACTTTTCTGCTGACAATATGAAACACCAGAACTATATAATATCAGCTCGATGTGATTTTTAGTTTTCCTTTGGATTAAAACAAATTCCAGGTGTGGCTAATGTTCACATCTTTTGACTGCATTACATAAATCCAGACATGCTGGAAAGTCTTTATATAAACATTGATAGCAAAATAATCAACCGATCTGAGTCTTTATCATCCTGTTTGGAGACCGGACCGATATCAGACCGGGACCGATATCAGACCGGACCGATATGAGACCGGACCGATATCAGACCGGACCGATATCAGACCGGACCGATATGAGACCGGACCGATATCAGACCGGGACAGTGTTGTATAAAGTACTGAAATCTCAGAGTCAAGTAAAAGTATAGGTACCTCTCCAAAATACGACTTTGGTAAAAGTCGAAGTCACTGACTGAAATGTTACTTGAGTTAAAGTCTTAAAGTATCTGAAACTTCTTGTACTTAAGTATGGAAATTACTGTAAAAATGGATGTACTCAAGTAATGTAATGAAAAGTACAAGTAAAAAGTAAAACAAAGCAAATGCAGTTTGAATGACTTTTTATATTTTGGTAAACTTGTCAAATACACTTAAAATAATGTACCCAACCAAGTGCAGGCAAAATTAAACCTGCTAATAGATATACCTGCAGGCATCATTTAGTTAAGGAAATTAGGTGCTTTACCTATAGCACAAGGTTAACTTAACCTGCTTTACAACTGAACCAGCTTCTTAGTAAACCCTCCAGGACAGAAAATACAAAGTTTTTGTAAGCCTTAAGTTTTCCCTTCAAGTAAGGTCAGTGCTGAAAATGAGAAAAATAAATAGTACAGAAAATGCGGCCAACATGAAGAAAAAGATCTGTTACGATTACTCTACTTCACAAATCAGTGAATCAGTCAATGCTACAGTCAGTAGGTGGTGCACACAACTGGTCATTATGCAAAAGAAAAAAGAATTGGGAGGGAAATGCAGCTTATTGGCATCTGTAAACCTGGTTTTGAACTTGCATGCCTTTCCTATATTCGTTAAATTTAGTCTAAATTGCTATCGCTATGGCTTCTGTCCCCCTTGAACAGAGGAGTCTAGGTAGCCTGCTACAGTCAACATTAGGCCTAAGCTAAATACACCACGTATGGAACTGAAACAATGCCAAACAAAGTTCATTTATGGTCAACGTTTCACAATACAGTAGTGTCTAGTGACCAAGCTATAGTTACTGAAACAGGAGGATTATAACCATTTCATAAGACGTTACCTCGATGTGTTTCTTCAAGTTGGACGGGGAGTTTTTGTAAGATAGAATTTCCACATCTTCGGGCAGGAATAACATAAACTGCATGCGGTACGACGAATCTTTAACACCCACGAAAGAGTATATTGTGTTTAAATAAGGCCAGGGGCTCTCATCACCAGCTGGTGGTTCCCCTGGAGCCGTGTCCGACGTAGTTGCAGTCGTTGTGGTCTCCGTCTCCTCCTCCATGTGGCTGCTGCTGATTGAGAGACTTGCTTTGTGTTTAATGGGAGAAGCGAAACAGGTGTATCCTATTGGAGGTGATGAACAAGCCCAGGCAAGTAGTTCTACCGACTTTGTTCGGTAGCCTGCTTGCTACTTGCTAATCAGTAGGTGGGATCAAAACACTTTGTTTCTCTCTCTCGCTTTTT
This sequence comes from Xiphophorus maculatus, assembly GCF_002775205.1. Classification (NCBI taxonomy): domain Eukaryota; kingdom Metazoa; phylum Chordata; class Actinopteri; order Cyprinodontiformes; family Poeciliidae; genus Xiphophorus; species Xiphophorus maculatus. The sequence goes on from NC_036445.1 coordinate 313,874, forward strand.
TGTAACGAGTAACTAAACCACACATTGAAAATGTATCGGAGTAAAAGTACGCAATTAAGTTCGGAAATATAGTGAAGTAAAAGTGAAAGTCATCAAAAATTTTCATACTCCAGGAAAGTATGAAGTACTCCAACATATACTTAAGTAAAGTAGTGAAGTATTTTTACTTCGTTACTATACAACACTGGACCGGGACCGATATGAGACCGGACCGATATCAGACCGGGACCGATATCAGACCGGACCGATATGAGACCGGACCGATATGAGACCGGGACCGATATGAGACCGGACCGATATGAGACCGGACCGATATGAGACCGGGACCGATATCAGACCGGACCGATATGAGACCGGACCGATATGAGACCGGGACCGATATCAGACCGGACCGATATGAGACCGGACCGATATGAGACCGGACTGATATGAGACCGGACCGATATGAGAGCGGACCGATATGAGACCGGGACCTATATGAGACCGGACCGATATGAGACCGGACCGATATGAGACCAGGACCGATATGAGACCAGGACTGATATGAGACCGGACCGATATGAGAGCGGACCGATATGAGACCGGGACCTATATGAGACCGGACCGATATGAGACCGGACCGATATGAGACCAGGACCGATATGAGACCAGGACCGATATGAGACCGGACCGATATGAGACCGGGACCGATATGAGACCAGGACCGATATGAGAGCGGACCGATATGAGACCAGGACCGATATGAGACCAGGACCGATATGAGACCGGACCGATATGAGACCGGGACCGATATGAGACCAGGACCGATATGAGACCGGACCGATATGAGACCGGACCGATATGAGACCGGGACCGATATGAGACCGGACCGATATGAGACCGGGACCGATATGAGACCGGACCGATATGAGACCAGGACCGATATGAGACCGGACCGATATGAGACCGGGACCGATATCAGACCGGACCGATATGAGAGCGGACCGATATGAGACCAGCACCGATATGAGACCGGACCGATATGAGACCGGACCGATATGAGACCAGGACCGATATGAGACCGGACCGATATGAGACCGGACCGGCTACAGGAGCTGGTGGAAAAACGCTTTAAGGGAGAAATCAGCTCAACTTGCCTGCAGGTAGTGGCAGCATCATGCTGACTGGAAAACCGGCCTGACATTATGGGATGGTTTAGGTACAAATCTATGCCACACTTTTCAGATTCTACTGTAAACGGTGGCTATGTGTTTATTACAATGCTTACAGTAAGATGTGAAAACATGATTCATCAAAACTTCAGGGAGGAAAACCTCTGAAGGTTTTTATCTTAATGTTGGATAAATTGTATTATTAGTAATTATCAAATATTTGTTGTATCATGTAGCCTAGTAGTTACATTTTAGATAATGTTTCTGTGTGTTAAATAACTTTGATTCTATCCTGAGACTTCCCTGGGAAATAGAGGTGACAGCTACTCTCAGCAGCTGTTGTCCTGCAGGACTTCCTACAAGACGGAGGTGTTAATTGCTCCCAGCAGAGTTTTACAGGCCTGACAATAAACTCTGCTCTGTGCTGCTTTGTGATACAAAGCCGTTGCTTTGAAGCTATGCAATGTGTCTTGTTCCACACCGGGCCTGGAGCAAGAAAGATTTAGAGTATAGATAACGTGTGTCTAGACTAGTGAATGTTATTTAGCGCTGCGACCATATGATGAATGCTTTGACCCCACCCCATAGGGTTGCAGCGCCCCGTGTGGCAGGGTTTCCTGAAATCAATAAAATAGAGGAGCGGGAGATGTGTTTTCCAGAGCAGGTTGGAGATTTGTAACTGAAAGCACATCTCTGTCTGCTCTCCTCGCGAGAAACAAAGAATCTAACTCTCTTGTCTTCCTGTGTTTTGTTTATTTAGGTATTTAGACCTGACACTTAACAAGATCAAAAATAATTCTTATCAATAATTAATGTATCGTTTAGAAACTGGAGTTCTGGTTCTTTCTAGTCTCTTGGTTCCGGTCCGGTAAAATGTTCTTACAGATCAGAGTGACTCCCACAGCGGCTCCACACGTCAGCAGGACACAGCCGCCTCCGGGCCCCGGGTCCGACCCGCCGCTGCCGGGCCACGGCAGAACCAGGAACTCCTCTGGAGCTGCGGCTTCCATCCCTGCAGATCAGTGCAGACTGAGCAGAACCGAGCAGAACCAGCCCAGAGTAGGACGGATTAACAGATTAGAGCAGATTATGGATCAGAGCTGCTCTGGGATCAGTTACCAGTTGAAGAACCGGAAGGATTAGAACGGCAGGAAACCACACAAACAGAACCGGGCCAGAACCGAAACGGTACCGCAACAAACATACAAAAAGAACCGGATCTGCTGGACAATTACGGAGCTGTCTCCTGGGACAGACATGCTGGACATCAGGTGTTTCCTCTCCCGTCCTCTAGGGGGCAACACAGGAACCTGAAGCTCACAATGAACACAACTGAGCCGCTGTGGAAGCCACGCCCCCTGGTATGGGCGGGGCCGTGTGGGGGCGTGGCCAGGCACAATCTGCCATTCATCAGCAACGTTACTGGAAATTCAGTTAAACAGCCGCTTCAGTCTGGTCTCCATGGTTACCGCAGCAAGGGGACCGGCCTAGTCAAAGTGTTCAATGACGTCCATATAAACACAGATGGTGGAAGACCCACTGAGCTGGTTCTGGTTCTGGTCATGCTACTGAACCGACTGGAGAACTGGGTCGGTTCAGAACTCCGGTCCAGAACTCAACTGGTTCCAGTCTGACTTGGAAAACTGGGATTTCTTTGTTTCCATAAGAAACGTCCCATCAAGAGGTCAGAGGTCACATGTGGGGTTACTCTATAGCTCTAGATCTAGAGTTAAAGAACTGAATTTATGGATCTAGAGCTTTAGATGTAGATCTATAGCTGTGGATCCATAGCTCTAGATCAAGAGCTATAGGTCTAGAGTTATAGATCTTGAGTCAGCTTCAGTTCTTCCAGCTAAACCAGAGATCAGAGTGACCTCTGACCTCTGACCCTCCGGAGGACGAATGTCTCAGCATCTGATGTGTAACGAAGAAACTTGACAGTTTGTTCACTGTGTTTCTGACTTTTGTGTTTTTTTGTGATTTTATTATGTAAAGCTCTTTGAAATCCCTTGTTGCTGAAATGTGCTACACTAATGAACTTGATTGATTGATTGATTGATTGATTGATTGATTGATTGATTGATTGATTGATTGATTGATGAGAGAACCACCGCTGCCAACTCAGCTAGATAGCTATAGCTTGTCACTTTTTCTCAAGAGCAATTAGAGATAAATCTCTAAATACATTAGAGACTGGCCACGTTCAGTAATGTTAGCCACATAGCTAACATTAGCCAGTCATCATGTAGCTAACATTATCTGCCTCCAGCAGCATTAATCAGCTCTTTCTGTTAGCTTGGGGTAAAACCTGTGCTAAAGTTTCTGCCTTTAGCTGGTTTGCTGCCATGATTCTAACACACACTACGGGTTGCAAAAATTAGTCGACTAGTCGATTCTTTTTTCTTTTCTTTTATTTAAATGTTATTTAAAAATACATGAATAAAACACCAAACCGCCTCTGGTTTCTATTTGTGTGTTTGTCTTTGTTTAACAAGAGGAAGTCCTTTTCAGGTTAACTCGTGACGTCGCCGCTCGTAACCACGCCCCTTCAAAAACACCAAAACCAATATGGCGGACGGCTCTGGATGTTCCTGCCGTTTTGGCTCTGCCAGGCCGCGATATTGGCCACAGTTGATGTTTGTTTGTGTGTAAAAGGTTATGAGCTGCACCGCTGCGGGTCACAGAACCCACTCCGGTCGAACCGGGCCGGGTAATCCTTGATCTTCTGAAAACCCGCAGCTCACGTTGGTTCCTCCAGAAAAATTCTCATCAACCAATCAAAGGCAGAGCTGTTTGATGGGGACGTAACGTCAGACCCAGAGAGCCAATCCACGGCTCTGATACAAACTACGAGGAGGAAGGCCCGCCCCCTGCGTGTCGAACTACAGAGCGCGTGAAGAAGAAAGAGTAGAACCGTCCGAATCGGTTCGGTCCGACTGCTGAAGCGACGCTCCAGCAACAGGTAGGAGCAGTTCGATTTGACCCGGAGCCCGCGGACAGAGCTAACCGGGCGGTAGGAGGGTGTACTCGGTGTGTGTGTGTGGACAGCCGCTGGAGGAGCGGGGCGGGCGGACACAGACCGGAGAACCGTACGGCTGTGGTTCTGCCGGACTCAGTACCGGCTCTGAGTCCACTGTGACCCGCAGTCTACACTATTGGTGTTCCGGTTCGGTCAGGTTCGGGCTGGAAGTTTGTTCCCGCCGGAACAGAGAAGCTGCAGGGAGAATCAAAAGAACAAATAGGACCTTGGGGGCGCGGGCGCCCCCTGCGGCTGCTGCTGGTACTGCAGCGACAAGTTTAACCTGTCTGAGTTAGGGCTTACAACTAAAATAGTTTCTTCAAAGTTAGATGTAAAATGATAATTAATAAATATTTAAGAAAACCTTGCATGAAAACTGTAACATAGTTGATACAGGGAGACATTTCCGTATCATTCACATAAATGTGGAAAATACAAGGAAAACAGGGAGCTAGAATCAATGATTACATCAGAATAGGTCTTAATAAATCATGAGTTTATGGAAGATATTGCATATGAATCACAAAGGAGACAAAATAAAAAAATGTCTTGTTTCTGTTAATTTCTTGTCATCCTCTAGTCCAGTTGGTGGCAGTAGTGCACCGTTATAGCTTGTCTGCCAACCAGCATTAAACAAAGAAGACGACAAGACATTATTAGTCATTATAAAACCTTTCATATCATGAAGAGAGTTGTCTTTGGGTTGGTTGGAGCCTCAAAATTAGTTAGTGATTCCATCTTCTCCTTACATTAATTCATTATTATGCCGGACTTACATCACTCAGGAAATGTTCAGGATATTTGGCTCTCAGGTCAAATTGACGGAAAATATGAAAAGTTTCCTGCTGCAGTTACGTTATATTATGAAAGTAGAGGCTTTGCGTCTCAGTAGAGAATCATGTGACTTTAAGCATCAATCTCAGCGTAATGGTGGCGCCTCCTGCTGGTTAAAGGTTTCCAGGTTTTTCTAGACGTCTGGATCCGTTTAATGTTGTTGTGTTTTATTGACATTAATCTTTCTTATACTGACTCCACATGACCTTTGAACTTGTTCAAATCACTCTGTAATAAAGTTATCATAACCGGGTCGGACCTGACACGGGTTGTTCTGTCTCCATAGCAACATGGACACTGAGCTGTTCATGGAGTGTGAGGAGGAGGAGCTAGAACCGTGGCAACAAGTGGACGACAGCGTAGAGGAAGATGACATGGAGTACACGGACAACTACGGAGAGCCAGGTGGGACAAAAACGCTCTGCTGTTACCAGTCCAGATCAGGGCTCTTCTGGACCTGAGCTGGGCTTCAGGTACCTGCACATTTTCTGGAAGAACCTGAACAGAACAGCGCCTTAGAGATGGTCTGTAGCGGACTGGGTTTCAGCTTCACACCAGAACATTTCAGCTTCAGAACTTCTATAGTGGATCTGTGAACCGGAGCACGCCATATCATCATTACATTTAGCAGAAGCTAATGCTAAAGCGCCATATCATCATTACATTTAGCAGAAGCTAATGCTAAAGCGCCATATCATCATTACATTTAGCAGAAGCTAATGCTAAAGAGCCATATCGTCATTACATTTAGAAGCTAATGCTAAAGCGCCATATCATCATTACCTTTAGCAGAAGCTAATGCTAAAGAGCCATATCGTCATTACATTTAGAAGCTAATGCTAAAGCGCCATATCATCATTACATTTAGAAGCTAATGCTAAAGCGCCATAGCAGAAGCTAATGCTAAAGTGCCATATCGTCATTACATTTAGTAGAAGCTAATGCTAAAGCTCCATATCGTCATTACATTTAGAAGCTAATGCTAAAGCGCCATAGCAGAAGCTAATGCTAAAGTGCCATATCGTCATTACATTTAGTAGAAGCTAATGCTAAAGCTCCATATCGTCATTACATTTAGTAGAAGCTAATGCTAAAGCGCATTGGATTTAGCAGAAGGGTCACAGGTCGGGGGGTTGCAGTGTGGTTGGAGATGCTGGTCCACCTGGACAGGTGCAGCAGAATGAAAGGTTGACCTGATGTTCTGTGTCCACAGTGGAGGATTCTTCACCCTGTGAGACTCCGCCCCCCAGGTCTCCCCTGCCCAGCACACCTGTCCCAGCAGGTGAGTGTCCCCGCCCCCCCAGGTGAGTCCAGGTGCACCAGTGCTCATCTGTATGTCTCTCAGGTGCACCGCCTTTCGTCTCCTTGGCCCCTCCTCCACCTCTCTCCGTCTCCATCTCCAAGCCCGCCGCCTCGGCCCCGCCCTTCAGAGCTCAGGCTCCGCCCCTCATCCTGACGCAGACCGCCGGTGGAACGTTCCTCCTGCCGGCCGGGCCCGGCGCCGGCGCCACCCAGCCCATCCTCCTCACCACGCAGGTACGGGCCGTGCCCGAGGCCACTGGCCCGTTTCCATGGCGACCTGGACGCTGACGGCATGCTTCCTGTTGCAGGGCTTCCAGGTTCCCACGGTGATGACTCCCGGCACGCCGCTGGTTCTCAACCTGCAGTCCAACCTGCAGACAGTCCAGCTGATCCAGTGTAGGTCCACTCGGCCCGGAACGCACGCCGTTGACCTCTGACCCCACTCACCAGCCCCTTGTCTCCACAGCGCCAACTCTGGGCCAGCTGGTCCGACCCACTGTGGCCGTGTCTACCGTGCTGTCTCAGAACCAGACCGGACCCGGTCCGGCCCACCCGGGATCCGGTTTCACTACTTTGACCATCAGAACCGGCGCTCCGGGATCTGGTGAGCCTCGCGGACGCTCCGCCAGATTCTGATCCGATCCGCTGGACTCACCACTCTGCTGCTGTTTTACAGTCAACCTGCAGGTGGCGCCTGTGGGCGGCGCCGGCTCCCTGAAGCTGGCCGGTACTCCGGGCCTCCGGCCCACTTCCACCAACGGAGTCATGAAGGCCACGCCCCTCAGTGCCCCCACAGGTGAGACACCCAGGTCCAGTCAGTGACCTGGAGTGGTTCTGATCCGGTTCTGTAACCGATAGCAACCAGAATGACTCCTGGACTGGTTCAGACAATTCCTGCATCACCTGCTCCACAGCTCCAGGCCCCACCCAGCGTGTGGTTACCACGGCGACCGCGGCTGTGCCCCCCCGGGTGGTGATGAGTGTGGAGGAGTTTTACTACGGCAGGTTCAGCGGAGACGTCAGCCTGAGGAGGCCGCCGCCGCCTGGAGCCGCCATCTTCTCTTTCACCTGCAACATCTGCTGCTTCAGGGCAGAGAACAACCTCAGGTGGGCAAACCGGGACTCACCTGGTATCACCGGGACTCACCAGAACCCACTAGAACCTACCTGTTCACCGGTTTACCTGTGCCTCCAGGTTGATGCAGCACGTCCTTCACCACTCGGAGCTGGTAGTGGAGAGTAAAGAGCGTCAGTGCTGTCGGTTCTGCTACCGCCAGTTCTCGTCCCAGAGCCAGCTGAGGGACCACCAGGACCAGGTCCATGGCTCCGCCCAGTCCACCTGTAAGAGCCTCACCTGCGGCCGCCAGGTGTTTTTCTGCTGCTGCCTCATCCTGTCCGTCCTCTCCTCCAGGTCTGTGTCGGATCTGTGAGTGGGCCTTCGACAGCGAGCCGGCTTTCCTCAACCACATGAAGTCCAACCACAAGCCGGGCGAGATGCCCTACGTCTGCCAGGTGAGTGCCCCGCCCCCCGCACCTCCTCTCTCTCATCGCTGGCTCTGACCTCAGGTGTGTCTCCAGGTGTGCTCGTTTCGCTCGTCCTTCTACTCGGACGTCGTGCAGCACTTCGCCACTTTCCACAGAGAGACGCCATTCCTGCTCTGCGTCTTCTGCCTGAAGGTGATGAAGAACCCTGGCAACTACCAGCAGCACCTGTTCAGGCACAAGGTGAGCATACACCTTTACACACACACACACACACACACACACACACACACACACACACACACACACACACACACACAGACTTGGTAGTTCAGTCTGCATGTTGCTCCTGTCTCTTTATGTAATTGTGGAGCTGCAGGAATCATCTGAAGGTTCTGATTGTTTTTGCAGGTGAATAGAGTGAAAGAACTTTTACTTTGAAAGGTAACCCCTGTCTTCCTGTGTCAGCTGAGCCAGGCCTTCCACTGCAACAGATGTCGCCTTCAGTTCACTTTCCTCAAAGACAAGATGCAGCACAAGGTGGAGAACCACCGCAGCTTCCGCCGGCCGCCGCAGCTGGAGGGGCTGCCACCGGGGTCAAAGGTGAGCCCCGCCCACACCTGCTCCGGTCTCCGATGATGTCACAGCTGCTCAGGCAGAGTGCGCTCTATCGCTGTCTCTAGGTAACGATCCGGACCTACGGGAAGGTCAGGCCTCCGATGGCGTCAAACTGCATTTTTCAGCCCAACAGAATCAAAACTGAGCCGATGTTCCCGATCCAGAAGAACCCCCCGCTGTTCAAAGTTCCCAAGTCTCCGACCCGGAGGGGGCCGGGCTGCCGGGAGCCCGGCAGGTGAGGCCGCAGCGCCGCGTCCATCCTGCAGAGAGCAGCAGAGGACAGCCAGGCTGGAAGAGTTAAACTGTCTCTAAGAATTAAAGCGGAACCGGAGGAGTTCTGTCAGGTTCTGAGCGTTCCTTCAGCCCGTTGTCTCCTGCAGGTTCTGGTCGGCAGACCGCTTGGTGTGTCTGGAGTGCGGAACCGATGCATCGGATCTGACGGCTCATTACCCGACCTACGTCCACTGCCTGCTGTGTCCCTACAGCAGCTGCTGCTCCCGGGCCTACGCCGCCCACATGATCCAGTAAGACTCCCAGTACCACCTAGCACTACAGGGTACTACACGGAGTACTACATAGTAGGGCTGTTGTGATTGTTGTAGTAATCTATTGATTATTCTGACAATTAATCGAATAGTGGTGTTTGGTAGTAGCTACTTACGCTAGCAAAATAAATCTATGAAAGATAAAATGCTGGTAAAAACAATTCAGGTCCTTTTATTAATAAGAAAACATTTTATTGCATTTAAACTTTATTCTAAATTATGAAGTAGAAACACAGATGAGAAATATTAAGTGAATTTAAATGGAGGCATTATTAAACTACTTTTAATATTATACTTCACTTTCAGTCTCAGGTTTAAAGTATAAAAAAACTATATCAAGTAGATATTTATACTCTGATTATTTTCTTTCACATCATTTGTAGCCATTAATCAGAAGTCCATGTAATATTAGCCTAAATGTTTCATCATTCATGTAAAATATCCAGATTTACTGCCAACAATCACAGAACAACATTCAGTTTTGCACTTCACTGACTGAGCTGTTCTGTTTAGCTTAATCTTTCTCTGCTGCGCTAATAGCCCTTAGCTGCTAGTAGCCCTTAGCTACTAGTAGCGCTTAGCTGCTAGTAGCCCTTAGCTACTAGTAGCACTTAGCTACTAGTAGCCCTTAGCTGATAGTAGCACTTAGCTGCTAGTAGCACTTAGCTTTCATCATTGGTTCACTGGCAGAAGTGACAGCGTTGCACAACACAAACAATCCTCCTCCTGGATAACAGAACATGGTTCTGTTGGATTTTTCTCTAACTGGTTCTGGTTCTGTTGGGTTCCAGCCACCATGTCCGTGGCTCCAGAGATAAGGTGCTTCCTCTGCAGAAGGCTCCGCCCCCTTGGTAAGGACCAATCAGCTGCTGGGTGAGTGACCTGGTTGTAGCGCTGCGTGCTGATTCGTTGCTTTGTCTCCTGCAGCGCCTTCCTGCTGCGCTGCTCTGAATGCGACTTCCTGCCTCAGACGGCAGATCAGATGGCCGAACACCTGCTGAGCAACCCGGAGCACGACGGCGCCACCTGCTGCTCCCGCGGTGAGGCTGCACCTCGGTGCACTGGACCAGCTCAGAGCCCTGTCCAGATTCTGGTTCTGTTGTCTGACGGCGTCCAGTGGAGCTGACGTACACACACTGACCCGGGGTCGGGCTGCAGCCTCCTGGGCGCCGTGGCGACCGGCAGGCGGAGGAGGAAAAGGAGTTTCTTTATGAACTTCATGGAGATTTCCCAGCAGGAAGTTTTCCTGCACTCAGAACTCAGAGCTGGTTCTGGTCAAACAGGACCGGCACTTTAGCAGAAGCTGATGCTAAAGTTTTAGAAGATATCACAGTGGGGAACAAAGTATTTAGAAGTTCTCCCCCTAAAACGATGAGAGGCCTGAAAGTGACATCATATTGTCTGATTTTTGTTTTTCTTTTTAAGATTTATTTGCAAATTATGGTGAAAAAAAATATTTATAAAAACCAAACAGATCTGTAACTTCTCCTGTCAGAGGCTCCTCTGTCCTCCACTCATTACTGTTTGACTTGTTTAACCACAAACAGTCCAAACGCCACTGTGGCGAAGACCAACGAGCTGAAACTCACCTGGAGAGGAGAAGAGGCCAGCAGCTCGCTGTGAGGAAATCAACCTGGGAGCAACAATTAGAGACCGGAAGACATAAAAGACCACGGACCATCTCCCTTCATCAGATCTCAGCCTGCGGGGTCAAAATGATCCCAGAAGCAGACGGGGGACCTGGTGGAAGACTGCAGAAGGGACTATGTGACACAGGCTGCTGACGGTAACAGGGACTCGGGTTCTGCTTTGGCCGTACAGAACCGGGCCATCTGGAGTTTAGCAGAGAGCGTCTGGATGTCGTCTGGCCAGAAACACGACTTGGCGTGTTTGGAGGGCAGTGCATGCTGAGCTGCATCCAAAGAACACCATACCTACTTTGAAGCATGGGGGCGGCAGCATCATGCTTTGGGCCTGCAAAGGGACCAGGACGACCCATCCTGAAGGCATGAATGGGGTCGAGTCCCAAACCCCCGGAGTGGCTGAGATCTCTGATCCCAAACCGGCTGCCCGGAGGAAAAGGCCAGCAGTTTGTCGAACCTGCTGAGGACGGACAGAAAACGTTTCCCTCTAAGTATTGAGATGAACTTTTATTATTGACCAAATACTTATTTTCCACCATAATTTGCAAATAAATAATAAAAACTCCGACAGCATGATTTTCTAGATAACTTTCCTCATGTTGTGGTTGTTGAGGTGGAGCTGAGAGCGCGGCGCTACGGCGGCTCCCCACACCGTTCCACGTCACAAAGTGATTCTTTCACTCCTGCTTTCAGTTGTATAGCTGTTGAGTATTGATAACTTCAAAATAAGAGCATGAATACAAATGACTAACAACTTGAAGAATTAACAGCCAAGAAAAAGAAGCTTTAGGAGAATCAGGGAAAGTTAAGTCTGTTAACATTTACAACGTTAGCAGAAGCACTAAGCTCCACTGTTAGCACATTAGCATATTAAGTGTTTAATAGCCAGGAGGGCGCGGCGCCGTCTGAACGGGTCCCAGCCGAGGATCCAGAACCCAGAGAGGTCAGAAGGTCAGCAGCTTTCTGAAACACGCTGACATTGAAGCCCGGAGCTCTGGGTTGGTTCTGAATCAGGTTCTGAAGGGCTGCATTGAAACCAGAACCTGTGGTTCTGCTAACCACTCTTCTTCTTTTTCGTGTGTTTTCCAGAGTACGTTGAGCCTGACATCCTGCTGTGCCTCAGCGCAGAGCAGCAGTCTTCACAGGAACTGGACCAGAACCAGGACTCAGCAGAACCGGCCTGGAAGCTGGCAGAGAGCTGGAAACGTCCAGACGAGAGTCCCCGGACCTCGGTCCTGTCCTTCACCCAGCCCAGCGGGCCCAACCACTTCCTGTCTAAGAACAGCGACGCCATGGAATTCTTCAGCCTGCTCTTCCCGCCGGCGCTCGTCGAGCTCATCGCCAAGGAGACCAACGCCCACGCCAAGGCGTGCCGCCTGCTGGGCCGCTGCCCGCCCGACTGGGTCCCCGTCACCGGCCCGGAGGTCAAAGGTTTCCTGGGCCTGGTGATCCTGATGGGCGTCCACAACCTGCCGGACCCGACGCACTACTGGTCCTTCAACCACTTTGACAACAGCTACACCTTCCACCGCGCCATGCCGCTGCGCCGCTACCAGCAGCTCGCCGCCCACCTCCGCATGGGCAGCTTCGTGGGCGAGCTCCACGGGCCGGGCCGCTCCGCTGACCCGCTGCACGCCTTCCGGCCCATGCTGGACCTCCTGGGCGGCGCCATGTGGGACGCCTACCGGCCCAACTGCTGCCTGGCTGTGGACCGGGCGCTGCTGCCCAGCCTGGACGGCGAGGAGCGTGGCGAGCAGCGCGGCGCACACAGCGGTGGCGGCGCCCAGCCTCAGGTCTGGCTGCTCTGCGACTCCAAGTCCGGCTACTGCCACCGCCTGTCCATCCAGCTGGGGGAGCGGCTCGGCCCGGACCTGGGCTTCAGCGTGGTTCCAGAGCTGGTCAGAGACCTGGACGACAAGCACCACCAGCTGTTCCTGGCCAACTCGCTGGCCTCCGTCCCGCTCATGCAGACGCTGCTGCAGCAGAACATCTACGCCTGCAGCTCCTTCCCGCCTCCCAGCCCCGTCCTGCCCCGCCCGCTGTGGGACGACGGCGAGCTGCGCAACCCGGGAGACTTCCTGCAGAGGCAGTGCGGCCCCCTGCTGGCCACCCGCTGGCGCGACACCAAGGAGACGGGCTGCCTGTCCACCAATGCGGTGCCGGGCCAGCCGGACGCTGTCTGGAGGAGCAAGGCAGGCGGGCTGGTGACCATCGAGCGGCCCATGGCCTTCCGCCTGCTGCAGGAGAACATGCGGGGCGTGGACATCTGCAAGCAGCTGCTGGCCTGCAACCAGCTGGGAGGCGTGCCGCAGGACCGCCACTGGCGCAACCTGTTCTGGTTCCTGGTCAACCTGAGCGTGGTCAACGCCTTCATCGTAATGCGGGAGAGCCGCAAGGACAACCCGCCCACCTGGGTGCAGGATGGCCTGTTCAGCCAGCTGGCCTTCCGCCGCCGGCTGGGCAACCAGCTGGCCCGCTGCGCCCAGAGGCACGGCGAGGCGCCAGAGTCGCCGGGCCCCCATGGGGCCCGCGCCACCGCCGAGGAGCCCGTCCGGCAGCGCCACAAGATGACGAAGATCAGCAGCGTCTCCAAGCGCTGCAGGAACTGCAACATGAAGAACCTGCGGCATGAGAGCGTGTACGGCTGCACCGTCTGCGACGCCAACCTGTGCAAGCGGCCCGGTTGCTTCTGGGAGTTCCACGGCCTGCCGCCGCTTCACCGTGGTGAGTCCGCCGCCTCCAGCACCGGTTCCGACCGGTCCAAACGCTGACCTGCACTCTGTTTCAGGGTCGACCAAGCTGGGCTTCCTGAAGGACAGACTCAGGTAAGAGGCGCTCCGGTTCTGGCCTGGTTCTGGTGGAGCCTTGTGGTAACCAGGTTTGTGTTCCTGCAGCGGAGAGATCGTCATGGATGAGGTCAGCGTGGACGAGACGTTCGGCCCGGTGGAGGACCTGGACTTTTCCGACGACGAGCCGCTGGACGAGCCAGAAGACGAGGAGGAGATGAACCTGACCGGAGCCAGTCCAGAGTCCGGTCCAGAGCCTGGTCCGCCTTCAGAGAGCGGCGGCCGTGCCGCGGCACAGCCCGCCATGGTGCGCCGCGGCACGCTGTCGGTGCGGCAGCTCCGCATCATCCTGTTTGCACTGTGTGAAGGTCTGCGGCAGGCGTCCCGCGTCTTCTCCACCGACCCACAGCTGATCCGCCGCTGGCTGCGGGAGGCGCGGGCGCGGTCGGCGCAGGAGGAGGAGCGGCATGCAGACGGCGCGGCGCGCATGGTGGCCTGGGTGCTGTCCATGCGGGAGCAGCAGCTGCCGCTCACCGAGAGCAACCTGTTCAACAAGGCGTCCATCCTGAAGAAGAAGAAGGCATTCGGCGACACCTTCCGCATCTCCTACGACTGGGCCGTCGGCTTCCTGCTGCGCCACCGGCTGGGCGTCTGCAGGGCGGGTCGGGCTGTGGGCCTGGGCCGTGCCGCACCGCCGCCGCTGCGGGCCCGGGTCGGCGCCTTCAGGGAGTTCACTCGGCGGGCGGTGCGGTCCCACCGGCTGGCGCGGCGCGCCGTGGCCGCCATGGACGAGCTCTGCCTCTTTGTGGATTTCCGGCTGGTCCAGGACCGGTCCAGGCGCCGTGAGGCGCTGGAGCTGACCGGGTCCTCGCCGCTGCTCACCGTCTACCTGGCAGTTCTGGCTGACGGCGCCGTGCTGCCGGCGCTGGTTCTCCTCAGCCGGCCGGTCCCGCAGGCGGCGCCGCCCGACCTCGCCCTGCTGGAGGTCCGGACGGACGGCCTGAGCGCCGAAGACGCCCTGGATCTCTGGACCACCAAGGTCTGGCTGCCGCACCTGTCCGGCCCGGCCCATTCCGGGAAGTCCCTGCTGGTTCTGGACCGGCACCGGGAGCACCTGGCTGACCCGTTCCTGGCGGCGCTGAGCGCGGCCCGCAGCCTGCCGGCCGTCATCCCCGCAGGATGCTCCTTCTGCCTGCAGCCACTGGATGTCTGCCTGAAGCCGGCGCTGCAGCGCTTCCTGCTGGCCCGCTGGGCCCGGTTCGCCGCCGAACCGGAACCGGAGCTGGACGACCCGACCCACATGCCGCAGGACAACGTGACCCGAATGCTGGTGGACTGGCTGCTGGACGCCATGACGCACCTGCGCCGCCTGCCGCACACCTGGAGGACATCCTTCCAGCTAACCGGACTCCTGCTGGACCAGACCGGGCCGGAACCACGGGACCAGCAGGCAGAACTCATCAGAACCCTGACATGCATCCTGCTGGGTCCAGACACAGCAGAAACAGAACCGGCTGAACTTCAGGAGGACGAAGAGCAGGACGGGGACGGACAGGAGACATCCGAGGAGAAACCGCTGTCCAAAGAGGACGAGACGGAGGACAGGAAGGAGACGGAGGACAGGAAGGGGGCGGAGGACAGGAAGGAGGCGGAGGACAGGAAGGAGGCGGAGGACAGGAAGGAGACGGAGGACAGGAAGGGGGCGGAGGACATGAAGGAGACGGGCACAGAGGACAGCTTGGCAGTGGAGACTCTAGAGGACAGCGAGGAAGAGGAGGGACAGCAGAGACAGGAGGAGACGAGGGAGGCGAGCAGAGAGAGACGGGAGACGCGGATCGAGATCGGGGAGGAAGTTGGAGACGAGTGGAAGATCCGGAGCGACGGCACCAGAACCGAGGAAGACAGCTGAGGTTCTGACCCGATTCTGACTTAGAACGCCCGTGCTCCCACAGTGGCTGACAGATGAACTGCTTCCGCCTGCTGGTCAGTTAGACCGGAACCAGAACCGGGCTCTGTCCGGATCCGACGGGCAAAACGTTTTTAATGGACCTTTATTTAAAAATCACTGAGGTTCAACATCAGCCAATCAGAGACAAAGGGGCGGGGCTTCAGCGTCCACCAGATGGTCCAGGTGTCACACCTGAGGTCCTAATGAACAGAACACCATGAAAGTTTACAGTCTGAGCTGCTCAGATCAAAATGGGTCATCAGAACCACCAGAACCTTCAGAACCAGGTTTAGATGAACAAACAGAAGTGAGTGGCGCCGTGGCGACAGACGATTCTCCACCCAGCTGCAGCTACTTCCTGGTAGCAGGAGGCTACTTCCAATCTGAAGCTGCTGATCTGATCAATGATAGGCTGGAAGGAGAGTACTAGCTAGCATTAGCTTTGGGTAAGCTAGCAACTAGCATGCCTAAGCTGGTCCCCTACTTCATCTGCTGTCCATTAGCATTTGCTATGCCAGCATTAGCTTTTAAAAGGCTAGCACTAGCATTGAGTATTCTAGCAAGTTGCTTGTGTCTTATTACCATAAAATGTCAAAACACGACGTCATTGTTAGCAACGTTTAATTGATGTCGCTTACAAAAAATGCATGAGAAATGTTTTTTTTTTTTTTTTTACTTTATGTTTATTGATTGTGTTTCATTTATTAATCACATACAGAACACAGAATGGAAACAACTGTCGACAAGAAGCATTTCTTACATTCTGACAAAGATGAACAGATGCAGGATGAAAACATCCCAGTCTTTGGGTTTTTTGAGCAGCAATTAAAGTGACAGTATAAGTGACCTGATTCAGTTATTGTTTTCTAGAAATCTAGTCCATTTGCTCCATCTCTTTTTGTAAAGGTCCGATTGTAGTCTCAGCATGAACGTTAACTTTTCCATTTTGTGGGTTTCGTCCACCAGTTCCAGCCAGTTCTTTAGCCTTGGTGGGTCGGGTTGAAGCCATTTCCAAGTGATCGATTTTTTGGCTGTAGCACTGAAGATTTTTAATAAGTATTTGTCACTCATGTTCCAACTCTCAGGAACGGCTCCGAGCAACAATAACATGGTAGGTTGTTGGAGTCTGAGATCCAAAATTATTTCAATTTTCTCCAAAACTTTTTTCCAATAAGACTTGATCTTTATGCAGTGATTTGGCTCCGCGTCCCCACATCCTCTCCAGCATTTAGAAGCATTCGGGTTTCTATAAGACTGATGCTTTGGTGTTCTAAAAAAACGTAACAAGTTTTTCCAACTAAACTCATGCCAATAGTTTGAGGAGGAGGCTGAAGCAGCAGATTCACACATATTGTCCAATTGTTCTTGTGATATTTCAGCATTCATCTCTTCCTCCCATCTTTTCCTAACATAATCTGTTGACATTCCTTTGGATCTCAACAATCCCTGATAAAGTTTGGAGATGTAATCTTGCCAGGCGTGGAGTAAGCCGGTGAAACCAATTGAATTATCTCGTTAGACTTTGAGATGTAGTCTTTTAATATGTTTGGGGGAAAAATTGTCTAAATTGCAGATATCTAAAGAAGTCCCCTTTTTCTAGATCATATTTTTGTTGTAGTGTGTGAAAACTTGGTGGTGTATGTTTGTCCAGTATCCTGCAATAAGCAGTTATTCCTTTCTGTGACCAGTTTTTAAAACTGGAATTTAATTGGTTTGTGGTGAAATCTGAGTCAAAGGCGGCCCATCTGAGAATTCGTATTTGGTTTTCCAAGTTTAATTCCTTAACCACTTCAAACCAGGTCAAAAGGGTAAATGACACTAGGGGATCTAATTTTTTTTGGCATGCTGCTGCAAGTTTCTGATCTCCAATCAGAGCTTGTATTGAAATGTTTCCACACTTGGTTTCTAATTCTTTCCATCCAGCCTCGTAAGTATGATCACACCACTGTACTACTGTTTTGAGTTGAGCTGCAAGGTAATAGCCATGAAGATTAGGGAGTGACAGCCCCCCTTTTTCTTTCCTAATTGTAAGAGTACTGTATCTAATTCTGGGTTTCTGTCCCTTCCAAATAAAACGAGATATCAATTTGTCCCACTCACAAAACTGAGAATGAGGGATTTTAATAGGCAAAGAAATAAATAGGTATAATAACCTAGGTAATACTGACATCTTAATTACCTCAATTCTTGAATTAAAGTCAATTATAGATCCCGACCACTGTGTGAGGTCTTGTTTAATTCTCCTATTTACAGATTCAATTTTTTTTTTGTACAAATCAATCAGCAGGTAAGCCAACCAT
The DNA here is from genome assembly GCF_002775205.1 of Xiphophorus maculatus. Classification (NCBI taxonomy): domain Eukaryota; kingdom Metazoa; phylum Chordata; class Actinopteri; order Cyprinodontiformes; family Poeciliidae; genus Xiphophorus; species Xiphophorus maculatus. Next base: position 331,502 of record NC_036445.1, read on the forward strand.
ATACCCAAGTTGTTTTCTTAGACCAGTCAATAGGGATTTTATCTTTCAGCTCAACCGATGGGTGATAGTTAAAACACATAATCTGTGTTTTATCCATATTAAGTCTGTATCCTGAGTAGGTGCCAAATATGCCTAGTAACTTTAGGACGGCCAGGATGGATTGCTCCGGGCTCGAGGGATATAGAAGGATGTCATCAGCATATAGTGCTATTTTATGTTCTCCTGAATTCGTTACTATACCATGAATATCATTGTTCTCCCTAATTGCCTGGGCAAGAGGCTCTATAAAAAGTGCAATAAGAGTTGAGGAGAGCCGGCAGCCTTGTCGTGTGGATCTCTCCAGCTTTATTGTGTCTGTCAAGCGGCCATTTATCTTGATCCTAGCAGTGGGCGACGCGTATAATGTTCTAATAATGTTGATTGTGGTTTGTGAAAAACCAAATCGTTCCAAAACTAGAAATAAGTACTCCCAACTGACACGATCAAAAGCCTTTTCTGCGTCTAAGCTCGCCAATACTGCTGTGTGATTGTTTGTCTGAATATTCTGAATTATGTGAAGTGAGCGTCTTATATTATCCTGAGTTTGTCGGCCAGAGACAAACCCGGTTTGGTCCCCGTCAATCAGATCTGGGACAAACGCGTTCAACCTATTGGACAAGATAGAAGCATATAGTTTATAATCTTGGTTAAGGATCGAGATCGGTCTGTATGAATTGCATAATATTTTGTTTTTTCCTTCTTTTGGTATTACCGTTATAATTGCTTCAGACCATGATGGCGGTGTTGTCATTTTCCCTAATGCCCAATTTAATGATTTTAATAAAACAGGGGATAGTTCTTCTTCAAATATCTTATACCATTCGCCTGGAAGATCCTCAGTACTGGTGATTTATTATTTTTCTATATTTTTATCGCCATTATCAGTTCCTTTTCAGTGATGTGCTCAGTTAAACTTTTGTTCTGACATTCTCCGATTGTTGGCAAGTCCAATGAATTGAGAAATGTTTTAACATCTTCTATTTTGCTTTGTTCTTGTTGTACGTACAATTCTTTATAATATGTCTGAAAAGCTTCGTCAATACCATCCAAACTGTTTTCCACTATTCCTGTCTGTGGGTCAGTTATGGAGCAAATTGAGTTCATTATTTGTTTTTTGTCAATTCTTCTTGCAAGTAGTTTTGTTGCCTTTGGTAAAATGATTGTTTTAGTAATTTATTTTTTTTTTCTTCCTCTCTTTTATGTATATCCAAAATTTTACTCTTTGTCTCTTGGATTTGTGCACTGATATAATCAAGTTGGTTTTTAATTTGCAAGCTCTCCAATTCTTTTAATTTGGTCTCCAATTTATTTAGTTCCTTTTCTTTGAAACGTTTTTATCCATGTTTAGAGGAAAAGGTTCGAGTCATGAGCGACCAGACTGCGCATGCTACTTGGCTAGAGCTAATGCTAACCTAAACAGGGCTTTCACCAGTGTATCCAAGGCTACAGTTAGCTTATCCATGCTAATGGACAGCAGATGAAGTAGGGGACCAGCTTAGGCATGCTAGTTGCTAGCTTACCCAAAGCTAATGCTAGCTAGTACTCTCCTTCCAGCCTATCATTGATCAGATCAGCAGCTTCAGATTGGAAGTAGCCTCCTGCTACCAGGAAGTAGCTGCAGCTGGGTGGCGAATCGCCCAGCGTGTGTGTGTGTGTGTGTGTGTGTGTGTGTGTGTGTGTGTGTGTTAGAGAAGATGACTCCTCTTCCTCACCTTCAGGAGGAAGAGCAACGTTAATGTCTGGTTTGGTTTTGATGATGTCACCGTGGCCCTGGAAGCTGATTGGCTGCTGTTATTTTTGTAGATGACCACTTCCTGTTTCGGTTGTCAGAACACGATGATGAATAAAGCAACCTGTCCAGGTGAGCCGCCTGTTCTGTGGGCCTGAAAACAAACCTTTCCAGGATTTTCCAGGAGGTTTTCCTCCAGGTTCAGTTCAGTTCCTGCTGGATCTCTGAATCAGAATATTTAATAATATTAATTAATATTATTCTATTTTAATATTATTAGACTAATAATCATTTATGCTTTAATCAGCACAAACAAGATATGCTAATTAGATGCTACAGATTCTGTTAGCGGGATGAAATGAATCTGATGTTCATTAACGCTAATATAAATATTTATTCATGTAAAGTATAAAATGGTCCCAAACGCTGAGCTGCAGGTTTTCAGCCCAGAGTTTTGTCTGCAGGCTGATGGAGATTAGGGTGATGGTACAGAGGACAACAAGCTACAGCTAGCTTAGCATCTTAGCAGAAATGAGCTGCGACGTTTAAATGAGGAAAACTAATTCAGTTCTCGAAAAGAATATGAATAAAATCATTTCAACACCGTGAGAAGGGAACACCTCTCCCCATGTTTATTATATTACATTTATTCTATTATTTATATTTACCAGGAACAAGAAGACGGACGTTTTCATCGCTGGACTTTGATGATTTGGTGTAAAGATGAACTCGGAGCCGTTTGCTTGTTTTGATCAGAGGATATGAAACATTAATATTTCTATAAACCAGGTGATTTTCTTCTTGTCTAAAAAATCCTGAGAAAAATGATGAGTGTGTGTGAGTGAAATAAGCATCAATAATATCCATAAATCCAGGACTGAACCGGGGTGAAGACTTTATTTTTATATAAATCTAAAGGTTTGGCCACTTCTACATCAAATCCAAAATATATTGGAGCCACTTTTATTATTTCGACATTAACTCTGAAGAATTTGAATGAATATAAATTACAAGATTACATTTCCCTTTGGGATTAAATAAATGTAACTTAATTAACGTCAAGCCTCTTTAGACATGAAAAATGATGTCAAGAATAAAGATGAATAATCTCTAACTCGTTAGAGATGATGCTAACGAGTTCAGTCACTGATGAACTCTGAGGTTTATTCCAGTAAACCTCAGTTTCTTACAACCGTGACCTAAAATAGCAACTAATTCAAAACTGCGCCGCGTTTGTAAAACAAATTCTGACCGATCAATATTACAAATATCCTTATTTACAAAAAACCTTGTGCCTCTAATAATAAGATACGTTTTACGACTCTGATGTAACTCGTCTTCCGCTGCCGTACTATAATATGAACACAGGAAGCTCTCTCATCAAAATAAAAGCATCAAATTGAAAACCGGAAGTCAAACATGTATTATACAAAATTAAACGAACTGAAAACAAGCGCAAAAAGAATACAACAAATAAGGAGCTTAATTTGGGCTTATTTACAAAATAAGGGTTTTTGAAGAAGTTGATTTAATTCAGTAATTCCATTCAAAAAGTGACATTTGTATATTATATTCATTACACACAGACTGCAATGGTTGTTTTCTTTTAGTGTTGATGAGTATAACTCATAACTAATGAAAACTACAAATTCAGTTTCTCAGAAAATTAGAATATTGTGGAAAGATTTAGTACTGAATACCCCTGGTACTCCACACTAATCAGATCATTAACTCAAAACCTGCAGATGCGTTAAATTGTCTCTAATTGCAGATCTGCAGGTCACATGACTGCTGACCTGACGGCTGTCCAGAAGATGACCTTTGCCAAAGAAGCTGTTCAGAGTTCAGAGACATTCATAGAGGTGAAGGAAACCATGAAACAAAAGGACCATCAGGAAGCAGCGAGTCAGGACGGAGAGACCTGGTCGCAGCTGTCGCCTCCCTCAGTCAGACCTGAACCAGACGCAAACGTCTCACCTGAGCAACGCCGCAGGCTGATGGACGCCGCGCCCTACCGCGCCGCGACGCGCCGCGCCCTACCGCACCGCGCCGTGCCGCGCCCTACCGCACCGCGCCGTGCCGCACCGCGCCGTGCCGCGCCGCGCTGCGTGGCTGCAGTAAACCAGGCAGAAGGAAGAAGCAGCTGAACATCGTCGCTCCTTCCTATTGGCCAACATTTCTAAAACTTGTTTTGTTTTGGTCTTCAGTAAAACTCTTAACTTTCTGAGATACTGAATTTGGGGTTTTCATTAGTTGTCAGTTCTAATTATCAACATTAAAAGAAAAAACATTTCAAATATATCAATCTGTGGAACGAATATATATAATATATAATATACAGGTTTAACTTTTTGAATGGAATTACTGATTTAAATCAACTTCATGATATTAATTTTATGGATCCAGTAGATGCGAAGTTTGTCCAAAATTTATGTATTCTTTGAATTTATTTTGTTAAGTCAATAAGTTGGTGGTTACCATAGCAACCAGTAGCCGGTGGGCTGATGTGACCCACCAACCTGATTTCATTTTGTCAGAATAACTGATCATATGATAACTGATCATATGAGAGTCGATCGGTTCCGTTTCTGTTCCTCATTTTACTCTGAACTCTAATTAATGTTTCTGGATGTTTATGATGTTGTTTCCTCTGCTTATCGATAATTCATGTTTCATTTTTTCCTTCATGAATATTATTTTTATAAATATGAATTATTGCTGAAAACGTCTTGCCATACAGGTTTGAACTTCTCTGGTTATTATTATTCTGCTTCCTGGTTCTGGTTCTGGTTCTGATAGACCCGGAAATGAAAACAGGAAGTCCTGGCTCCTGCTGCTGATGAAGATGATGATGATGAAGGAAGGGGGACAGAATCCTGCAGCAAACCTTCATCAGTGATGAAGAGGAAGATGACGGCCTCCAGAACCAGCTGGTTCTGACTGGATGTGAAGTTCTGCTCGGCACCAGCGGTCCTTCCTCAGCCTGCCTTACAGGCAGTTCCCCTGTCGGCCTGCGGGGGGCGTGTTGTTCCGGCAGCCGGAGGGTTAACGCCCCTCTTCTCTGATTGGCTGCTTCCTGCTAGCGGCGGCCCCGCCCACTGGCTCCACAGCGGACCCAGACTCTGCAGAGTCCAGCAGACGGGTCAGAACCAGGAGATCCAACATGGGTGAGTTGGGTTCAGCATGCTGCTCTCTGATTGGCTGCTGCTGTTAACGACAAATATCTGATCAATAATCAATAATCGTCCTGCTGTAAAACATCAGCTTGCCTCCTTCGAGGAAGCTGGGAAATTTCAGCTTTAGGCTACCGGGAGGGTTCACATTCCTGGTTCTGGTTCTGGTCCGGTTCTGTGTATGTGCCTGTAGGGGTGTGTATGCGTGTGTGTGTGGGTGTGTGTGTGTGTTCTCCAGCCAGAGCCAGGGAATCTGGACCTTGGTAGTTTTCCATGAAGAAAAGCCAGGATGTGTGTTTATGGGGGAAGTTGTGTGTGTGTGTGTGTGTGAGTGTGTGTGTGTGTGTGTGTGTGTGTTGTGTGTGTGAGTGTTATATAACCGTCTTTGTGAGAGTCGGCTGAGTCCTGAAGGAGCCGGTTCTGTTCAGATTCTGACTCGGTTTGTTCTGTCTGAGCATGCTCAGTAGAGGCCTCTACTGAGCATGCTCAGTAGGGTTCAGGTTAGTCGTTGACCTTAACCCAGTAGAGGCCTGTGCTGCAGCGTCTGCAGCCTCTACTGATTCTGTTTATGACTCCGGATCCGTTCGTGTTTTCCAGCCGAGTGTTCAGGATGTGGACCCGGATACCGCAGCCCGCTGGACGCCATGAAGGGTGAGTGGAGGTCTGGACCGGGTCAGAACCAGGCCAGCTCTCTGGTTCTGGTTCTGGAAGTCCAAACAAAAAACCCCCCAGTAAAAACAGTTGAACCAGAAACTTCATAAAAGTTCAACAGGAAAAACAACTGTCCTGGTTCCGGTCCAGTCAGAGGTTCTGGTTCTGCCTGCAGGACCCCGTGAGCGGATCGTCTACCTGCCCTGTATCTACCGCAGCACCGCGGTCCAGAAGCCCGACTACCTGGCCACGGTGGACATCGACCCCGAGTCGCCCACGTACTGCCAGGTAGAACCCAACCAGAACCACGACCCGGTTCTGCTGGACTCATCTGTCTTCTGTCCTTCTAACTGATTCTGTTTTCCTCTCAGAACTCGTCTGGATCAACCTCAGAACCTCAGCCCAGCTCTACTCCAGGTTCTGTTGGTTCTGTTTGGTTTTGTTGATTCTGTTTGGTTCTGTTGGTTCTGTTGGTTCTGTTTGGTTCTGTTGGTTTTGTAGTTCTGTTGGTTCTGTTTGGTTCTGTTGGTTCTGTTTGGTTCTGTTGGTTTTGTAGTTCTGTTGGTTCTGTTGGTTCTGTTGGTTCTGTTTGGTTCTGTTGGTTTTGTAGTTCTGTTTGTTCTGTTGGTTCTGTTGGTTCTGTTGGTTCTGTTGGTTCTGTTGGTTCTGTTGGTTCTGTTGTTCTGTTGGTTCTGTTTGGTTCTGTTGGTTCTGTTGGTTGGTTTCTGTTGGTTCTGTTTGTTCTGTTGGTTTTGTAGTTCTGTTGGTTCTGTTGGTTCTGTTGGTTCTGTTTGGTTCTGTTGGTTTTGTAGTTCTGTTTGTTCTGTTGGTTCTGTTGGTTCTGTTTGGTTCTGTTGGTTCTGTTGGTTCTGTTTGGTTCTGTTGGTTCTGTTGGTTCTGTTTGGTTCTGTTGGTTCTGTTTGGTTCTGTTGGTTCTGTTGGTTCTGTTTGGTTCTGTTGGTTCTGTTGGTTCTGTTTGGTTCTGTTTGGTTCTGTTGGTTCTGTTGGTACTGTTTGGTTCTGTTTGGTTCTGTTGGTTCCGTTGGTTCTGTTTGGTTCTGTTGGTACTGTTTGGTTCTGTTTGGTTCTGTTGGTTCTGTTGGTTCTGTTGGTACTGTTTGGTTCTGTTGGTTCTGTTTGGTTCTGTTTGGTTCTGTTGGTTCTGTTGGTTCTGTTTGGTTCTGTTTGGTTCTGTTGGTTTTGTAGTTCTGTTGGTTCTGTTTGGTTCTGTTGGTTCTGTTTGGTTCTGTTGGTTATGTTGGTTCTGTTGGTTCTGTTTGGTTCTGTTGGTTCTGTTGGTTCGTTGGTTCTGTTTGGTTCTGTTGGTTCTGTTGGTTCTGTTTGGTTCTGTTGGTTTGTTTGGTTCTGTTTGGTTCTGTTGGTTCTGTTTGGTTCTGTTGGTTCTGTTTGGTTCTGTTGGTTCTGTTGGTTTTGTAGTTCTGTTGGTTCTGTTTGGTTCTGTTGGTTCTGTTTGGTTCTGTTGGTTCTGTTTGGTTCTGTTGGTTCTGTTGGTTTGTTGGTTCTGTTGGTTCTGTTTGGTTCTGTTGGTTCTGTTGGTTCTGTTGGTTCTGTTTGGTTCTGTTGGTTCTGTTTGGTTCTGTTGGTTCTGTTTTGGTTCTGTTGGTTCTGTTGGTTTCTGTTTGGTTCTGTTGTTTTGTTTGGTTCTGTTGGTTCTGTTGGTTCTGTTGGTTTTGTAGTTTGTTGGTTCTGTTTGGTTCTGTTGGTTCTGTTGGTTCTGTTTGGTTCTGTTTGGTTCTGTTGGTTTTGTAGTTCTGTTGGTTCTGTTTGGTTCTGTTTGGTTCTGTTGGTTCTGTTGGTTTTGTAGTTCTGTTGATTCTGTTTGGTTCTGTTTGGTTCTGTTGGTTCTGTTGGTTCTGTTTGGTTCTGTTGGTTTTGTAGTTCTGTTGGTTCTGTTTGGTTCTGTTGGTTCTGTTTGGTTCTGTTGGTTCTGTTGGTTCTGTTTGGTTCTGTTGGTTCTGTTGGTTCTGTTTGGTTCTGTTGGTTCTGTTTGGTTCTGTTGGTTCTGTTGGTTCTGTTTGGTTCTGTTGGTTCTGTTGGTTATGTTGGTTCTGTTTGGTTCTGTTGGTTCTGTTGGTTCTGTTTGGTTCTGTTGGTTCTGTTTGGTTCTGTTTGGTTCTGTGGTTTTGTAGTTCTGTTGGTCTGTTGGTTCTGTTTGGTTCTGTTGGTTCTGTTGGTTCTGTTTGGTCTGTTGGTTCTGTTTGGTTCTGTTGGTTCTGTTGGTTCTGTTTGGTTGTTGGTTTCTGTGGTTTTGTAGTTCTGTTGGTTCTGTTTGTCTGTTTGGTTTGTTGGTTCTGTTTGGTTCTGTTGGTTCTGTTTGGTTCTGTTGGTTGTTGGTTCTGTTTGGTCTGTTGTGTTCTGTTGGTTCTGTTGGTTTGTTTGTTGGTTCTGTTGGTTTTGTAGTTCTGTTGGTTCTGTTGGTTCGTTGGTTCTGTGGTTCTGTTTGGTTCTGTTGGTTCTGGGTTCTGTTGGTTTTGTAGTTCTGTTGGTTCTGTTGGTTTGTTTGGTTCTGTTTGGCTGTGGTTCTGTTGGTTCTGTTGGTTCTGTTTGGTTCTGTTGGTTCTGTTGGTTCTGTTTGGTTCTGTTGGTTCTGTTTGGTTCTGTTGGTTCTGTTTGGTTCTGTTGGTTCTGTTTGGTTCTGTTGTTTCTGTTTGGTTCTGTTGGTTCTGTTTGGTTCTGTTGGTTCTGTTTGGTTCTGTTTGGTTTGTTGGTTTGTTTGGTTCTGTTGGTTCTGTTTGGTTCTGTTTGGTTCTGTTGGTTCTGTTTGGTTCTGTTTGGTTCTGTTGGTTCTGTTTGGTTCTGTTGGTTCTGTTTGGTTCTGTTGGTTCTGTTTGGTTCTGTTGGTTTTGTAGTTCTGTTGGTTCTGTTTGGTTCTGTTGGTTCTGTTTGTTTCTGTTGGTTCTGTTGGTTCTTTGGTTCTGTTTGGTTCTGTTTGGTTTGTTGGTTTTGTAGTTCTGTTGGTTCTGTTGGTTCTGTTTGGTTCTGTTGGTTCTGTTGGTTCTGTTTGGTTCTGGGTTCTGTTTGGTTCTGTTGGTTCTGTTGGTTCTGTTTGGTTCTGTTTGGTTCTGTTGGTTTTGTAGTTCTGTTGGTTCTGTTTGGTTCTGTTTGGTTCTGTTGGTTCTGTTGGTTCTGTTTGGTTCTGTTGGTTTTGTAGTTCTGTTGGTTCTGTTTGGTTCTGTTGGTTCTGTTTGGTTCTGTTTGGTTCTGTTGGTTCTGTTGGTTCTGTTTGGTTCTGTTGGTTCTGTTGGTTCTGTTGGTTCTGTTTGGTTCTGTTGGTTCTGTTTGGTTCTGTTGGTTCTGTTTGGTTCTGTTGGTTCTGTTGGTTCTGTTTGGTTCTGTTGGTTCTGTTTGGTTCTGTTGGTTTTGTAGTTCTGTTGGTTCTGTTGGTTCTGTTGGTTCTGTTGGTTCTGTTTGGTTTGTTGGTTTGTTGGTTCTGTTTGGTTCTGTTGGTTCTGTTTGGTTCTGTTGGTTTCTGTTGGTTCTGTTTGGTTCTGTTGGTTCTGTTGGTTCTGTTGGTTTGTTTGGTTCTGTTGTTTCTGTTTGGTTTTGTAGTTCTGTTGGTTCTTTGTTGGTTCTGTGGTTTGTTTGGTTCTGTTTGGTTCTGTTTGGTTCTGTTGGTTCTTTGGTTGTTTGGTTCTGTTGGTTCTTTTGGTTCTGTTGGTTCGTTGGTTCTGTTTGGTTCTGTTGGTTTGTTTGGTTCTGTTGGTTTTGTAGTTCTGTTGGTTCTGTTGGTTCTGTTTGGTTCTGTTGGTTCTGTTGGTTCTGTTTGGTTCTGTTGGTTCTGTTTGGTTCTGTTGGTTCTGTTGGTTCTTTTTGGTTCTGTTTGGTTCTGTTGGTTTTGTAGTTCTGTTGGTTTGTTTGGTTCTGTTTGGTTCTGTTGGTTTGTTGGTTCTGTTTGGTTCTGTTGGTTTGTAGTTCTGTGGTTCTGTTTGGTTCTGTTGGTTCTGTTTGGTTCTGTTGGTTCTGTTGGTTCTGTTTGGTTCTGTTGGTTCTGTTGGTTCTGTTTGGTTTGTTGGTTCTGTTTGGTTCTGTGGTTCTGTTTGGTTCTGTTGGTTTCTGTTTGGTCTGTTGTTTCTGTTTGGTTCGTTGTTTGTTGGTTCTGTTGGTTCTGTTTGGTTCTGTTTGGTTCTGTTGGTTCTGTTTGGTTCTGTTGGTTCTGTTGGTTCGTTGGTTCTGTTTGGTTCTGTTGGTTCTGTTTGGTTCTGTTGGTTCTATTTGGTTCTGTTTGGTTCTGTTGGTTTTGTAGTTCTGTTGGTTCTGTTGGTCTGTTTGGTTTGTTGGTTTCTGTTGGTTTGTTTGGTTCTGTTGGTTCTGTTTGGTTCTGTTGGTTCTGTTTGGTTCTGTTTGGTTCTGTTGGTTTTGTAGTTTGTTGGTTATGTTGGTTCTGTTTGGTTCTGTGGTTCTGTTGGTTCTGTTTGGTTCTGTTGGTTTTGTAGTTCTGTTGTTGTTCTGTTTGTTTGTTGGTTCTGTTTGGTTCGTTGGTTCTTTTGGTTCTGTTTGGTTCTGTTTGGTTCTGTTGTTCGTTTTGGTTCTGTGTTTTTCTGTTTGGTTCTGTTGGTTTCTGTTGGTTCTGTTTGGTTCTGTTTGGTTCTGTTGGTTTGTAGTTCTGTTGGTTCTGTTTGTTCTGTTGGTTCTGTTTGGTTCTGTTGGTTCTGTTGGTTCTGTTTGGTTGTTGGTTTGTTTGGTTATTTGGTTTGTTTGGTTCTGTTGGTTCTGTTGGTTTGTTTGGTTCTGTTGGTTTGTTGGTTATTGTTTGGTTCTGTTTGGTTCTGTTGGTTTTTGTGTTCTGTTGGTTCTGTTGTTCTTTGGTTTGTTGGTTGTTGGTTCTGTTTGGTTCTGTTGGTTCGTTTGGTTCTGTTGGTTCTGTTGGTTCTGTTTGGTTCTGTTGGTTCTGTTGGTTTTGTAGTTCTGTTGGTTCTGTTGGTTTGTTTGGTTATGTTTGGTTATGTTGGTCTGTTTGGTTCTGTTGGTTCTTTTGGTCTTTTGGTTCTGTTGGTTCTGTTTGGTTCTGTTGGTTCTGTTGGTTCTGTTTGGTTCTGTTGGTTCTGTTGGTTCTCTTTTGTGTTTGGTTTGTTTGGTTCTGTTGGTTTTGTAGTTCTGTTGGTTCTGTTGGTTCTGTTTGGTTCTGTTGGTTCTGTTTGGTTCTGTTGGTTCTGTTGGTTCTGTTTGGTTCTGTTTGGTTCTGTTGGTTTTGTAGTTCTGTTGGTTCTGTTTGGTTCTGTTGGTTCTGTTGGTTTTGTAGTTCTGTTGATTCTGTTTGGTTCTGTTTGGTTCTGTTGGTTCTGTTTGGTTCTGTTGGTTCTGTTTGGTTCTGTTGGTTCTGTTTGGTTCTGTTTGGTTCTGTTGGTTCTGTTTGGTTCTGTTGTTTCTGTTTGGTTCTGTTGGTTCTGTTGGTTCTGTTTGGTTCTGTTGGTTTTGTAGTTCTGTTGGTTCTGTTTGGTTCTGTTGGTTCTGTTTGGTTCTGTTGGTTCTGTTTGGTTCTGTTGGTTTTGTAGTTCTGTTGGTTCTGTTTGGTTCTGTTGGTTCTGTTTGGTTCTGTTGGTTCTGTTGGTTCTGTTTGGTTCTGTTGGTTCTGTTTGGTTCTGTTTGGTTCTGTTGGTTTTGTAGTTCTGTTGGTTCTGTTGGTTCTGTTTGGTTCTGTTGGTTCTGTTGGTTCTGTTTGGTTCTGTTGGTTCTGTTTGGTTCTGTTGGTTCTGTTGGTTCTGTTTGGTTCTGTTTGGTTCTGTTGGTTTTGTAGTTCTGTTGGTTCTGTTTGGTTCTGTTTGGTTCTGTTGGTTCTGTTGGTTCTGTTTGGTTCTGTTGGTTTTGTAGTTCCGTTGGTTCTGTTTGGTTCTGTTGGTTCTGTTTGGTTCTGTTTGGTTCTGTTGGTTCTGTTTGGTTCTGTTTGGTTCTGTTGGTTCTGTTTGGTTCTGTTGGTTCTGTTTGGTTCTGTTGGTTCTGTTGGTTCTGTTTGGTTCTGTTTGGTTCTGTTGGTTTTGTAGTTCTGTTGGTTCTGTTTGGTTCTGTTGGTTCTGTTGGTTCTGTTTGGTTCTGTTGGTTCTGTTTGGTTCTGTTGGTTCTGTTGGTTCTGTTTGGTTCTGTTGGTTCTGTTTGGTTCTGTTTGGTTCTGTTGGTTTTGTAGTTCTGTTGGTTCTGTTGGTTCTGTTTGGTTCTGTTGGTTCTGTTTGGTTCTGTTGGTTCTGTTGGTTCTGTTTGGTTCTGTTGGTTCTGTTTGGTTCTGTTGGTTCTGTTGGTTCTGTTGGTTCTGTTTGGTTCTGTTGGTTCTGTTGGTTCTGTTTGGTTCTGTTGGTTCTGTTGGTTCTGTTTGGTTCTGTTTGGTTCTGTTGGTTTTGTAGTTCTGTTGGTTCTGTTGGTTCTGTTTGGTTCTGTTGGTTCTGTTTGGTTCTGTTTTGGTTCTGTTGGTTCTGTTTGGTTCTGTTGGTTCTGTTGGTTCTGTTTGGTTCTGTTGGTTTTGTAGTTCCGTTGGTTCTGTTTGGTTCTGTTGGTTCTGTTTGGTTCTGTTTGGTTCTGTTGGTTCTGTTTGGTTCTGTTTGGTTCTGTTGGTTCTGTTTGGTTCTGTTGGTTCTGTTTGGTTCTGTTGGTTCTGTTGGTTCTGTTTGGTTCTGTTTGGTTCTGTTGGTTTTGTAGTTCTGTTGGTTCTGTTTGGTTCTGTTGGTTCTGTTGGTTCTGTTTTGGTTCTGTTGGTTCTGTTTGGTTCTGTTGGTTCTGTTTGGTTCTGGGTTCTGTTTGGTTCTGTTTGGTTCTGTTGGTTTTGTAGTTCTGTTGGTTCTGTTGGTTCTGTTTGGTTCTGTTGGTTCTGTTTGGTTCTGTTGGTTCTGTTGGTTCTGTTTGGTTCTGTTGGTTCTGTTGGTTCTGTTTGGTTCTGTTGGTTCTGTTTGGTTCTGTTGGTTCTGTTTGGTTCTGTTGGTTCTGTTGGTTCTGTTTGGTTCTGTTGGTTCTGTTGGTTCTGTTTGGTTCTGTTTGGTTCTGTTGGTTTTGTAGTTCTGTTGGTTCTGTTTGGTTCTGTTGGTTTTGTAGTTCTGTTGGTTCTGTTTGGTTCTGTTGGTTCTGTTTGGTTCTGTTGGTTCTGTTGGTTCTGTTTGGTTCTGTTGGTTCTGTTTGGTTCTGTTTGGTTCTGTTGGTTTTGTAGTTCTGTTGGTTCTGTTGGTTCTGTTTGGTTCTGTTGGTTCTGTTGGTTCTGTTTGGTTCTGTTGGTTCTGTTTGGTTCTGTTGGTTCTGTTGGTTCTGTTTGGTTCTGTTGGTTTTGTAGTTCTGTTGGTTCTGTTTGGTTCTGTTTGGTTCTGTTGGTTCTGTTGGTTCTGTTTGGTTCTGTTGGTTTTGTAGTTCCGTTGGCTGTTTGGTTCTGTTGGTTCTGTTTGGTTTCTGTTTGGTTCTGTTGGTTCTGTTTGGTTCTGTTTGGTTCTGTTGGTTCTGTTTGGTTCTGTTGGTTCTGTTTGGTTCTGTTGGTTCTGTTTGGTTCTGTTGGTTTTGTAGTTCTGTTGGTTCTGTTTGGTTCTGTTGGTTCTGTTGGTTCTGTTTGGTTCTGTTGGTTCTGTTTGGTTCTGTTGGTTCTGTTTGGTTCTGTTGGTTCTGTTGGTTCTGTTTGGTTCTGTTGGTTCTGTTTGGTTCTGTTTGGTTCTGTTGGTTTTGTAGTTCTGTTGGTTCTGTTGGTTCTGTTTGGTTCTGTTGGTTCTGTTTGGTTCTGTTGGTTCTGTTGGTTCTGTTTGGTTCTGTTGGTTCTGTTGGTTCTGTTTGGTTCTGTTTGGTTCTGTTGGTTCTGTTTGGTTCTGTTGGTTCTGTTTGGTTCTGTTGGTTCTGTTTGGTTCTGTTTGGTTCTGTTGGTTCTGTTTGGTTCTGTTGGTTCTGTTGGTTCTGTTTGGTTCTGTTGGTTCTGTTTGGTTCTGTTTGGT